>NW_008333889.1:4074386-4084779 GCF_000622305.1 Nannospalax galili
TTAAACTTTTGACTGTTTTTTTGTTTGGTTTTTATTTGTTTGTATGTTTTTCCCCCTGAATTTTGAATCAGACTTTCAGTTTGGACAGTAACATTAATTGACAATGTTTGCAGTGGCAATTGAGTGCCTTCAAAACAGCGTATAAAATTTCTATGGCCATCATTATATGACTGTTCTAAGAACTGAACCTTCACTCTATAGTAGTTAATTCACAAGACAATTTTTACATGTCAAAAGTTTAACCTACCATCCTGTTACACTTTTTAAGTTTTTTGTTTTTTTGCTTTGACCAAATACTTAACAAGAAACAATATAAGGGAGAAAGGATTTATGTTGTCTTATATCTGGGGGTACAATCTGTCATGGAATGAAGCTCATGTTATCATGAGCATGAGCCAGTTGATCATGCGGTCATCAGTCATGTTGCAGAGAGCAGTAAGGAAGTCAGGACAGGTCATAAATCCTCGGTGGTTACCCCAGTGGGCCATTTCCTCCAGAGAGATTCCACACCTAAAGTATCTGCAAACTAAAACAGTACCATCAGTGGGGGCTACATGTTTTCAAACAAGTGCACTATAGGAAATATTTTAGATTCCAATCACAACATGTGTGAGCTGGCTCTTTTCCCACCCCCATTTTATAGATGGGAGAAAAATTTCCATACATCTCTGTTCTCAAGATTATTGAGCTTTTAACATTTAATTAATTCTTCACTTAACTTACATGTTTTTGCAGTTGAATAGCAAAACAAAATGAGCATTGAGAAAAGTGGAAATATGTTATGAAAGTGCTGACAATGAGTGTTACTCATTGAACCCTATTAATTATGCCTATCTGGCTCTCAGGAGGATGCTAATGTTTATGAAACTAATAAAAACTCATCACAAAAGGTCACAACAGGAAAATACCAGTTGGCCAAAATCCATTATTACTAAAAAAGCATGGTAAATAACAACTAAAACAAAGATTTTGTTAGGAACAGTCTCATTCTAAAGATTTAGTAGGCATTTAAATTATGCCAGGCCACATTGTTCAGTATTTGTGACAGTAGACAGTCTTGAATCATCTTGTCCAAATGGATATATGCATATGCATATTCCTTTTTTTTAAAGAAAATACTAATTCAATTTCCTTTAGTGTCTTATTACTTTTCCTGTTTTATTGAGTTTTGTGATTTTCATATAATATATATTGATCATGATTAGAAACTCCTCTCCTATCCACACCCCCTCCATAGCCACCAAACCAAATTTCTTACATCTGTAATATATGCTAAAATCTATTAAACCAGTTGCTTTGGTATTCCCAATTGTACTCAATGTGAGTTCATCATCTGAAGTTTGGTCAATGTATTTAATGTCATTCCCCTAAAGAAAACCAACTCAGTATGGAACCAGGGCCACTGGCCACCTAGTTAAGGGTGCAGGGGCCTGGTATCAGGCACAACCAGTACATGGTTGCAACCACCCCACTGTGCCATGCCCCCATGAATCTCTCTTGCCAGGTGCTGGGTTTGTAGAGGCCACTGACCCACACACTCATGGTCTGCTGGCCATCATCACCATCGATGTGACAACTTGGACACAAGCAAGAAAGGACTTGATGATAAAGAAAAAATAAATAACTGAAGAGCCAAGATGGCAGTAGTGGCAGCTTTTTGTAAAATTCCACTTCTGAAAAGACGTCTCATCACTGGCTCCTCCTGGCAAGTCTCGGTGAAAGTTACAGTTACCAAATACACCAACCAGAGCATCGGTCATGAACAACAACAAACGGTAGTGGCAGCTTTTTGTAAAATTCCACTTCTGAAAAGATGTCTCATCACTGGCTCCTCCTGGCAAGTCTCGGTGAAAGCTACAGTTACCAAATACACCAACCAGAGCATCGGTCATGAACAACAACAAACACAATCTGTCTCTTTCCTTGAGCTAAAGCATAAAGTGGTTTTCTCCAATATAGATGTTCTTGAAGTGAGAAATTCCAAGTCAGCAAGTAACTGTTGCCTCCTTTTACTGCACAGAATCTAAAATACTCTATATTAAACACAAGTATAATTATGTGGTCAGAGCAAGAGATACAGGAAAATAATAGGAATCATTGTAATTGAAATAGTGACACCTTCCCATGAGCCTGAACTGTGTTCCCCTCCATGAACCTGAAGCTGGGGTCTTTTCCTTTGAACCTGGAGCTGTTTTCCTGTCCTGTGAACCTAACAATGGCCATTTTCCATGATCCTGGGGCTGTGACCCCTTCCCATAACCTTAAGCAGTGGCCCCTTCCAATGAGTTGGAACTGTCATCCCCTTCCTGGAACCTGGATCTGTAGTTCACTCCAGTGAATTGGAGCTGTGATTCTCTCCCTTGAGCCAGTGCTGTGGTTCCCTCAAATGAATGGTGCTATGGTCTCCTCCCATGAACCTAGAGCTTTGCTCTTCTCCTGTGAGCTGAGCTGTGGTCCTCTCCTCTGATCTAGGGTTGGGATGGTCCCCTCCCATGAGCCCAAGTTGTGGCCCCAATCTTTGAGCTGGAGCTCTTGTCTCCTTCAGTGAACCTGGAGTCATGGTTCACTCTCATGAATCAGGAAATGTGCCCTCCCCCATGAACCTAAATATGTGGTTTCTTCCTGTGAGCTGTTGCTGATTTCCTCTCCCATGGACCTGGAGCTATAAACCCCTCCTGTCTACCTGGAGCAGGAACCCCCTATTGTGAGACAGAATTGTGGTCTACCTCCTGTGAACCTGGAGTGGTAATCTCTTATTGTGAGCTACAACTGTTGTCCCCCCTTCCTCCCTACCTACTGTGAACAGGAGCTATGATCTTTTCCTGGGAACTAAAGGACCTATCCCCTCCTGTGAGCTGGAGTTGTGACTTCCTCTGGTGAACCTTTAGAGCTACAGTACTTTCCTGTGAGCCTAGAACTGTTGTCTCCTCTTGTGAAACAGAGCCATGGCCCCTTGAAGTCCTGTCCTGTAAACTGGAGAGGTGCCTCCCACCCATGAGCCAGAATTGTAGTTTTCCTCTGTGCATCTGAGCTGTTGTTCTCACCTGTGAGCCTGGGCTGTGGTCCCCTCACATGAGCTTGCAGCTTTGGTCCCCTACCCTTTCTCTGAAGAGCTGGCAAAATGGCTTACTTGGTAAGTTTCCTTGATGTCAAACTGATAATCTACATTCACTTCCTGATATATTGAAAGAACTGACCACTGCCAATTGTTCTTTGGCTTCCACACATGCACCATTTTGTACATACACACAAACACACACACACACATGCACGAGTACACCTCACAATCCCTTAACAAAGAAAAAAATGTACAAATGGGAAAGCAAAAAGCCTAACTTTACAACTTGAACAATCAATGAATTCTTATCATTAAATGACAGAATTAATTACAAATCTAAACTGTATTAAAAAGTATAAATGTCTCAAAAAGAATGAAATCAAAACTTTCATTTGTGTATAATTTTATTATTAGTTATTCCATAAATATGAAGACTATGGCATGCACATCCCCAGGAAAGATGTTTTCTTCCCACTTCATATGTATATTTACAGTAGTGCAAGTAAGTGGTTATTTGCAACTGAAATTCTAGTATGTAAGAGATTTTCTGTCTTTATCAAGATATTTTGTGACCCATTTTAATTATGATGTAATTTGATGTAGATGTTACCATTTCTTCAATATTTTAAGGTTGGTAGATGTTGAAAGAAATTTTTAGAGCCTATCCAATCTCATTTTCTAGTTTTATGATTTAATTTTTTATGTATTTCTAATTTTGTTTTTGAAATCTAACTACTATCATACAGTATTTTAATTAATTAGCCATATTTTATTTAATAATTTTTCATCTGTCTCTCAGTTTCTAATCTTATACTGCCATCATCATGTAAGAAAATTTTGAGAACCAAATAAAATCTTAAAGACAATGCAAAAAATCCGAAGCCCTCAGAGCTTTTGTTTTCCAGAGTTCATTTGTGTCCTGATGCCTCTACTCGATTCTGAGACTTCACTCTGAACTTTGGAGTAGTTGAATGCTTCCATGTAAAAACTACATCAAAAATCCTTAATACGTTTCCAATAAAAATTTACCTATTTTCCTCTAAGGTTACATTATTTCTTTAATTCTCTGTTACATAGTTAAAACACACACACAACTATTTTGATCATCAAACCTGAAGATCTTTGTACTGTATTTATTTAAATTAGTTCTTCTTATTTTATCTTCGTTTAGCTAATATGCTTTGTCATCCATCAAAAGAGGTTTTATTGGGTAGATGTTAAAAAAAAAAAAAGAAAACTTATCCTAATTTTGTTTTTAATTTCACTAAAATTTAACTTCTGCAATAAATCCAAAGTAATCTGTAAGAGTTATTTTTGAAATATTTTTATTCATTTAAGAATTTGCATTTTGATCAGATTCAGACCCTTTTCTTACTCTCCAGCCCCATCTTATTATATCACACCCAGGCTTCATGTTCTCTATTACTGTCTTTGGTTAAATGTCCATTGAGTATAAACTGTTCATCCACACTGCCCTTCATCAGTAAAGAAAGCTGACTCTCCCTCTCCTAGCATCTATCGATTGCCAATAGATCCTGAGCTAGAGCAGAGGCTTCCTGTCCTTCTCCCCTATCAATGCTGGAATTTTGTGTGACCTGAGCTTGCTCAGGTCTTCTGTATGCTGTTACAAGTGCTGTGAATTCATATACACTATTGCCCTGTTGTGTCCAGAAAGCAGTTTCCTTGCATACATTTTATAGCTCTACTGGCTGTAGCTCATCCAGTCTTTCCACTTCCCTTTCCTTAGTGATCCCAGAGACTAGAGAGGAGAGGGTAAAATATATTTGTCCCATTTAGTGATGAGCTCTGTACAGTCTCTTATTCTCTATATGTTGACATCTGTGTTAATCGCCATCTGCTATAGGAAAAGACATTCTCTATTGAGAACTGAGTAGAACTCCATTGTGTAAATGTACCACATTTTCATTATCAGTTTAGGGACATATAGATTCATTCCATTTCTTAGTTATTGTGAAAAGAGCAGCAGCAATCATGGCTGTGCAATATCTCTGTGGTAGGATGAGTCTTCGGAGTATGTGACAAGGAGTGCTATGAACAGGTCATATGGTAGATTTATTTTAGTTTTTTATTGACCTTTTAATATTTCATACATTTTCCACTCAAATCCAGACCCCCTCCCCCAGCCATGCCTATGCCTGTCCCCCCAACACACCCTATGCACTCTGCCATACATGCTGAGTCCTATTCATTCAGGTATTTCTACCCAAATGTCCTCAGTGTAAATGCTTCCAGTGGAGTCTAGTCGTTGTATGTAATAATAATCTCCTTCACCGGGAAGCAATCAGTCTCAAATATTTCTCAATATTGTGCCTTCCTGCCACCTATTTCTCACCTCCCCCTTTGGTCCTTTGTTTAACTGAGCTGACATGGATCCGGAGCTTGATGTCAATAGTGCCACAGGCTCACATGAGCAAGGCTCCAGTGGCCTGGAAGCCTCCACTTCCCTGTGTTCATGAACCAGCCCTGGCTCTTACAATCTTTCTGCCTCCTCTTCTCTAGTGGTCCCTGGTGGGTAAGATTACATTTTAAGAGTTCCCCAAATTGATTTTCAAAGTGGTTGCACCAGTTTGTCATGCTATTAACAGTACATGAGGCATCCACACCAGCATTGATGTCATTTGTTCTCTTGATCATCATCTGACTTCGGTTAAATGAAATCCTAATGTGGTTTTGACAGTATTTCCCTAATCACTAAGGAGTTTGAACAATTATAAAGGTGTTTCTTAGTCACTTTAAAAAATTTATTCTATTGAGAGATCTCTGTTCAGATCAAGTGTACCTCTCACACTCATCAAAGATGCTTGTTTTTCAAAAGATGACTAAGATTGTTTGAGATATTTTCTAAAATGAAATGGAGATCTTTTTTAAGGGTTAAAAAACTCATTCAATTTTATGTCTTACAGGGTTTATATGGAGTTCAATATTGTATAAGTGTATTAACTCAACTGTGAACCTAGAAACTTGTACCCACTTGTGAAAGAGATGTACTCTTGCTCTGGGAATTTGTTACTGAATATGTTAAAGCTGTAGTGAAATACTTCTTCTAATCATGTGGTTATTAACATTTTTTATGTAAAATAAAATACCAAGTGGTGTTTCGCTTTTTTAATTTTAAATTATTTATTTAATAACCATATAATTAGAAGAGGCATTTCATTACAACAGCATTGACATATTCAATAACAATTTCCAGAGCTAAGATGCTTCTCTCTCAAAATTAGCTGTAAGCACCACATGACACACATGCCTGTAATCTCAGCACTTAGGAGGTTGAAGGCAGGATGATTAGGAGCTCAAGGCTAGTCTTGGGTACATAGCAATTTCAAGCCGAGTCTAGGCTACATGAGACTCTGTCTCTGTGCAAAAAAATAAGAAAAAAGATGGGACGAAGGATAAATGCCTGGACTTAAAAGGGCCCTGAGCTAACTTCCAAAGGGCCCCATACTGAGTTGAATAAGCCTCAGGTAAGCCTCAGATCTAAGCTAATTTCCAACCCAGGAACTATGTAAAACTCCCAATCCAGAGACTGTGTTATCTGAGAAGATAAATAACCACCCCTATTGTCTCAAAACCTCCAAACCTGAAGTAAATTTGATAAACATTACCAGTGAAATCTACCTGATGACTTTATATCCATACTCAGGTACTAAGGATCTGAGTGTAACCAACTGTGGCTAGTAATCATCAGATACACAGAGATTAAAGACACATGTGCAAACATCTAAGCGTTAGTAGCATTAAAAATGTAGGAAACAACATATTTTAAAATTAAATAGAGATCTTTAAAGGATAAAAACTCATTCAATTTTATATCTTACAGGGTTTATACTGAGTTCAATATTGCATAACTGTATTAATTCAACTGTGAACCTAAAAATTTACAGCCACTTTTGAAAGAGATGTATGTTTGCTCTGGAAATTGTTATTGAATATGTTAAAGCTGTAATGAAATGCTTCTTCTAATCATGTGGTTATTAAATAAATTTAAAAATGTTTTCTAATGATTCTGGAAGCTATAAGTACAAGAATCCACGTTCTTTGAAGGTTGATTTCTATTGGGATCTCCCCTTGGTTTACAGTTGTAACAAAATGTTCCACGACTCATCAATAAAGAGAATAATGGTCTGTGAGATGCTTAGTCCTCAGTTATACATTTTCAAAGCAAACTCTATACATAAGATGAATGTATCTTTCAAATATCTCCAGAGAGTGTTCCTATGTAGCAGATGGTAATTAACACAGAAACTCACAAAGGGCCAATGATCAGAGAGCAGGAGGCTACAGAGTACTCATCTCTGAATATGTGACGGAATATGTGACAGAAAGATTGTAAGAGAAAGACGGTGATTTACCACAAGGAAGCAGAGTCTTCCAGAGAGTTTGTGAGTTACACATATGAACTCACAGCAATGGTGACAGCATACACAAGTCCCATGTAAGTTCAAACCAGACAAAACCCCAGCATAGACCTGGGGAAAATGGGTAAAAAAATCCTAACCCAACCTAAGGAGCATTTGGCAACTGATGACTGCTGGGAGGGTGAGAAACAGTCTCTGACAGGGTTGAGACTCTTGGTACATTGAGCAGGCTCAGTGCATATACTCAGGCTGAGGGACATGTGGGGACAAAAATCAGACACTACAGCCTGTATTGTGTATACAGTGGAGTATATTGAATTGGGAAGGTGGCAGTGGATGGAAGTGCAGATGGGACAGGGAATCTAAAAACCATCACATTATATTGTATATGATTGCAAAAGTTCAATATTTTTTTAAAAATCAGTGGTAAACACTTGTGTATCATGCACCAGACCCTGTATTGAAAACAAATAGATAAAATATGTGAAATATGACAATCAACACAAGCGACTAAAGTACACACAAAACCATATTGAGGTATTCAGGCTTTGATTATTACAATATTGAAGATAATGCAGGGAATGGTTGCTTTGAAAATATTTTAATTATTTATTTGTTATATGTATATGAATATTTTGCCTGCATGCATGTATGAGTAAAAAATGTGTGCCTGGTGCCAAAGGAGGACAGACTAGGGTTGTCAGATTCCGTAGAACTGGATTTAGCTGCCATATGCATCCTGGGAAAGAACCTCGGTTGTCTGGAAGAGCAGCAAGTAATCGTAACCTCTTGAGCCATCACTCCGGGCCCTATTTTTATAAATTTTCATTTACTATTAAGATGTTAAATTCTTACATCCTCACTGTGTAATTTATTTGAAATTATTTGCTAAGAATATTGTAATTGATTATACCTCAGCAAATAGTATCAAAGTTAAATTATTAACTAATAGGAGTTAAGACATATGAACTAAAATAGGACTAAAATTTACTAGAATTGTATATTTGTTTTTGTTATGTATTTTAAAAATCATTATTTAACTATGCTTTATCTTTAATGATTTGCAATAACTATGCGACTAATATATTAATTTCAGTTGCATTTGGCTCACATTACAGGTGCACATTTTAATTTTTACTTGTTTTTTCCCTCTAATTTATCATCCTTAGTAACACAACCAAAGGAATACAGATATCATGAAATATAAATGACATTGTGTTTCTTTTTATTTCTACATGCAAAGGAAAACAAGAACCACGTATAGGCAGTCAACGTCATAAATGACATAGGTATGAGAAAATTCTTAAGTATTAACATCTGTGCATTTGTCATCATATTTTCAAAGACATCATTTCATGTTTATCTGAAATCAGCAAGTCAGGTAAGAGGAAAGTTTCATGCTCTGTAAAATAAATTCTCAGCAATGTAACTCAGCTGTCAACAGCAGACCGGGTCGCATGTTGGCTCAGCTAGAATGTGGAAATTGATAAATGAGCAACTGAGTTGAAAATGAAAGCAGGTGCTTACTTAGAGGCACAGAGACAATGTGACATGATGATAAGCTCAGGAATTGGGATCTGAGGTACAGCTGGATACCTTGTGTAACTGTTTTTCCTTCAATTCTTGACATGTATTTAATATTAAAAATGAAAATGTCATACGACAAAATAAATCACAACATGAGGGGCTCCTTGAGAAAGCATCACAAGATGAGAACAGTGACCAGGGGACAAAACAGGGTGGTAATAATGATGAGACAGAAGTTCTAGTAGGTTGATGGGTCCAAAAGAATCAATGATTTTTACTGATTACAAATTCAGACTGTGAGAAAAAGAAATGCAAATCACACATGGAAGTTACACTGCTGGAGAATTGCCCCATCTCGCTGTTTATTCTTTAATGTATGTTTTTTTTTTTTTAATTCTGTTTAACTGAGATCCTTAAAATACCAGTTATAATCTGGGAGATGTTATTTTAATATGTCTGTATTTTGCATGTATTACTAGTTTAAAAGTTCTATTTTTCCTAAAATAATATTACCCATTATACATCAAAAATCACTCATTATTACATTATCTGAAATATATACTGCATTACATTAAAATAATTGATATCTTTTTGAATTTTCTTATATCCAGAGTGCCCCAGCCTGCGGGGACCCTGTACAGGTAAAGCTTGAGGGGGACCACTCCCTGAAAGGAAAAACGGGCGAGAAAGAGGAGACGGAGCCCAAGCAAGTCCACTTGTCAAGGGTTCGCTTTATTGAACTGCAAGCTTTCCTTATATACAGTTTGTATTTAGAAGGGGTTGAAGAAGCTGGTCAAAAGGTTACAGCATTTTTATGGGTATGGGAGGGGGACTGAGCAATTCAGCAACGTGACTGACCACCAGGTGTTCCAAGAGATTACTGCATGACTTATCTTTTCCGAGAACTGTTTGCAAGGGGAAGAGAAAGATAACCTTGCCATAAATTCTTTCTCAAGGTTTCTAGTGCAGGCAGAATTTCCTGCTTAAGTCAACTGTTTGTAGAGCTATATTATATTTTTTGGTAATGATTGTTGTTTCTCCAGCTCCCGACATCTCACCCTTTATTAATAACTTTAACGAATGAAAGATCTGCCTTAGGCTATGTGGTGGGTCTCCCGAGTCGGGATTCTTGTTTCTTTTGGTAAGGCCCCTGTCTTAGGCTACACAAACTGCTTCTATGTTCAGTACCCGCAAGTTTGGGGTATGCCCCTGAATCATGGGTTTGTGCTATTCCCGTCATTGAGTACCTTACAGCTGAGAATCTGCCTCCGATCTCTGGCACCACAATATTCCCGTCATTGATCTTTTCATTAGCGACTAAAGTTCCACCGAGTATTGGGTGGGTTAGCAAGGGTGGAAAAGTCTAAGGGTGCTGAGGGGGATCCAAGGGATGTGTCATACTCACTATCCTCTGGATCTTCAAGCTGTA
>NW_008333889.1:4090346-4092742 GCF_000622305.1 Nannospalax galili
CTGATGAGCGACACCCTGAGTTACCTTTTGAAGGTTTGTCTTATTAATGGATGACACAGAGGCAGACCGAGAAAGGGGCTTAATGAAATCCTCAGCTAGGGAAATAATTTTACTTTTGTTTTCAGGAGAGTCTTTGAGAAGATCTCGGACTAATGTCCAATAGCTGAAAGTCTGAATGGGAACTGCCTCAGAGCCCTTATCCTTTAATAGTTCATTTAAATACTGTCCCACTTGGTCCCATTTTTTAGGGTTGATTTCAGGACCATCTATAACAAACCAAGGACACTGGTCACTCACAAACACGAAAAAATTTACAAGATCTTTTTTCTTAACTCGGACTCCTCTTTCTCTGAGGGAGGCCTTCAAGTCTCTAATAAAAATAGCCTCCTTAGACAGTTGCTGGCCAATTTTTTGAGACAGAGACAACTTACCTCAGATCAGCAGTTCCTCATGAGCAGTGACAGTGCAGATCAAACGAGGCGGCGATCGGGTGCAGTTCCTTTCACTTTGTCGGAGGCCGTCCTCAAACGCGTACCCAGGTCTGTCTTCAACCGTCTCTGTCTGGCGAGGGTCCGTACCTCGAGCCCCACGTTTAGGCACCACTTGCCCCTGCCTGCAGGGACCCTGTACAGGTAAGGCTTGAGGGGGACCACTCCCTGAAAGGAAAAACGGGCGAGAAAGAGGAGACGGAGCCCAAGCAAGTCCACTTGTCAAGGGCCCGCTTTATTGAACTGTAAGCTTTCCTTATATACAGTTTGTATTTAGAAGGGGTTGAAGAAGTTGGTCAAAGGTTACAGCATTTTTATGGGTATGGGGTGGGGGACTGAGCAATGTGACTGACCACCAGGTGTTCCAAGAGATTACTGCATGACTTATCTTTTCCGAGAACTGTTTGCAAGGGGAAGAGAAAGATAACCTTGCCATAAATTCTTTCTCAAGGTTACTAGTGCAGGCAGAATGTCCTGCTTAAGTCAACTGTTTGTAGAGCCATATTATATTTTTTGGTAATGAATGTTGTTTCTCCAGCTCCCGACACCAGAGTACCTAATATATCATGTATATATTGGTCAAGAGCTGTGAACCAGAAGTTTAAAAAAGCTTTTGACACCACTAGTTAAAAAGTATAACAAAGAAATATTTTGAAGAATAATATTGTTATAACATTAAAATGTGATGGCTCATTTCCTATGTGTCTCTCAACAGTGTCATAACAGAGCTACAGAATATTTTTATTTTTCCCTTCTAATATTTAAAATAATGATGTATGTTAAAAATAATGATAATGCTGCCAGCCAAAATAATTAATAATTCTGATTCAGTTAGTGATTTCTTATTTCCTATTTTAAACTTTCTTTGATACTTTGACTAAATCAAATACAAAGAATTTTATCTGGTAAACAGATGAATTATGAATTATGGAACAACACAACTGCATCATGAAAGGTAGTCAAGGGTATATCATGACATTTAGAAAGTTGAACAAGAAAGTATAATTTTTTAAAAGTATCATAATCCTAATGAATATATACATATATATAAGGTATACATGTATATATACCCTTGATGTAAACTCTTTGAATGCTCTCTCAAAACACATTTTCTATGCTAAATAATTTCTTAAATTGGCAGTATCTAAGGAGTGGCTGTTATCTTACTTGGAAATCTGTATTTTAAACTATTTATATGTCAATGTTTAATAATTTCTCCACTCTATAGTTTCTTTTTTAAATGGTGAAAAATAACATTTTTCCAGTTAATTATTCATTTAATTACCACATACTTAGAAGAAGCATTTCATTACAACAGCATTGACATATTCAATGACAGTTTTCTGAGCTAAGATGCATCTTTTTCAAGTTTGGCTGTAATTTTTAGGCTTACAGTTGAATCATTACAGTTATACAATATTGTACTCAGTATAAACCCTATAACACATAAAATTAAATCATGTTTTAACCTTTAAAAAATATCTCCAGTCCATTATTAAAATACACAGTTTTTATACAAAAAAAATTCATTTTCAATGCAATTGACATTAATATGTTTGCAGATGTGTTTCTAATCACTATTTATCTGATTATTACTAGTGACAGTCGGGTACTTTCTGAGCTCCTTAGCATCTGAGAATGGATATAAAGTCATCAGGTAGATTTCAATGGTAAAGTTTTTCACATCTACTAATTATTATTATTTTTAACATTTTTTAAATTTTTAATAACTACATGATTAGAGGAAACATTTCACTACAAAATTAACATATTCAGTATCATACTCCAGAACAAGAGTACATCTCTTTCACAAGTGGGTGCAAGTTTCTAAGTTCACACTTGAATTAATACAGTTATACAATATTAAACTCAGTATAAGCCCTGTAAGACACTAAATTGAAATGAGTT
>NW_008333889.1:4096166-4099277 GCF_000622305.1 Nannospalax galili
TCCTGGATTCCTGTGGAAAAGTTGCCCTGGCCAAAAATCTGGTCATAGTTCCAATCTATGAATCCAGGTAGTGGATCCTGTCCCTGCTGTGGTCTTAGCTGTTATGTGTGTCATTTCTTTTAGCCTGCATCAGGCATTCATCTCTAAATAAAGCCTCCCATTGTACAAATAATGGACTGGGGAGGGTAGATCTACAGATATCTCTCCAGTCTTGGGGGGTTAGCAGGTTAGTATTAAAGGTTTGTAGTATAGATTTTGTCCATGGAGCATGGATCCCATCCTCGCGAACAGATTTTAATTCTGCTCCTGGGAGGGGGTACCAAGCCAGTGGGCATTGCCTTGTTATTTGTAAGTTAACAGGAAAGGCTTCTACCAGTGGGGTTTTGGGGTCCTGAGACCATTGTGTCTGGAGATCTTGGGGCTGGCAACTCCTATTATCCCTGAGATTACACAGCTGTTCTATGACTGTGGGGTGTGGCTGGGATGGTGCCACAGGCTGTGGTGGCAGTGGAGGTGAAGGGGGAGGGGGATTTATCTGGGGATCTTTGGGGGTTTTTGAGGTCTGGGCCTTAATATCTGGGCTTGTTAAATCAGCAAGAGGGGGGTAAGGGTTATTTTTGTTGATGGGTGGGTTTTGTCTGACTTGGTCAAATTTTATTTTTGGGGCTGTTGAATCTGCTACTGGGCAGTCTTCAGGGTTTTTTCTTTATTTTTTAGAGCTGTTGAATCTGCTGTTGGGAAATCTTTGGGGTGTTTTTTATCGCTTGAACCCCATCCAGTAGTCGCAGAGAGCCTCAGCAACGCGGTGCGCAACATGCGCGCACCCCAGGAACACGGAGAGCCAGGGACCCAAGCAGCAATGCGGTGCGCGGACCCGCCCCAGCGGCGCGAAAGAGACAGGCGCCAGCCAGCAGTTGGCGCTTCGCGAAACCCGCACACCCTTATCTGGCGCCCAACATGAGAGCCTCCAAACCCTGCGCCAGCCAGCAGCTGGCACCCCCTGAAACGCAGAATCTGTATCTCTCCCACCAGGAGAGCAACAGAAATCTTTTTTTCTTTCATCTCCCATCAGGAGACTAAAAAGGCAGCTGTGCCCCCAAGCCACCCCACTCGTGGGGCCTGGCAAATCTCTCTTTCGTCTCCCATCAGGAGAATAAAAAGATAGCTGCGCCCCCAAGCCACCCCACTCATGGGGCCTGGCCGTTTCTCTTTTCTCTTTTCCTCCTTCTAAAATTAAACTTCCCTAATTGGTTTTGTTATCCTGCCCCCCAGGGCATGCAAGCCAAAGCTAAAACCAGTTAGGTGAGAATTTAAATTAACTAGCCCCTGCAGAGCACTTAAAAATTCAAGGTTGCTCGCGCCATATAAACGAACAAACAAAAAATTTTTAAAGCCATTTTTTTTCCTGTAAACCTTAAGTCTGCAGCTAGGCTTGTGTCCATCAGAGCGTTTCAATCCCCTGGTGGTAGACTGCTCCAGGAACATTAAACGCCAGACAACACTACTTTTCTTTTCATAATGGGTAATTCAGCATCATGCCAAAATAACTCCAAATTCGCTCTCTTAGAGCCCTGATTAAAACAAGAGGACTTAAGATTTCCCAAAAAGAAAGCTCAAAATTTTGGAATGAAGTATCTCAATTTGCACCCTGGATCCTGTCAACAGACATTTCTGATCCAGAGGTCTGGACTAACATTGCATATCTGGCTCGTATAAACGAAATCCAGGAAAGACACAATTTTCCCCTTTCCTTTCTCCCATAATAGCAGCCATCCGACAATGCTTAGGAAACCCACCTAAGATCGAGGAAAGCTTACAAGCACCAGAAAATAATAAGGGGAGGGTTCAAACAATAAAAAAGACCCTAAATATTTTCCAGCAGCAGAATCAACAGCCCTAGAAAATAAAAAAGACCCTAAAGATTTGCCAACAGCAGATTCGACAGCCCTAAAAAATAAAGAAAAAATCCTGAAGATTGCCCAGTAGCAGATTCAACAGCCTCACATTGGGCGTCAACTGCGGGGCAGCGGGTCTCTGTTCTCTTCCTCTGTGGCTGCCGGTGCAGGCGGCTACAGATCACAGGTCTGCGGCGGTGGCGAGTGCAGGCTCTGCGCCAGCTGCAGGCTGCCGGGCGGGCTCTGCGGACTGTGCCAAGCTGCAGGGGGCTCTGCGCGAAGCTGCGGGAGGCTCGGGCTAGCTGCAGGGGCTCCCCCTCAGCTCGTGGGTTGTTGGCCACCGAGCCATGATGGCAAGGAAGTGCAGGAACGGCGAACGCAGAAGCTGCGCGAGTGAGTGCTGACAGATGGCAGCTTCTGAGGAGACTGATCACAGGCTGGTCCCAGGCGCAGTGAAACACAGCTCAGCTCCAGACACAGTGAAAACAGCTCAGTCAGGTTCAGTGATACAGCTCTGGTTTATTAGGGGGAAACTAGAGAATTTATAGTGTGGAGGAGGTAGCAAAAGCCTCAGCTGATAGGTGCTGGTAGTATGCTTTATTTACATGTGGCGGTGGGCTTCTTTCAGGCTGTCAGACAGTGCCTGATTATCACATAGAAAAAACCTGGTAGTTTCTATGCCAGAGGTCATGTTTTAGATAAGGCATCTGTGGCGGGCACTTCAAGGTGAGCCAGGAAGAGAGCAGGAGGCCCCATGCTGAAAAGGGGAGTCTTTCCATCAGGCACCAAGCCCCTCAGGCTATCTGGAAATGGAGAAACTGCAACCCTAACAGCAGGGTTCCCCAACAATGTCCCTCTTACCAAATTAGTATAGGCCTCAAAGTATGTCTGTTAAACATCCAAGAAGGTAACTTCCACTGTCTTGTACCTTTAATTACTCTGTGCCGTGCAGATAAATCTTGGGCAAAGACCATTTGTTCTCAGATAAACCTTACCTAGCTATCTGGAAATGGAGAAACTGCAACCCTAACAGCAGGGTTCCCCAACAATGTCCCTCTTACCAAATTAGTATAGGCCTCAAAGTATGTCTGTTAAACATCCAAGAAGGTAACTTCCACTGTCTTGTACCTTTAATTACTCTGTGCCGTGCAGATAAATCTTGGGCAAAGACCATTTGTTCTCAGATAAACCTTACCTAGACATATATTTCTTGATC
>NW_008333889.1:4100331-4106229 GCF_000622305.1 Nannospalax galili
GCTATTGGTGTCCGGTTTAGAAAGTCCTTTCCTACACCTATATCTTGTAGGTTTTTCCCAACGTTTTCTTCTAACAGTTTCAGAGTTTCAGGCTTTACATTGAGGTCTTTGATCCATTTGGAATTGACTTGTGCAGGGTGAAAGATAGGGGTTTACTTTCATTCTTGTACAGGTGCAGATCCAGTTTGCCAGCACCATTTGCTGAACATGTTGTCTTTCCTCCAGTGAATATTCTTGGCCCTTTGTCAAATATCAGGTGGCTGAAATTGTATTTACTCATATTTGGGTCTCCAATTTTGTCCCATTGATCTATGGGTCTATTTTTGTGCCTGTACCATGTTGATGTTATGACAATAGCTCTGTAATACAGCTTGAAATCTGGTATAGTAACCCCCTGCCATTTCTCTTAGTGCTCAGGTTTGTTTTGGCTATCTAAGGTCTTTTGTGCTTCCATTTGAATCATGGAATTTTTTTTTTTCATTTCTGTGAAAATGTCATGGGGATTTTGATTGGCATTGCATTGAATGTATAAATGACTTTTGTTAGGATGTTCATTTTCACAATATTAATTCTTCCAATCCATGAGCACAAGAAGCTTATCTACTAGAAGTAGATGCACCCCCAAGGCCCAGGAAGATTTGGCTGTGTTAGAGTGGGTGTGGCCCCAACCCAGTGGACAGGGCAGAGGACTTTGTTGAGGTGCTTCAGGCCAAGACTGGGAAGACAGCAAACTTTCTCAGGAATACCAACAACACTTCGGAAGAAACTGATGTCAAACTGAATTCACAAGGAGGCTATTGAGTGTTTCCATGGACTCTTTCTCTGATTGCTTGTTATTGGTATATAGAAAGGCAACAGACTTTTGTAGGTTAATTTTGTAACCTGCCACTATATTGAACGTGTTAATAATTTCTAGGAGTTTTCTGGTGGAGTTTTTGGCATCTCTTAGATATAATATAATCATCTGCAAAAATGGATAATTTAATCTCTACTTTTCCAATTATTACTCTTTTAATTTCCTTCTCTTGTCTTATTGCTCTTGCAAGAGTTTCAAGTACTTTATTAAAGGAAAGTGGGGATAGTAGACAGCCTTGTCTGGTTCCTGATTTCAATGGGAATGCTTCCGGGTTTTCTCCATTTAGAATGATGTTGGCTGTGCATTTGTTATATATGGCTTTAATTATGTTGAGGTATGTTCCCTCCACTCCAATTCTCTCTAGGACTTTGAGCATAAATACATGTTGAATTTTGTCAAAGGCCTTCTATGCCTCTATTGAGATGACCATGTGGTTCTTATCTTTGAGCCCATTTATATGGTTTATGATGTTTTTTGACTTACATATATTGAACCATTCCTGCATCTCTAGGTTAAAGCCCACTTGATCATGGTGGATGATCATTTTGATATGTTGTCTGTATGCCTTTTGCAAGTAGCCTCCCAGCTCCCCTTCAAGCCTGGGTGATGGCTCATTTTTTTTGTCTTGGAACCACAGACACTTGGACTGACCTCTAGGCCCAGAGTCCCCACTACTTCCTGATCCTTTGCATCCAGACCAACCCAATCCCTCCCTGCAGTCCCAGGAGCCCTCTAGGCCTGGTCCTACACCCACAAACCTTTGCTTCCCTGGGAGGCTCAGCCACCAGCTTCCTGGTGCTAGCATCTTTCCTGAGTGGATCCCTTAGCCCACAGGGCCTTGACTCCTACAGCCTCATTCATCCTCCCACCTCCCCTCCTTGCCTGGATACTGGCCCATTTCTTGTCTAGGCACCCCATACCCCTCGACTGACCTCTTGGACCAGAATCCCCACTGCTTCCTGATCCTTTGCATCCACACCAACGCAGTTCCTCCCAGTAGACCCCAGGAGCCCTCAAGCCTCATTTCGCTCCCACCATACTTTGCATTCCTGGTTGGCACAGCCACCAGCTTCCTGAGGCAAGCATCTATTCTGGGCCCTGTCCACATGCCAGCCTAGACCCCAAATTCCTGAGGGCAGAATCTTTCCTGGAGGGATCCAGACCTTACGAGAAAGCCTGAGAGCAACAGATCTTCATCTGACTTGGGCCTCTGTGGGACCTCCTGAATATAAAAGCAACTTGGCCACCACAATATTAAAACAAAACAGAGAACATGAAGCCTAGAATAACCATCTTCATGCCCAACAAGTAAACCACAAAGACACATAAAGTTTACAAAAAGAAGCAGACCTAAATTCAACAAAGGAAGGCTTAAGTCTCACAGATGAATCAGAAAATACAAAAGAAATTCACATGTCAAAGTCAGAGAGAAAAAAAAAAAAACAAAAAACAATAACATGGAAAACCAAAATAACATACCCCACCAGGCAACAACAGTCCTGTAGAGGAGTACAATGAGAACCCCCTAGAGATAACACAGGACATGAAACTCAAAAGAACAATTATAATCTTGATTAAAGAATTCAGTAAATTTAAAGAACAGAAAAAGATATCAAAGAACTGAAGGACGATGGGGCTAAACTTCTGAATGAATTTAGAAAAGAGATAGAAATATTGAAGAATACTCAGGCTGAAATGAAGAAGGAAGTGAAAAACTCAGTAAGCCAAATAGAAATGAGAGGAGAAAGCCTCACCAATGGGATGAATGAAATGGCAAACAGAATATCAAGACTGGAAGATAAAGTAGATGAACTTGACCACTCAAGCAAAGGTTATGAAAATTTAAGAAAACACAAGAATGGAATATGCAAGAATTGTGTTACACCACAAAAAGACCAAACTTATGAATCATAGGCATACAGGATGAAGAATCTCAGGATAATGGCATGGACCAGATCTTCAACAGGATTGTAGAAGAAAATTTCTCAAAATTAAAGAAAGAAATGCCCATATAAATACAAGAAGCATATAGAACACCAAATAGACAGGACCAGAAAAGAAACTCTCCACAGCACATCATAGTACAAACACTAAACATTCAGAAGAGACAATACTGAAAGCTACAAAAGAAGAACAACATGTCACATATAAAGGTAAACCCATCAGGATTACAGCTGACTTTTCATTGCAAACTATGTAAGTACCAAAGTATTATCAGTTCTAAATAACCACAAATGCCAACCGAGATTACTTTACCCAGCCAAAATGTCTATTATAGTCGAAGGGGAAAGAAGAGTCTTCCATGACATAAATAGGCTGAAAGAATTCGTTTCCCCAAAACCAGTCCTTCAGAGAGTTCTTGAAGCAATTCAAAGAGCTGAAAAAAGAAACGACCATACCAAAAGGGTTATGGAAACAAATTCAATGAAGATACAAGTGTGGAAATGTACAGCTATATCAATAATGTGAACAGAAATAAAAATGACAGAATTTAATACACATCTTTCATTAATAACTTTAATTATCAATTTACTGAACTCCCCAGTTAAAAGACACAGACTAATTGAATGGATTAAGAGCAAAACCCAATTTCTTGTTGTCTGAAAGAAACTCATCTCACTTTCAAGGACAGGCACTACCTTAAGGTGAAATGATGGAAAAAAATATACCAAGTGAATGGTACTAAGAAAAAAGGAGGCATTGCAATTCAAATATCTGAAAAAATAGACCTTAAACTAAAAAAAAAAATCAGAAAAGATAAAGAGGGCCACTTCATTCTGATCAAAGGAACAATAGAATAGGAAGATATTACAATCATGATCAGATCATATATTTACAAATCTCTGGTGTGCCCAACTTCATGAAAACACTACTAAAGGACTTTGTAGCCCAAATTATCTGTGGGGCTCCTGCATGATCAGACAAACCATATATTTTATGTTATTTATTAACTTACAAAGGAATGAGTACCCAGTGCTTAGTTCCAGGCCATGCCCCAGAGCCCACCTTATCAGACTGTGCCACACCCATAATTTGCTCACACCTCTGGGACCAGCGATTGACCCAGGTCCATTAAAAGTCCATCAATTCTGTCTCTCAGCTGTTGGGCACAGCATTCCCAGGGCCACCCACTTCTGCACAGCTCACAGCTTCTCCACCACTCGAGGCTTTTCTGGCTCACCTCAAGTCTTCCATTCCAAGATGGCTCCCAGCCACACCCTCATAGTCCACACTCTGCAGCAGGCACTTCCCATTGGAAGAACTAGCCAATTAGGAGACAGACTTTGAGACCCAGATTAATACCAACTCATTAATAATAGAGGACTTCAGTACCCCATTGGCTTCATTAGATAGGTGAACAGGACAGAGAATCAACAGAGAGATATCTGAATTAAATAATACCATATATCATATGGACCTAACAGACATCTACTGAATATTCCACCCAAGTACTAAATAATATACTTTCTATTCAGCACCCAATGGAACCTTCTCCAGAACTGATCATATACTGGGACACAAAACAAACCTCAAAACATACAAAAAGATTGAAATAATTCCATGCATTCTATTAGACTACAATGCAATAAAGCTTAAAATCAACATCAGAAGAAACACTAGTAACCACATGAACACATGGATATTAAACAACACACTCCTAAATGATGAATGAGTCAAAGGAGAAATAAAGGAAGATATAAAAGTATTCCTGGAACTAAATGAAAAGGGCAATACAACACAACAACAGTTCTGGGATATGTTGAAAGCAGTCCTTAGAGGGAAGTTTATAGCTCTTAGTGCCTACATTAAAAAAAAAAATCGGAAAGAACACAAATAAATGACTTAACATTGCAACTTAAGATACTCGAAAAGCAACAAAAAATGAAACCCAAACCCAGAAGACAAGAAGAAATAACAAAAATCAGAATAGAAATTAATGAAATAGAAACAAAGAAAACAATACAAAGAATCAAAGAATCCAAGAGCTGGTTGTTTGAAATGAAAAAAAACAAGATAATAGACCAGTAGTCCAGTTAATCAGAAGAAAGAAAATATACTCCAAATCAACAAAACCAGAGATGAAAGGGGAAACTTCACAACAGACACCAGAAAGATCCAGAACATTATAAGGAAATACTTCAAAAACCTACATGCTACTAAATTTGTAAACCTAAAAGAAATGGACGGGTATCTAAAAGCATGGGAACCACCAAAACTAAACCAAGAAGTGAATAACAGCTTAAACAGACCCATAACACATAAGGAAATTGAAACAGTAATACAAAGCCTCCCCACTAAAAAAAGCTCAGGACGAGATAGATTTACAGCAGATTTCTACCAGATATTTATAGAAGATCTACATCCAATCCTACTTAATTTATTCAAAACTATAAAAAGGAGGGAGAATTTCCAAATTCCTTCTATGAAGCCAGCATCACTCTAATACCAAAGCCAGGTAAAGATACAACCAAAGAAGAAAACTATAGACCCATATGCTTAATAAGCATAGAAGCAAAGTCTCAAAAAAAAAAATTTCAAACCAAATACAGACACACATCCAGTGATGCAGGGATTGTTCAACATACATAAGTCAATAAACATCATAAATCATATAAATAGGCTCAAAGAAAAGAACCACATGGTCATATAAATAGAGGCAGAGAAGGCCTTTGACAAAATTCAACATGCATTTATCTTCAAAGTCCTAAAAGGAATTTGACTGGAGAGAATATACCTCTACATAAGTAAAGCCAAATGTAACAAACCCACAGGCAATATCACTCTAACTGGAGAAAAACTGAAAGTATTCCCACTGAAATCAAGATCCAGACAAGGCTGTCCACTATCTCCACTCATCTTTAACATTGTGATTGACACTGTTGCAAGAGCAATAAGACAACAGAAGAAAATTTAAGGAGTAATAAATGGGAAAAAAAAGAGATCAAATTATCCCTTTTTTTTCAGTTTATTATTTAATAACCACATACTTAGAAGAAGCATTTCATTACAACAGCATTGACATATAAAATAACAATTTCCTG
>NW_008333889.1:4106380-4108084 GCF_000622305.1 Nannospalax galili
CTGACACTAAGTTGCATATGTGTTTCTAATCTCTATATATCTGATTATTACTAGTCACAGTTGGTTACTTTCTGAGCTCCTTAGCATCTGAGAATGGATATAAAGTCATCAGGTAGATTTCAATGGTAATGTTTTTCACATCAACTAGTTATTAAGGAGCAAATTTTAATGCTTTGAAGATTTTTTTTTATAGACCCACTTCCTAGGTAGCACCCTCCCATAGCCTCCCTCCCCCTACTAAAGCACTTATACTTTGATATCCCTGCTACTGTCTGCTGTGTTGTCAGCACCCTCAGACATTCCCCACTACTTGTCCTTCTGTTGAATCTAGTCAGCCTATCTAGAGGTCTTTGTTTCAGGAAGGTCAGCTGTTCCTCATCTAGCGGTATTCAGTTGTCAATAATCCTTCGGATAAGATTGGGGTCTCCTGGATTACTACCTGGGAATCCCTTTGGCCACCCTGGCCAACAACCTAGAAGGAGGTATTGCCTGTCTGGCATTGTTGCTTGCTATGTAGCCTTTAGCTATACATATGGTCTCTTATGAAATTATATTGGCCCCTTTAATCTTTGGTTATACTTTCCTTTTGGTTGTTTAAGGCCACAACACTGTTCCAGATAAACTGATTTATTTTTACTCTTAAGGTCGTTTAAGGATCTGTTCCTCAGGGGTCACATGGGCATGAGATGAGCCCCTGGCTCCTTTCTTTAAATAGTTCCACCTATGTGAAGATAAGTCAAAGGACCATGGTTGGCTTCACTTGGAAGCATGGAAGAAATGATTCCTCTGTGTTGACCCTCCCCTTTATAGACTGGACACTGGTTCAAGTCCATCTGGTAGGATCTCCTTGGCCTCCTTGATCAAAAGGACAGGTGTTACACCACCATTATAGGACATTTTAGGAGATGCTCATAATACCCTGCAACTAGTCGACCTAGGAGGGCAAGGAGCAAAAAGTGTTCTTTATGTCCCTCTCACTAAATTATTATTGACCTCAAAGTATGTCTGTTAAACACCCAAGAAGGTTAGTTCCACCAGTCTCGTAATTTTAATTACCATGTGCCATGTAGATAAATATTAGGCAAAGACCAGTTGTTCTCAGATAAACCTTACCGAGATATATATTGCTTGATCTCCTATGTACAGTTTGTCAGTACGTTGTAGGAGTAATATGGTTCTCACAGGTTTTCAAAGCTATCTAGGCATTGTTTATCTCTCACATTGTCTCACGCCTCCATCATGGTTTTCCCTCTTAAGGTGCCCTCATTTCCTGCCTTTCTCCCTTACTAATAACCTTCTCCTGTGGTCCTACCTCTCTTGAGCTCCTTCTTTCCCTTTATGCCCTAGGTTCCTTGTATGCCCTTCCCTTCCCTCTCCCTTAAACTAACCCAATTTTTATCCATATCTCCCTTATTAAGACCTGTTTCCTACTATTTTTGTCTTTCAGGTTCTTTCTTTTCCTTTACCTCCCTGTTTACTTTCCATTATCCAGATTTCTGTAATTATGTCTAGTTGTATACTTATTTATCAGAGTCTGGTTCTAGGATCCACATATGAGGGAGAACATATGTTAATTTTTTTTCTGAGTCTGTTACTTCACTTAGTATAACAGTTTCTAGCTCCATCCATTTATCTGCAAATTTCATGATTTCATCTTTCTTTACTGCTGAGTAAAACTCCATCGTATATATGAACCACATTTTC
>NW_008333889.1:4108329-4118473 GCF_000622305.1 Nannospalax galili
AAAGTGGTTTTAATTTTCATTTCCCTAATTATTAGTGATGTTTAACATCTTTTAAGATGTTTCATAGCTATCTTTACTTCTACTTTTGAGAACTCTCTGTTCAGCTCCTTATTCCATCTTTTAATTGGGTTGCTTCTTGTCTTGGTTCTCTGTTTTTTGAGCTTGTTATAAATTCTGGTTATTAAATTTCTGTAGGATGTGTCGCTGGTGAAATTTTATCCCATTTTGTGGGTTTTTTGTTTGCTTCCTTGGTTGTCTCCACTGATGTACAGAAGCTCTTTAGTTTAATGAGGTCCCGTTTCTTAATTCTTGCCCTTGTTTCCTGGGCAATTGATGTTCGGTTTAGAAAATCCTTTCCTACACCTATGTCTTGTAGGTTATTCCCAATGTTTTCTTCTAATAGTTTCAGAGTTTCAGGCTTTACTTTGGGATCTTTCAGCTTTTGGAATTGACTTTTGTGCAGGGTGAAAGACATGGGTTTAGTTTCATTCTTCTACAAGTGGAGATCCAGTTTTGCCAGCACCATTTGCTGAACATGCTGTCTTTCCTCCAGTTAATGTTCTTTCCCCCTTTGTCAAATATCAGGTGGCTGAAATTATATTCAACAAGATACTTGCAAACCGCAAACGGACACACATCAAAATGATCATCCACCATGATCAAGTCAGCTTTATCTCAGAGATGCAGGGATGGTTTAATATATGTAAGTCAATAAATGTCATAAATCACATAAATGGACTCAAAGACAAGAACCATATGGTCATCTCAATAGATGCAGAAAAGGCCTTTGAAAACATTCAACATGCATTTATGATCAAAGTCCTAGAGGGAATTGGACTGGAGGGAACATACCTCAACATAATTAAAGCCATATATAACAAACCCAAGGTCAACATCATTCTAAATGGAGAAAAACTGGAAGCATTCCCATTAAAATCAGGAACCAGACAAAGCTGTCCACTATCTGCACTTCTCTTTAACATAGTACTTGAAACTTTCGCAAGAGCAATAAGACAAGAAAAGAAAATTAAAGGAGTAATAATTGGAAAAAAGAGGTCAAATTATCACTATTTGCAGATGATATGATATTATACATAAGAGGTCCAAAATTCCATCAGAAACCTACTAGCAATGATCAATACTTTCAGCAAAATGGCAGATTACAAATCAACTGAGAAATATCAGTAGCCTTTACCTACAAAAGTCTGTAGCCTTTCTATATAATAATAATAAGCAATCAGAGAAAGAGTACATGGAAACACTCCCCTTCACAATAGCTGGAAAAATAAAGTAAAATATCTCGGAGTAAACTTGACCAAAGACATTAAAGAGCTCTACAATGAAAATTTTATATCTTTAAAGAAAGAAATTGAGGAAGACACCAGAAGATGGAAGGACCTCCCATGCTCATGGATTGGAAGAATTAATATTGTGAAAATGACCATTCTACCAAAAGTCATATATAGATTCAACACAATGCCAATCAAAATCCCCATGACATTTTTTACAGGATTGGAAAAAAACTATCCTAAGATTCATATGGAAGCGCAAAAGACCTTGGACAGCCAAAACAACCCTGAGCGCTAAGAGCAATGCTGGGGGGATTTCTATACCAGATTTCAAGCTGTATTACAGAGCTATAGTCATAAAAACAACATGGTACTGGCAAATAAATAGACCCATAGACCAACGGAACAAAATTGAAGACTGAAATTATCCCTTTTTGCAGATAATATGATACTATATCTGAGATGCCAAAAATTCTACCTGAAAACTACTAGAAATTATTAGCATGTTCAATAATGTGCCAAGTTACAGAGTTAATCTAAAAAAGTCTGTAGCCTTTCTGTACACCAATAACAAGCAATCAGAGAAAGAATACTTGGAAACAATCCCCTTCACATAGCAGAAAGTAAGAGATTGAGGAAGACATCAGAATGTGGAAGGACCTCCCAAGCTCATGAATTGGTATAATTACTATTGTGAAAATGACCATCCTATCAAAAGCCATTTAAAGATTCCATGCAATGCCAATCAAAATCCCCATGACATTTTTCACAGAAATATAAAAACCTAGGATTCATATAGAAGCGCAAAAGACCTCGGATAGTCAAAGCAACCCTGAGAACTAAGAGCAATGCTGAAGGACCTCCCAAGCTCATGAATTGGTATAATTACTATTGTGAAAATGACCATCCTATCAAAAGCCATTTAAAGATTCCATGCAATGCCAATCAAAATCCCCATGACATTTTTCACAGAAATATAAAAACCTAGGATTCATATAGAAGCGCAAAAGACCTCGGATAGTCAAAGCAACCCTGAGAACTAAGAGCAATGCTGGGGGGATTACTACACCAGATTTTAAACTGCATTACAGAGCTATAGTCAAAACAACAGTATGGTACTGGCACAAAAATAGATCCATATATCAATGAAACAAAATTGAAGAACCAAAAATGAGTACATGCAATTTCAGCCACCTTGTTTTTGATAAAGAGGCCGTGTGTTCACTAGTCACTGACTGTGACTAGTAATAATCGGATACATGGAGATTAGGGATGCATGTGCACACATTTAAGTGTTAGTAGCAATAAAATGAGTCTTTCTGTAGGAAACAGTATATTTTAAAATGAAATGGAGATCTGTTTTAAAGATTAAAAACTCATTCAATTTTATGTCTTACAGGACATATGACAAAATGCATGAAATCCAGTGGGGAGATATGGCGAGTGCAGATGGGGGAGGGGTCTAAATTTGATTAAGAACTGTTATATGAAATGCTTTAAAAGTCAATAAAATGCTTTTATTTATTTACTTATTTATATTTTATAAATTCAATGAAGGATAATACACATGCATTGAAGTAATGTTCATAGGCCTGCTGTATTTATGTAGCAATGAAGCAAAAATAAACAGTAAACAAATAAACCAGATAACTTAATGAAAACTGTCTGGTGACATTGAAAGATATGCTTGAGATTTTTAACCTTGCTAGCTAACTTGCTAGTAGATTACTACTTTTTAATCTCCTTTGCTGCTGTTTCCTTCATGATTCACCATTCCTCTACCTTATACTGAGTGTTCTACTTTAATCGCACCTCCTCCTGTGAGGTTTTCATATTGATGGGTGAATAATGGTTGGCTCAACATAGAATACTACACGTCTGAAGTCATTAAGGAAAATGTTATTAAAAGATATTTAAACCTAAGAACTATGATTCTACAGGAATATGAATAAACAGATTCAAATTCGTTTATTTCTCTTTAATGCCACTTAAATTTCATGTTAACATACTTCTCTTAATGATTATAAGAGGTACATAATTTAAAAGTGTATCAAGTGATAGTGTTTTTTAAATTTTTTATTGATCCTTTGTAATTGTTTTTTTTAAACAAAAGAGATGTTTATTTTATAATGAGTGTGTGTATATATGCTCCAGAGTTAGCCAGACAAACACAGATGAGAACAATACAATTCGCATGTGCTAGGAACCTCTGAATAATCATGCATACATTTTCAGAAATTCTTGTTCCCAGAAATCTTAAATAAATTTTTCATTTTAAAATGTCTTAGGATACTGACATAACACAGTAGGCTTGAACAGGAATAACAGAGTATATGGGCTCCAACAGGGGCAGGGGTCCATGGGAGGGTGCCAGTGGGGAAGGGAGTCTATAGATGACTAAGATTGAATTGAGATGTTCTGTATTAAATGCACAAAAATTCAATAAAACAAACTTTTGAAAAGATCTTTTGTAACTTTATACAACAGTTCTTAATCAAATTTAGACCCCCTCCCACATCCATGCCCCCCTCCTCTATCCTCCCACCAGACCTAGGTATTCTGCAATACATGTTATGTCCCATCCAGTCAAGCATTTGTACCCAGATGTACTTAACTATAAATTTGTCTACTGGAATCTAGTTAGCCCTTAAATAGTTAGTATGCAAACCACACTTTCCCTCATCCAGAATCAATCAGTCTCCAATAGTTCTCAGTCTACAGCTGAACTGCCGCTCATTTCTCTCTTCCATTCTGGGCCCTTGTTTAATTGAATTGGCATGGGCCCTGTGCTAGATGCCTCCATTGCTACAAGTTCACATGTACAAGCTTCCAGTGGCCTGAAAGCCTCTGCTTCTCTGTGTCATGAGCCAGCCCTGGCTTTTACAATCTTTCTGTCACCTTTTCTGCAGTGGTCCCTGAGTTGTGGAAGGATGAGGTTCAATATAGAAGTCCCATCCAAGGATATATATACTCTGCAGTCCAAGATATATATACTCTTATTCTTTAAAAACTGGCCTGCTGCGGCTTTCTGTGTGCATCGAACTCTGTTGGTATAAAGAACTTTTACTGGTGAGAGTTGAGGGATCCATTTGTTTTCTCTCTATCCTTTGTTCCACTATGTTCCATGAGCCTTAGGTGTAGATGTTCAGTTGTAGACATGTCCCTACTACTTGGCATCTCTCAGACATATGTTCTCTGGGTCTAAGCAGTTGTAGAATTCTGCAGTAGCCTCCATCTGTTGCAAAAAGAAGCTTCTTTGATGAGTCGTGTACAGTATGCTTGTCTGTAAATATAAAGATCCATATTTAGTATATAGTAAGAAATTTCAGTTGTCTATAGATATGAAAGAGAGGGCTTTTTCTAGGATCTACTCCTCTCCTTCCATCATATTTGGCTGAGTTTACAGTCACCGATGAGTTCATTCCCATTGAGTGGGCTTTAAGTCCAGTTACATAGCATTAGGGTTCCAAACAGCAGCAGCTTCCCCCGTCCCCAACAGGGACCTATGGACTTTTGGAGCCCCAAAAAGGGAACTGAGCTGATAAGCACCTTGGCCTTTGAAGTCAAGGGAAACAAACTCTGCTGAGAAGCAGCCTGCCTTTCCTCTGATCGCCAAAGACAAGCATATTCCACCGGTTAACCAGAGATTTTAGAAGCTGTTTAACACTGCAGCTTTTCCCTTATCTTAAGAGGGAAAAAGTAAACACTTCCAGACCCAGATCCTGCCTGGCAGACTGAACAGAGCCAGGTTTACAAGCCCTGCTTTTCCTGCTTCCCCCTGCTTGATTTTTCCCCCAACCTCTCACCCCTTCTGCACCCTAAAGTCCCCATATATAAGTCCCAGCTCACAACCCGTGAGCTGACATCTTTCCCTTACCCGAGGGAAACGTGTCCCATGCGAAATAAAGCTGAGAATTCTATCTGTGCCTTGGTGCCTCATCCTCCATCCACTCGCTCTCCACCGGAACCTTTTACCTATCACATAGCTGTTGGCAGTACCCCATGTAACAATGTCACTACTGCAATAGTTTGTCATGCAGGTCGTTATGGTTGTTAAGGTTTAGGACTGAGTTGACCAATGATTGTTTTTCTCTCTTGACAGTTTTCACATAATCATTTAGCATTATGATAGCTGAACTTCAGGTAGAAAGTCCCCAGGTCAGTTTCCGCTCCATTACTCCAAGTCCCGTATCTGAAGCATGTCCTGTCTTCAGCAGTAAGGTCTTATCTTCTTGTTCTGGGAGATAAACAAAAGGTTTGGCAATAGCCTGTGATTTCTTGCATATACCAAATATGCAATGTCACCCATTAAATGATAACATTTCCTGTTTCAATAGTTCCATGTCTTCTATTAACATATACAAACTTTATCATTTGGAAATTTTATAATAATGTTAATTATAATCCTGATATTTGAAATGTGTTCCTCACAATTTAAAATTTTAATTAATTATAGTATTAGAGTATAACACCTTTAGTGAACAATCAATGGAGGAGAAGTCAATTCAATAACTATCAAATGTAAGTGGTATAAGGTAAAATGAATTCACTAGAAGCACCATCATAAAGTAGTCTTGGTATTTGTAATGGATAATAATCCCTGAAAAGCTCAAATTCTCAAATCTTTAGAAATTGGGATGTAATTGTAAGTATAAACTTGCATGTTGTTATTTGCAAAGTTTAAATTTTAGTTGTATATATTCTACTAATAGAGTCAAAGTATATTACTGTTAATAAAATATTAGTAGTCTTATTTTTCAAATTCATACTGCTTTATAGGCACAGTATTTTTGTTCTAGCTTTTATGCAGTGTTATAATCATTTAAATCAATTTTAAAGATTCATTTTCATTTACATTCAGACAGATGGTTTTAGTACATGATTCTTCCCTAGGTTTTTAAACATTGATATGCTGTTGTAGAAGTTTTGCTACAAAATATAAACTTTAAATATCACATGTGCAATGATCCAAAAGGCCAAAATTAGATGGTAAAAATGAAGCTTCTGTAATTTAAGTGCTTAGAAAAAGTTAAAAAACATTTGATGCTGGAACATGGGGCATGACTATATCTGGAATATAACCTATATTCTATGGAACCTGGCATATATTTTAGTTCACTTTATTGAAATTGTTAATTATATTGATTTAATATTAAACTATTAGTGGTGCTTCAATTGTGTTAAACAGAAAACAAAATCTAGATGCCTGAATAAAATTTAAATATTTTAATTATTTTTCCTGAATACTTATTATGCATCATAATGCACCAAATGAGGATATTTTAGTCACCAGGAGAGCACTCAACTAATAGTGATTCCTTAATATTGCCAGGGCATTGTAGCTGTTGCAGCCTCTATCATAAAGCATTATTCATATCTCTGGTGACATTGATGTAACTAAGACCATACCGATTTCAGTTGTACAAAAGTACACTTAAGATTATGCACACTGTATGTCATAAGGATAATAGATTGCTACTAATTATGTACTTGCTATGCTACTTTTTCATCATTTTGAGTACTCCACTTACATGGAATGTGTTTATGGAAAAGAGCATATTGAGTTGTGCCAGCAGCAACCTCATTGAGTTCCTAGTTCTCTGTCTCTTGATGATTTCCAGAAACTGCATCATATTGTAGACTAGGTCTTCATAGTGTCATAAGAGCTGTGTGTTCATTTGTGCAACTGCCCTGCAGTGTCATGCATTAGACTTGTGAAAACTCAAGCAAAATAGGGCTCAGCATGGATAGGGGAGGAGGGCAGGAAGTCCCAGTCTGAAATGAGGTTCTACTTACAACTGATGGATGCTGGAGAGTGAGAGTCAGTTTTCCTTGATGGTGTGACAAGCAGGTCAGTTTACCAAATTCCAGGGCATGAACCTACATCCAGGAGCACTTAGGCAGCATGGATTGGCATTCGCAGGTCTTTATAAAGTAAAATTAAAAAAATAAATAAGTAAAAAGACTGATAGTAATGGAGGTCATGGAATTTTGGAGAGTGATGGGAAAGGGACAGAGAGGGGGAGAGGATTTGAATGTGATCAAAATACGTTGAATCAAATTCTGGAACAAATTTTAAAAAATAGAGCTAAAAAACCCAGATATGGACATTTGCAAAATGAAAAAAATCACTTTGTGATACCTTTCTCAGAATGTAGCCTGTTTTTATACTATGCAAATATTCATTTTCAAAAATATAGCCCAGCCAAATCATATAGCTCAGCGAAATCATATATAGATATAGATATATAGATATATATTTACATGTACACGTACATAAGTATACATACATTTAAACGGGTTTGCTATTATATAAACACTTTTATTTTAACTTTATTAGTTCTAATCTATGAATACTGATTTTTCATTTTGCTCTTTATCATTTATTACTTTTTTGACACTATAACATATATTTGTTTGTCTTCACTATGTATTCATATTTATATTAAAGTCAACAAGGGTATCTGAGTTTAATGTGATTTTTATGAGTCAATAGCTGAAAAAAAATTCTTAGGGTAAAGGCAATGGATGTCTGTTCTGTAGGTTATTGGATAGCTCATCTTTAAGTTCAGCAATTACCTCAAAGTTCCTTTTACACAGTAAGAACTTACAGAATAGCTCATTTGTTTTTGAGTGAAACTGGCTCTAGGTGGCAAATGGAATGTAACATAAGATTGATGCTTGTTTTAAACTATGAAGGCTTTCACATTGGGGTATAAATTTCATTTTCTGTGCCAGAGAAAGCAGTTTCAGGTAGAAATATAAGAGGATGTAGTTTTAAGTTCTTATAAAGTTATATCACAGAGAATTGTAGGCTTTTAAATTTTGAGACACATCATTACAGAATTGCAATATACCTGCCCCAAGAAATGTTTATCTACTTTTGTGATAGCACCATTGTTCAAACTCACTCAAACATTGGAGGCAAAAATGATTAATCATAATTTCACATATGTATGAATATTTGCATTTATATTATAAATACTCACATATAACAGAAGCATACATTGAAATAGTCAGGACTTACACAGAGATATTATATAGTAAATGATCATACCATTTTGAAGATTTTAATTACATACCCATAATAATCTGCATAAATTATGGCCTATAAATTATGGTAATGGTTATAATTCCAAATGCCACACTATACAATTTATAAAAATTAACATGTTTCTTTCCAAGGATGTTTGTATTGGCTATTTTTCTAAAGTACAGAATTGAATGGATTTTGGAATATGGGACCATATTTCATTTTCTCAAATATTATTAAAATTCTCTGCACTTCTATATTGCTTATTTTAATGTGTGCCCCATTTATAATTACATGAAACACTGAAATCTAACTTACAGTAAAGAATGAGTGCACTGTCTTCAAAGAGCTAAGTGTGAGAGGGCAGAGATTTCTGATTGCCATTTCTGAGAGAAGTGCTGATTTAGCATTGGGTAGTGTCCACTGGAGGGAGGCTAACTCAAGTATTCAAGATCATTAGACAATGGACGATGAATCCTTGACAGTGATAGAAAAGAAAATATCAGGGAAAAGCAGTACCACTAAATTAAATATGCTGTTAGTGATGTGGATTCATAAGCAAGAATGAAAAGAGGAGAAATAAATTTTTTTTCTGAAAAACCTGGTGAAGAAATGAGGTTGAACTACAGAACCCTCAGTACAAAATGTAGTCAATTCTTGACAGTTTCAATCATGTGAGTTAATATTTAAAGACTTTTTAATAGTTGATAATTCATGCCTGTTAAATTATTAACTAGTTTAATAATTACAATATTATTAAACCAATAAATATAATCCTTAATTGATTTATCTTTAAAAATATCTTATTTATTTTTAAACATTTTTATTGAGCTTTAGTACATTTCATACCACAGTTCTTAATCAAATTTAGTCCCCCTCCCCCATTCATTACCCCCACACCCAAATGGACCTTGTGTATTCTGCCATATGGGTTAAGTTCTATTCAGTCCAGCATTTGTACCCAGATGTCTTTGGTACATATTCATCCACTGGATTTTAGTCAGCCTATCTAGAGATTTCAAGTAAGGCCTACTTCTCCCTCACCCAGGAGTAATCAGTATCCACTAGCTCCCAGATTAGGGCTGGCCCACCAACAATTTCCCTCACTCCACACTGGGCCCTTATCTGATTGAGCTGGCATGGCTCCTATGCTCAATGCCACCTTTGCCACAAGTTCACATGTACACACTTCAGGTGGCCTGAAAGGCTTTGTTTCCCTATGTTCATGAATCAGCCCTGGCTCTTCCAATTATTCCACCCACCTCTCTCACTATGTTAAACCTCACCCACCCATGGCTCAGGGACCATTACTTATTACTTTTATTTTATGTGTATGAGTATATTGCCTGCAAGTATGTATTGCACCTTTACCATACAATGCCCACATAGGTCAGAAGAAGGTGTCAGATTTCCTGTAACTAGAGTTACAGATAGGTGTTAGTTGCCATGTGGTTGCTGTAAACTGAACCTGTGTCCTCTCAAACAATCAGTGCTCTTAACTGCTGAGCAATCTCTCCAGCCCCAGATTTAATTATTTTTGTAAAATAAATAGTGGTTCCAACAAAGAAATTCAATTTTTAACAATTATGAGCCATTAATCAACAGAATATATACAAATATATTATCATTAATACGGTATTCAAGTATTATGTTTGTTAGTCAATTTCGTTTGGGACTTACACAGACTATATATAACTGCTTATCCTCAGTGACCTTAAAGATTATTCTCAAACATGATCTTTATTGAATGAGCCTTAAATGCGTTCTGAAATCTACCATTTTGCAATTCCAATAATCATATAATTATAAAATTTAAATAAAA
>NW_008333889.1:4118629-4127844 GCF_000622305.1 Nannospalax galili
ATTATGTACAGAAAAACAAATCACATGCAATCTGGAGAAATGTTTTACAATATATTGAAGTGTAAATCAAAAGTAAAAAATGTATATATTTATAACATATAAGATGATATTTGACATAGATACATTATAAAGTTATATGTACAATATAGAAAATTGGCCTTTCCATTACTGAACTTATTTGTGTTCCTTTTTGTTTTATTGAGAACATTTAAAATGAACTTCCTTAGTATATTTCAAATATATAATATGTTATTGCTAATTACATGCACAATTCTCATATTAACAGTTTGAACATGTTAATTATGACTAACTATGCTCTGGCCACCATATCCAAATTCCCCTTAGTCCTCAGCCACCATTCTATGATTGTCCTCTCTGAGTTTTTATACATTTTACATGTAAGTAAGAATGTATGGTCTTTGTCTTTCTGTATTCTGTTCTTATTTGATTTAACATAATGATCTCCATGTTTCTACAGCGTGTTGCAAATGATATTTCTTTCTTTTTCAAGCTTGAATAATATTATTTTCTTTATCCATTTATCCTTCGAAGGTTGCTCAAGTTGTTCCCATATTGTGTTTTTTTATAAATGGTGCTGTAATACACATGAAAGCACAAACGTCTCTCTGAGATATTGCTTTCTTTACTTTGGATGGATACTTGCTCTGGAATTTATTGTCACCGGTATATACACGACCTGCTCCATTCTTCACTGCGTGCACTGCATTGACTATCATATCCAAGGTCCTTCCATTCACCTGGATTATGTATGACACTAAAACAAGCAGCCTGAAACATTGGAGATTTGCTCTTAGTTATTTCCATGAAACACTTTGTGGAAGATGAGAAATTCCAACATCTATACAAATCTCACAATTCTGTCTTCACTGTTCATTTTGTTACAAAGTAAATCATTCTTACAAAGTCTCCAGAGACAGATTTAAGCAAACCCTTTCCTTAATTCTCCTTCCTTCTATGGGCACATGTTCCTTGTTTCCAAGTTAATAAACCTGACAATGTCTCCTTCCATCTCAGTCCTAGGAGCTCTCCATCACTTTTTTTCCCTTTCCTCCTTTCTCTCACAGGAGGGACACTGATTCACAAGCGACGGATTAAAAAATAGTTGATCAGCCAAGTTTCCTAAATTACAAAGCCTTTCTTCAAATTTGCTAAAATGTATATAGCATATTGCTGTTTATGGTCACCGTATTGAGCAACATACACTAGAACTTCTTCCTCTTTCCTAATATTTGTCACCTTTTCCCTATTTTCTTCCAGTCTTTCAGCCTCTGATAACCGTAATCCTACTCTCTAGGAAATCTTTCATTTTTATAACTCTGTTCAATGAACCTATCTATGTTCTTGAAGATTCTTCTAGATGAAGCAGTGCTTGGGTTAGGAGTAGACAAAGGTGCCAACACTGAATGTAGCTACAATAACATGCAAAAGGAGAGAGAGAGAGAGAGAGAGAGAGAGAGAGAGAGAGAGAGAGTAAATGTCATTTCAGTACACAGATTAACCTGAAAGGAAGAAGAGAAGGAGAGACTGAAAGGGAGGGAGAGTGGGATGGGGAGAGGAAGGAAGGAAGGAAGGAAGGAAGGAAGGAAGAAAGGAAGGAAGGAAGGAAGGAATTTAGTTCACCATATTTAGGCAGCCATCAGAGGTGGAGAGTTCATAGAGGAGTTGATAGACTCTAGAAATGTATAGCAGTGTCTAGGAAGGCAAAACGAGTTGGGAAGCATAAACCTTTGAAACTGCTTCATGGTTTTTCTTGTCTGTATGTCTCCATGCATTAGGTGCTGATGTACATTCCTTCCTCTACCTGTGTACCTGTGTATATTAGGGGTTTAGGGTTGTTGCTGTTTTTATCTCACAACTTCTAGAGGAAGCTTCACTGTGACTAAGACAAGCAGAGAGCAGAGTGTTAATGAAGCCAGCTCTACACTATAGAATCACAGACATAACAGGACCCTGATAATAGTGATTTTTTTTTTCATATTACAGGTCACGAGAAAGTAAGACAACAACCCGATGGAGGCTAACTCCACTTGCAAGTCTTTAGATTTTGGACTTGAGTCCTTTATGACTATTAGTATTTTTACTTTACTTTTGAAACTATTAGCTCTCAGCTGAGCTCCTATGGATATGAAGTGCTTGATTCATTGTTGTTTAGTGGCTTTTAGGCACTATAAACACTTTATTTATTTATTTTTTTTATGTGTCTGAGTGTATTGCTTGCATGTAAGTGCACCTGGGTCATGCAATGCCGGGTAAGTCAGAAGAGTGCATCGGACCCCCTGTAACTGAAGTTACTGATGGTTGTCAGTCTCCATGTGGACGCTGGGATTCAAATTCAGTTCTCTGCAGGAGCAGCCAGTACTCTTAATTACTGAGACATCTCTCCAGCTCCAATAAACACATTTAAAAATATTTTATTTATTATTTTTTATTTCATGTGTATGAGGGTATTGCCTACATGTGAGTACACCTGTCATGCAATGCCTGCGGAGGTCAGAAGAGGTCATCAGATCCCCTGGTACTGGAGTTACAGAAGGTTGTTTAGCGACATGTGGATGCTGTCAATCAAAGCAGGATCCTCTGCAAGAGCAGTCAGTGCTCTTAACCACTGAGCTATGTCTCCAGCCCCTTTAAATATTTAATTTTATGTGTATAATTGTATTGTCCGCATGCATGTAAGTACACCTGTGTCATGCAAATGCCCGTGGAGGTCAGAAGAGGGTGTCAAATCCCCTGGACCTGGAGTTATGGACAATTGTTAGCCACCATGTGGGTGCTGGGAAACAAACCCAGGTCCTTTAAAAGAGCAGTCAGTGTTCTTAACTTCTAAGCTATTTCTCCAGCAACCCCACCACATTAAGCACACTTTTTTAAAAAATCTGACTACTTTAGATTATAGATATTTGCCATTTTATCCATAGAACAGGAGAAAGAACTCTTTCTTCCTGTCACTGCAGATCCCACACCAGGCCTAACTTGAAAAGTGTACCCTGCAAAGGGCTATTTATCCCTTCTGGGAAAGCCATGTTGTATCATGTAAGGTCCTCTTCTCACTTGGACCCTCGTCCCCTTTGGATCTTCATTTTTAGCTGTTGGCTCTCATGTTACTGATAATGTTCTGAATGTACCATTTTGACTCCTGAGATAAGCCCGCCCCTAACATGCTTAGCTCATGTTGGAAAGATTTCTTTTCAATGGATTGATGACACATCTCTCCCTCCTTCCCTTCTCCAGGAATATCCACTTTGCATTAGTAAAGCGAATTGGATCCTAAGTACAGTGTTTGCAGAAAGATATTCTTCAATGATGTTAAATAATAATAATAATAACAAAAAAAGTTGGGAAGATTACAGGAGTTAACCAGACAAGTATTAAATTTTGAACCTTCCCGCTTGGCCATTTTTAAGCACAGTTCTTTGTTCTGACCTCCACTGGACCATATTATTGATATACACTATGAATGGCAAAAAGAGCACTTTAGGGATTCTGACTTAAATATGAATAAATTTTATGGAAATATTTTCTGTTCTTCTTGTACCTTGCTCATTCGGATAAAGGCCTTAGTGGGAGCGATGTATGTTAGGAAAAATAGTGAGTTCGCATTATCTACAATGGGGCACTCAATGTTTTATATATGCAGAAAGAAAACATAAGCCAAGACATGTGGATAAGGAAAGACACTGTGATGTGTATTATGTGTGTGTGTGTGGGGGAGTTATTATTTATATCTTTTATAATTGTTATAATTACAAATGGATCACATATGCACAAATGAATGAAAGAGAGAGAGAAGGAAAGAAAGAAAAATGAAGGAGGAAGGAAAGAAGGAAGGCAGGGAGGGAGGGAGTGAGGGAGGAGGGGAGGGAGGAAGGGAGGGAGGGAGGAAGATAGTTCCCAAATTAGGAATCACTTCTTTTGGTTGAGAGAGTGCCTGATTCAACTTGTCATGCAAGAACTGGAGTGTAGAAGCAGGCTGGGCCTGCAGTGTGGAAACAGGCTAAGACTACAGTGTAGGAGCATTGCTAAGATCTTGTTCGAGCTGCTGTTTGTGCTGCCAGTAATCTGTGGTCTGTGACTTGACTCAGGGCACTCTCTCCAGTCACTACATGATCACAACTGTGGCTGGCTAACTCAATAGCCTGCAAGAAAGAGAAATTCGGTTGTTTTACATTATCTGAGCTAAGCTTTAGGCATTTAGATTCAATGTTATTAGAAACCGTATTCAGGTCTTCTGCACGTGTTCCTGATTACAGGAAGGGCTCTTGAAACATCAGATCCACAAGGCTGAAACCCAAATATGTAAAGAAAATGATCAGTTTGTTTATTTTATAGCTTGAGAAATTCATACATGCATGGAATATGTCTTGATAAAACACAGATTTTATTATGTGTTTTAATTCACTAGGGAATGTATACATGGAGAAGCAAAAATAACTCATGTCAACAAAATAAGTACAGATAAAAATAAATCATAGCCAGGCATGGTGGCGCAGGCCTGTAGTCCCAGCTCTTGGAAGGCAGATGCAGGTGGATCTCTGTGAGTTCAAGGCCAGCCTGGTCTACACAAAAAATAAATCATATAAAGAGAGAAAATAATATTAAAGAGAGAAAGGAATGATAAATAGATGAGAATCCGTGATCTTAGATTTTTGTGGTATAGCAAAGTAAATGTCACTTTTTTTCTGTATTTCCAAGTGGATTGTTTATGTAATATTATTTTCTAGATGCTTATTATATATATATATATTCATTCATTCATTTAATTTTATGTGCATGATCATATTTCCTGTATGTATATAAATGCCTCTATGTGGTGCTGTGCCCATTGAAGGTCAGAAGAGGGTGTCTGATCTCCTGCAACTGGAACTAGAGTTATATAAGGTTGTTAGCCACCTTTTGGGTGCTGGTAACTTAACCTAATCCTCTGCAAGAGCAACTAGTGCTCTTAACTGCTGAACCATCTCTCCTGACTCTGCCTATATAATTTTAAAAGGCACAATTTGTTGGGGAGTTTGAATCTGCTTTCTGAACATTAGAAATAAGTCTGAATAAAATCCATACAATGGTGCTAGAGCGTTGTAACACTCAAAACAATTGCCATTAAATTTTACAGCTATTTTCTTATGATGGGAAGCAGAAAACTAGTGTTGGAGGTTAAATGAATAGTACTCTAAAACTGGAAAATAATCAAAATTTATTGAATTCCACATTATGGTCCTTCATTAAAAAGATTTATAGTCAGATGTGGTGGCTCACACATTTAATCTCAGTGGGATTGAGATCAGCCTGGTCCCCATAGCGAGGTCAAGGCCAGTTGGGGCTACAGGGAGACCCTGTGTCTTAAAGCAAATAAATAAATAAATAAATAAATAAATAAATAAATAAATAGATAGATAGATAGATAGATAGATAGATAGAAAAATAAATAAATTAAAAGATAGATAGATAGACAGACAGACAGATAGAAAAATAGATAATTGGTACTGTTTAAAGTCGTCTGGTCCAGACCCCAGGGCTGGTGAGGTGTCTGCACCAGCTTCGCAGCCATTCAGACGCAGGAGACCAGGTTCAGTGACACAGATCTGCTTTATTACAGGAAGACACAAGCTTATAGAGGGATAGTGGTCCAAACACAGCACAGCAAGTAGGATGCCTTATTAGCATAACAGGTTTAGCATCCTATCACAGTACAGCAAGTAGGATACCTTGATTCCAAGGGTGTTGGTTAGGGAGTGGCGAGCTCTAGACATCAGTCTCATGATCTGCCAATGGGAGCAAAATGTTACAAGGCATTCTTTGTGGCTCCAGCGGTCGGGCCGTTGCCTCAGGCCTGCTGTATGGCTATCAATAAGACTTTTACCCTAGGCTCAAGCCTGTCTCCCACAAAAGAAGAGGGATGACATAAAAGAACAAAATTATATGTAAAGTGCATGCCTCATAAATTAAAGTCTTTTTTAAAATTTTATTTATTATTTTTATTTTATGTGTATGTGTGTATTACCTGCATGTATGTAAGTGCACCCCCATGTCGTGCAATGTCTGTAGAGCACAGAAGAGGCTGTCTGATCCCCTAGAAGTGGAATTTCAGACAGTTGTTAGCTGCCATGTGGGTGCTGGGATTCGAACCCAGGTCTTCTGCATGAACAGTCAGTGTTCTTAACTGCTGAGCCACCTCTCCAGCCCCACTAATTAAAGTCTTTACTACCAAGATCAAGACCCACATTTTTTTCTGAACATTTAACAGAAGATAATTAAGTTAAATATTTCTCTAAAAATAGCATATGACCAGGTTATATCATATGAATGGAGTTGAATTGTACTATTGACCCTTGAATTGTACTATTGACCCAGAAGTTTGAATAAATTCATACATCATGTAGAGCCTTCATAACACTTCTTCATAGAAAAACTAATAATCAATGTTGGAGTGTGAAAAAGGATACATTAGCCAGGTGTTAACATCAGCACTTGGAAGGCAAAGACAGGTGGATCATTGTGATACTGAGGCCAATGTAGTATACATAGTGAGTTCCAGGCCAGCTGGAGCTACAGGGAGACTCTCTCTCTCTCTCTCTCTCTCTCCCTCTTTCTCTCTCTCTCTCTCTCTCTCACACACACACACATGTGCAAATATCCAAAGAGAAGATATTTGTATAAATATACTTATTATACACATACATGTGCAAATATCCAAAGAGAAGATATTTGTATAAATATACTTATTATATATCATTTAGCATATAAAAAATATTTTCTTTATTAATTTTATTTTCTGTGTTTGAGTCCAGTGCCTGTGCATAAGTGTATCTGTGTTGTGCAATGCCCAAAGAGGTCAGAAGAGGGTTTCAGATTCCCTGGAACTGAAACTATGAATGGTTATTAGTCGTCATGTGGGTACTGGGAATGAAACCCAGGTCCTCTGCAGGAGTAATCAGTACTCTTAATCATTGAGTCATCTCTCCAGCTACTAACATTTGAAAATTTACCATACTTATTTTTTACTGGGATTATAATTAATCTCCTGAGAAAAGAAAGTAAAGACTCAATTAAAATGTCATACAAAGAATTTAGATAAGAATTTCTCTGAGAAAAATGGATGAATAATCAATTAGCACACAGGAAGAAACAAGAACCTCAACATTATTAAACATTTGAGACAGTCAAATCAAAGCCACAAGATGCCAGTGTCATAAACTAGCAGAAGGGAATGGAAAACCACACAGAAAATAGTGTTGGCAAGGATATGGGTAAAGGGAATCCTCTGAAATTCATAGTGGGAATTTAAGCTAGTAGAGTGACTTTGGAAAACAACTTTGACAGATTCTCAAGCTGAAAATTCAATCTACTGATATACCATTTCTTCTCCTGACTATATCCAAATAATAGTTTAAGCCACACATAAAGCATGTAAATATTTATAGAAATATATTTACAATAGCTGAAATGTAGAAATAATGTTCCAAAAGTTCATTGTTTGATGGATGGTTTTGATAGAGTGGCTTATTATTTAGTCAGTAACAATGAAAATTTTCTTGATTTATGCTATAACATGGAGGCATCTGTAAACATTAAGCAAACTAAGGAAGCCAGACACAAAGCCATCTTTAGAGTGATGATATTTATGTATTGACAAGAAAAGGCAGGTTCACAGAGACAGAAAACAAATTGATTGTTCAAGGATGTGGAAGAAAGAATTGGAGAGAGAAAATTTCTTTTGTTGGTAATGTAAATTTTCTGAAAATAGTAGTATTGATATTAAAATATGGTAATTTTATTAAAAACATTCAGTTAAGTACTCTAAAATACTCGCAAATTCAAATTTTATGAGAATTTATCTAAATGAAATATAAAATTTTTGAAGTGCATCATTTAATTTAACTTTCACTAAAAAAAAATTAGTGAAAGAATTTTCTTATGAGTTAACAGCTAAAGTAATTTGGAATGAGTGGTTTTTACAGATGATGTTAAAAATCCTGGCAGGGATCCTTCTTTATCCTTGAAACACCCCATGACTCATTTGACTCTAAATTTGCTGTTATTCTTGATATTCAGTGCAATTAAATTTTGTGTTCTTGGTGGTAGAGGTAATGGTTTCATTTGCATTTATTTGTCCCAAACTCAAGTAATGTATATTAAATATGTGTGATCATTTACATGTCAATAAAAGAATTTAAAATGAGTTTAAAGTAAGTAAATTATGATGGATGTGGTGGTGCACTTCCTTAATCCAAGCACTTGAGAGTCAGAAGCAGATGAATATCTATGAGATGGAGGCCAGCCTGGTTTATATAGCAAGTCCCAGGCAACTGAGGCAACATGAAGACACCATCTGAAAAAAAAAAAAAACAAAAAAACAAAAAACAGAAAAACCACATATTTATATATATATTTTTTAAAATCCCTAAAGAACAGCTCTTTGAAGAATAACTATTTGGTATATATTTATAACACACTGATATATTCAACCAGAAGTAGAGTCTGGGTCATGATGTGATTCTGATTCAAACTATGGTCATTTTCTACAGTTTTTTAATGGTTAAAGCACAGATAATTTATGATGCATGCATATATTAATCAATTTGGCCTGTCTTATGTCATTTATCTACCTACCTATCTACCTAGCTATCATCTATCTATCTATCTATCTATCATCTATCTACATATCTATCTATCTATCTATCATCTATCATCTATCACCTATCATCTTTTATCTATCTATCTATATTCAATGGTGAAATGAAAAAATTGGGGCTTCTTGTACTTTAACTGGGGAGGAGGAAGCAGGGAGGGATAGACAAGGAGAGGAGAGATGAATAATGCTTAGCTGGAGAACATCAGTTCATGGTCCAACCCCAGTTTTAAGGCCTGATAACCATAGTAATCTCAGCAAACTGTATTGGGGGCAGTAGTGGCCCATTTATCTTAGGAGAAGTCAACAGCTACCTAATTGAACGTAAGGTTTATTGAATGTGAGGAAATTCATGTGTGGTACTGTAAACCTAGCCAAATACACATGACTAGAGAGGCCATAGATCTTAAAGAAAAGCCCAAGGCAGTCACACCCCTAAACAAATGTTATTTCTTAGAATGTGATGTACTAGTTTCTAGTTAATTTGAAAACAGTGCCACTAGTTTCAGATCTGGACAACAACATATGGTCTGAGGGAAACATTTCTTGCTGAAACCATAATAAATGT
>NW_008333889.1:4128904-4129431 GCF_000622305.1 Nannospalax galili
GAAAAAATAAGCCGTAAAGGTTTGTGTGTACTTAATGAAATGAACGCTGCTTTATTCTCCAAGCACAGATGAAATTATTGAAGATATACCCAAGCCCATGCTCATGCAAGACTGAGTAGGAACGATACCTTGATGCTTTCTTTAAAGTACGTAGTGTTCTTGCTGTACTTGCTGAGGCACTCGCATCCATATGGACCGGAGCAGCATGTGGGAGATATATTGACAGTATGGTTAGTGTAAGCTTAAGACTTTGTGTAGTGTTTCCTGTATTTCTGCTTATAGTGGATTTTAAAAATGATTTCCCTTGCTGTACTTGCTGAGGCACTCGCATCCATATGGACCGGAGCAACATGTGGGAGATATATTGACAGTATGGTTAGTGTAAGCTTAAGATTTGTGTAGTGTTTCCTGTATTTCTGCTTATAGTGGATTTTAAAAATGATTTATGAGTCTTGTGCAAGATTGGTTAGTGCTGAAATTACCTTGCAATAATTCACAGTCTGGCTTGTTTGATGTTGCTGACAGAA
>NW_008333889.1:4129535-4139958 GCF_000622305.1 Nannospalax galili
TTGTTTGATGTTGCTGACAGAACTTGTGGGTTTGGAATTCTAATGCAAAAGAGATTAAATGAATGCCAATCATTGTGTAATGCATTCAGGTTTTAGAAAGGATCTTAATTAATTTTTCTTTGGTGTTACTTTATGTAGGTTTTCAAGGAAATTCCAGTTGTTTTAGTAAAATCATGTATTGTAATTGGAGGTTGTTGATCCATTCTTAAAATTTCTTTAAAGTGAAAAATCCCAAATAAATGCAGCACCCACTACCTCTGTTGAGTTTCTATTTTGAAAGAAAGATGTGCATTTTCCTCAGAAGCCATTCCCTTGACATCCATTTACTTTTTCAATGATTTATTCTTGATATATGTTTGCTATTCAGCTAGATGAATGCTTTAATTTTATATGGTGTGAAGATATATTTTTATAACTTTTATTTTTATTCCATTTTAAGATAGAGTTTAGTTCTTCAAGAACTGGGCTAAAATCAGTATTAGTGATTTATATGCAAATATCCTGAAGATAAGTATTTCTTGACTCTAGAACTCATATATGGGTAGGAAAGTCTGGGGTACAGGGCACAAGAAAACCTCTGTACTTTGATCTTTAGTAAATGTGTCAAAGCTTTCTTAGAAATACATAATGCAGGCTAAATATTAATATGGGTTTATATATTATGAAATAGTCAACATGTAGGAGGAAGGCACACAGGAAATATATTTTCCAGGGCTGGGTAGCATTGAGGCAACTCACTGAACATAGTTTCAGATCAGACAGGCATTAGAGAACAAGGAAATGCTTAGATATGATATAACATCTGCATTTTAAAGATTATTTTACAGAAACAATTTTGTTAGAATTTATTTACTCATATAGTCATTTAACAAATGTTTACTTGGTACTATTACATGAAACATTATTACAAAAAATATGAATGGGTTAATTTTCAGATTATATGAAGCCTGTAAATTAGTGATTATTTTATTTAAATTACAACAATACTCTAAACTTTAAAATTATCAAGAATTAGAACAAATTCTTTCTCTCTTCAAAATTGGGAGAGTACAGTAAAAACTGAAATAAAGTACATGAAGTGGGAAAACATCACTTTTACTTTCAGTTAACTGAAAATTTTCACTAATAACCTAAACACAGTTCCTGCTAGCCAGATCTTAAGTATTTACACCAAAATCCCGGCACTAAGTATGAGATACCTCCCTATGAGTTGCCCAGGTGTCTACAGAAACTCCCAGTGATACATGCTCTTGCCATTGTTGTCAGATACCCATGAGAGCAAGACAATAAGACCTGATTGCTGAAGACAGTGCACACTCTGGATACAGCATATCAAACAAATCAAACTGGAATGGAGCTAGAAGCTTCTTTTCTGCTGCCTAGCATCCACAGTCCCAGAAGAGGTTATTTAGGCTTCTGTGGGAGAATAGCTTTCTGGCAAGATATTCTTACTTATTCAATAATATCATGAATGTTACGGGGGTAACCAAGTGCTTCATGATAGAATCTAGGCACACTTTTTGGGAAGGAATAGATGACTGCCATTATAGAGCTGCTCAAAGGCCTATGACTAGGCAAGTCACAGGCTTTATGAGAGAACTTACTATTGATGTTTTGCTAAATGGACATGCTGCCTTGCAAAATTTATGTTTATATGCGTGCAGTAGTGTAGCTTTCAGGCTTGGAAGTCAAAGCTCTTTAGACAGTGGGCCACAGACAAAACAGGGACTCATATCTGATCAAACTGTTGAAAATACATGATACCTGAGTGCCTCAAGTGAGATATTTATGTCACCTCTTCTGAAGATAAAGGAATCAATGAAGAGGGAGCAGAATGATTATGGGAGCTGAAAGATGGGGAGGAATGCAGTGAGTCACTGTCTTCTGACTATGTCATAGTTGTTACAATTGTGAATGCACATCAGCAATGACTGACTCTATGGGTACAGCAAGAAAGAAAAGAAAAGAGAAGAGTGAGACAGAGAGAGACAGAGACAGGGAGGGAGGGAGGGAGGGAAAAACAGAAGGAGGAGGATGGGCGTAGATGGGGGTGTTTAACAAGAATAAAGATTTGGTGTCTATGAAAGGGAAACAGAGAGGTTTGTGGGAGTGAATGAAATCACTGCATTGTATATCATATGATGTTATCAACATAGAGAAATTTTAATTACTCAATTTTTAGTTATTTTACTTTCCCTTTATATTTGTTGTCTTTCTCTGGTTCTTTTTAAATTTCTCTCTCCTCTCTCTCTCTCTCTCTCTCTCTCTCTCTCTCTCTCTCTCTCTCTCTTTAATATGGTAAAGAATCTCACTCTAAAACCAAAGCTGTCCTGAAAATCACTATGTTGGCCAAGTTTTCCTTTTACTTATAGCAATTATTCTGGCTCAGCCTCTTAAGTGACAGGTTTATATGTGTGAGTTACCATACCAGGCGAAACTGAATTTTTAAATTTTTAAATTTCTGACTTTGTGGTGTGTGTGTGTGTGTGTGTGTGTGTGTGTGTGTGTTTTAGAGGGTTGGGGCACACACCTGCCCCAGGTTCATTTGTTTGGAGGACAGAAGATATCTTGCAGCAGTACATTCTCTCCTTTCACCATATGGTGTCCAGGGATCAACTCAGACCATCAGGCTTAGCAGAAAGCACTTTTATTTACTAAACCATCTCATCAAACAACAGTCAAATAATTTGTTTTTCACTATACATATTTTCTTTTGAATTTTTATGCATTTCATATTAATTATATTCAGAACCACTCCACTGTTTGCATACTTATTTCCCTACTCATCAGGTTTCATACATTCTCTCATACATGTTAAGACCTATCAAATCAATCAAGTTTGTGTACCCAGATCCACTGGGGCCTATTCACCCTATCTAGCATCACTCTCTTAATGAAGACCAACTCTTCCTCACCCAGTAGTGGTCACCTGCCAATAGTCTTTCAGCTGAGGTTGGGGCCTCCTGCCCATTTTCCAGTTCTGTGCTGGGTTTTTGACTGATTGAGCTTGAATGGTCCTTGTTGTATTCCATCACCATTGCTGTAAGTTCATATAAACAAGTTCCCAGAAGTCTGTAAGACTATTTCTTTGTGATTATGCACCACCAAGGATCTTTACAGTCTTCCTTCCCCCTCTTCTGTAATGGTCACTGAGCCCTGGGTGGGAGAGGTTTAATACAGGAGTCTGATCCAAGGACATGCATTCTGCAGTCTATTATTCTCTACACTTTGGTCAGTTGTGGTTTTCATTGTTCATCACCTTCTATTGCCTGAAGAAGTTTTGCTTGTGAGAATTGGAACATGCATTAATAGTCTCTCTACCTCCTGTTTCACTATGTTCCATTAGCTTTAAGTGTAGAGATTCCATTGTAGATGTTGCAGTTAGGGCTGGACATTGCATAGACACTTATTCTCTATGCATGACCAGTTACAGAAATGTATAATATTTCTTTTTAAAAATATTTCATTTATTTCTTTTAATTTTCATGTATATGAAGGTATTGTCTGCATGTTTATAAGTGCACCCAGATAGTTCAGTGTCTGGGGAAGTCCGAATAAGTTATGGGATCCCCTTGACCTGGATCTATGGACAGTTATTAGCCACCATGTGCATGCTAGAAATCAAACCTGGGTCCTTTGTGAAAGAAGTCAGTGCTCTTAACAACTGAGGCATCTCTCCAGCTCCAAGAATTCTATAATATTTCTAAAATAATAAATTAAAGATGGGTATGCAAAGAACTATGGAAATAAAGGCAAAAATTCTCCAGATACACAGAAAAAAAAAAAAAAAAAAAAAAACCTTAGGAACATAAGGAACCGTATGGGGATGGAAGAAAACCCTTCCAGAAGCAATACAGTTGTTAATTGAAAATCTTAGTGCTAGAGGTTGATTGCCCCCCCCATGAGTTGTTGGCCTGAAGGGCCCTGGACATCTCCAAAACAATAAAGGACATTGCCAATAATGTTGGTTGTACACTGGAAGTGGACAGAGGGACTCTATTGCTGAAGACACTGCTTGATGTGAGTGCAGGAGAAATCAATCTTGGAGTAAGCTGGAAACTCCCTGCCACTGGATGGGTGGCTTTCATGGTGCCCAAAGGCAATATGCAGATGACTGGGGGAGAACTGTCCCCTATAATTCTACTCAACAACCGACCCTACATGTTTCACTATCAGCATACCAAACAAGATGTTCCTGCTGGTGCAATAGTGGAAAGTCTAGTGCATGTACAACTAGCAACTTTTCAATTGGATAAAATGCCCATTCTTAGGTGTGGAACACATATCTGGTACTGTAGACAAGACCAAACTACTGTGGCAGGGGAGAATATAGACTCCAGTTGGAAGCCACTGCAATTGTTTTGTTAGATGGATGTGGTGCACCTGATATAGTACCATCCAAGAGGCTTTTGTGTTTACACCCATAAATTATTATAGCAGCCACAGTTTAGATGTTCTTGCTTCTTGCTGATTGTGTTTTTATAGTAGATGGAATCCCATTAAAATGGGCCAAGCCCATGGAAAACTGATATTGAGGCCCGGAAGCTCAGTGCTTTGCCACAATAGGATGAAGAATCATCCCACACCTACCACCCCCTCCAAGCCTCAGAGACTTATGTGGAAGAGGTTGGAGAAAAGAATGTAAGAGCCGGAGGAAGGATTGGAGTTTTAACTGGAAGTGAACTCCAACCACTGTGCTGGCAAGCTATAGTCATACCTCCTTCCCATGCTCATCAAGGAGCCAAGGGAGGAGTCAGTTACCCCTCCCACCCAATCAGTCAACCTTAGCTGCATGTGGGGTAGGTGCTAAGAATATATTAGCTGAGAATGTGAGGAGGCACCTTTCTCACCATTTTCTGCAGCTGTCAGGAAGTCACGGGATCTAATTTGAGTATGGACTTTCCAGCACAGCTGTTAATGGGGAGGGGGGTGCCAACTGCTCTGTAAATAAACCCCACCCTATGCTCTATGCTCTGTTAAAAAAGAAAAGAAAATGATAGGTGTTTGGATAGATAGTTGAGAGAGATCTGACTAAATGACAAATGGATGGATGGACTTGCACTGGGGGATGTCTGGGGACAATGACTTAACACCCAGGACAGTTTGTGGGTTCCATTGAGGGGGCTATGGGAGGGTTCTGGTGGGGATGGGGCTATAAAGATGATTCAGATTATTTGAGATATTCTGAATGACATATGGCAAAATTTAATAAAAAGAAATTTTAAAAAAATGAAAGGAAGAAAAAATAATACTAATTTAACCAGGCATGGTGGAACATGACATTAATCCCAGCACTCAAGAGACAGAGTCAAACAAAGCTCAGTGAGATATAGGCTACACTCATCTGCATAGCTATTTCCAGGCCAGAAGATGCTACAGAGAAACCTGTCTCAAAAAATGAACAAAGAAAGAAAACTACCAATTTATTTTCATTTCTGGAGATTGTGTATTATCTGATCCATGTTTATAATTTTGGAAATCACCGCCTTTTTATTCATTAACCAATTAGAACTTCCATTTATGTCACACATGGATAAAAATATAAGGTGTAAATAAAGGGGTAGGAAGGGTTAAATTGGATAAAGAATGAGAAGGCACTTAGTGGAAAGAGTATAGAGGGACAACCCCATATCAGATAATAGCCCAGCATGGGGAAGGGAGGTGCAAGAAGTCCCAGCCCTAGATGAAGATTTATTCTTTGTGTGTGATGCTGAGTAGTTTGACCATACTGGCAGTGGGACCCACACCCAAGAGCATTTGAGAAACACAAAATAAACTCCATAGACCTTAAGAAAATAAAAAGGTCATGAAATGAGGGTGGATAGGGAATTGGGGGTGATCTGAGAGGACATCACAGCACGGGCTTCAATATAATTCAAATGCATGATATAAAATTCTCAAAGAATCAACAAAATGTTAAAAATAATATGTAACTAAAATATTCCATGGCTTATATATATTTGAATTTTTACTTTTCTATGATTTCATAAATTCATAATTATTTTATGTAAATTACATCACTTATTTAGATGTGTTTTTAGTGGCATCACATAAATATCACATCAGACGTGGGTGTCCAGTCATCTCTTGAAGTTTATATGGCTTTATGACTCTTTTTACTCACTTTTTCTTTGAATGGTTATCCTAGATCCTACAGCTACACTTGATTTTTATTGCTTTAAAAAATGACAAACCTTTTTACTTTAAAACCTTCCATGTCTTAGCTTAAAGTTGTATAGTAGGAATTCTAAGAGTATATCACTGGATTTTCTTCACACATTCTCACCTTACTAAAGCCAAAGTGTAGGGTAGGCTGCATATTTATTTAGCGGTAGGCTAGGGTTCTTCCTCTAAGCTTGTTGACTTGGTTCACATCACATTCACTTTCTTTTTTTTTTTTTTTCAACTATAGTACCTGATTCATTGATGGTTGTCAGTCAAGACCACTGTTGATTGTGACAGGATACCCACATTCCTTTACAGTGACTGTTTTCATCCCTAAAGAAATAAAGAATTTTCTAGATGTGAATTCCTCTTATGATGAGGTTTAATTTCAAGAATATCTGCACCATATTTCAGAGTTCACATGAGTGATTTAGATCCCCCTAGGATGACCTTCCTTCCTTTGAGCCATACCATGTAATTATCTATGTATAGAGTACCTACCTTATAATAGTTGCAGGGTTTTTATTTTCTGGATATGAAAGCTGATTTAGTGTCCATGGGCATGTCTCCAGAGAATGAACACTAACATTTTTTAAGTTATTATTTTTATTTTTTTGCCTTTTTATTGAACTGCTGTAATTTCATAAAAGTTCTTAATCAAATCTAGATCCTCTCCCCCATTCTTGCCCCTCCATTCCCCCACCAGACCTCATGTATTTTGCTATACAGGTTAAGTCCTATTCAGTAAAGCATTTGGATCCAGATATCCTTTGGTGCAAATTAATCCACTAGAGTCTAGTAAACCCATCTAGAGATAGTAAGGCATACTCTCCCTCTCTCAGTACCAATGAGTCTCCAATAATTCTCAGTCTAGGGTCTGCCTGCCACCAATTTCTCTCCTATTGTCTGAGCCTTTGTTTAATTGATTTGGCATTGGTCCAGTGCTCGATGCCACTATTGCTAGCTATCTTAGGTTCCAGTGGCCTGAAAATTTCTGCTTCCCTGTGTTCATGAACCAGTTCTGGCTATTACATTCTTTCTGTCCCATCTTTTTCAATGATTCCTGAGACGTGGGTGGGTGAGGTACAATATTGGAGTCCTATCTAGATATACACACTTTTCAGTCTCTTATTATTTAAAACTTGGCCAGTTGTGGCCTTCTGTGTGTATTACACTCTGTAGTATAAGGAAACTTCACTGGTGAAGTTGAAGGCTTCCAGGTCAGTTTCTGCTCCATTGCTCCAAGTTCTGTAACTGAAGTATGCCCTGTCTTTATCAGTAGGGTCTCATCTACTAGTCCTGAGAGATAACCAGGAGTTTTAGCAATAACCTGTGTTATTTTTGGAGTCCCCTGGACCACTCTCACCAACCACTCAATGGGAAGTCTCTTCTGTCTGACATCTTTCTAAACCGTCCCTAGGTACATATATGCACTAATTTTTAAACACTGTATATGCGTTCCTAATGAGGTTTCAGGGGCATCACATTTCACTTTGGATGCCCTAACCCCCCGAGATTCATTCATCTCTGCTCTTTTTCCTCCCATCTGACCTCCCTCCTCCCTCCCTATTCCCAGCACTCCCATTATTGATGATGATGCAGAGTATTATGGTACAGAATTTTAAAATCATTGTACAAATATGGTCACCTCCACTATCTCTAACTCAGTTATAAAGTGAATATAATCTATGTGCTCATAACAATGTTAGAGTGTGATATATTTAACAAATTTATTTTGTTTTGAATTCTTGTTTTAAGATTATTATCTTGATAATCATATTTTTTATAAATATATAACCATAAATTTAATAGCCATAAATGGCTATATATCATATGTACTTTTTACTTTTATTGAACTTCTATATATGTGTGTGTATGCATATTCCAGAAAAGATATATTCTTGCTTTTGAGAAGCTACCATTTTAATGCAACTTCATTAATTTGGATTGGATTTGGAATTCAAAATACATTCATACTCAAATAGAATAAAGTATTTCTTTTCTTTAATATCTCAAGGAAATAATAAAGTGTAATAAAGTGTCACTTAGAAAAACAACTCTCTTAATACTAAAAACTTAATTAGTGGGTGTCAAAGAAATTAATTTCAATGGTTCTGAACTACACATTCATACGTGCTATAATAAGATAGTATAATGTATTAAGCAAATCACTTTATATCTTGAATAAACATTAATTTAAATTTCTAATAATTAGAGGTGCTATGATTAATTATGTATTGCTTCTATGTGGCAGGCAGTTTAGCTAAGTGATAGAGCCACATAATTATGTTATTTTAAACTTGTTAATATCAATGTAAAATTCTAACTTAAAATGATGACAAAAGGTCTATCTATATGAAATATAACTTAGAGCTCAATGTTTGATCAAATTTTAGAATTATCTTGAAAGTAGTTTATGAGTATACACCTGAGAAGTCAAATCCATTATCTACCAAATGGATTTGTGAACAATGGAAATCATAAATTTTGCATAAGTTAAAATCATAATCTGTTTTATTGTGATTTATATTTATATTTAATTATAATAGAGTTATATTAGATTTGTATATAGGATTCATTCAGTGTCTCCATAAATATGCTTTAAAATTTTGATTACTGCTAAACAACATAAAAATATATGGGAGAAAAGTTGCAGTAGAGAGTGAGAGAATTAGAAAGTACTGACAAGGAGAGGTCAAAGACAAAAAGGAAGGTCCATTAGTTACTCTTCTGTTGCTGTGAGAAAACACTGTAACCAAGGTAACTTATAGGAAGAAGAGTATATTTGAGCATACAGTTCAAGTTTTCAGAAGAATTAGACTCTGTCATGGTTGGGGAGGTATGGTGAGGTGGGCAGAGCAAGAACAGAAAGCTAAGTGTAATCATATCTTTTGGCAGGCACAGAAATCAGCAAGTTACTGGGAATCCCACAAGAATTAAGAACTCTCAAATCAAGCCCCCAGTGACACACTTCTTCCAGCAGGGTCACATTTACTAAAACCTCCCAAAACAGTGCCACCAACTAGGGAATATTTGGAACCTACAGAGAAGACTCTCATTCAAAGCACCACAGAAGAGAAGGAGAAGAGGACATAGGAATTAAGATGGTCAATAGAAATGGAACTGGAAGGGGTAGAGGGGCAGGGCTACCCTACTTGAAAACAGTGCAGTGGATGGCAATAAACAAATATAATTCAATTTTTGTTTTTCTGGTTTTCTTTCTGCTCAATTATTTTTTAACATGAGCGTATTGCCTTAAGATGAAAAGATGTCTAAATCAATAGTGTCCCTACTCTATGCATGCAAATAGGTGCTGTCACTTGGATGACCATAGGATAAAGCTCTTTTGCTTCCTACTGGAAAAAAATCTAATATATAATCATCCTTAATTCTAAGGTAAATTAATGACTGTTATCTAAGGATGCAGTTTTATCTTTATCCCAACTCAAAATCCAGATTTTTCTTATTTGAGTTTTTAAATTTCATATAACTGTTCCCACTCTAATCCAGATCAGTTCCCCCATACATGCTTCCCTCTATGTCCTCACCAAACTCAATGCACCCTGCCATACATGCAGACTTTGTCAGCAAGAAACATTTAGTAAGGAATTATATTAGCCTGTAATAATATACTAATCTTTCCCAAGAGTACAGATATCTCTACTCTGGAAACAGAAGAACTAGGTAGAGAACTTCCCTGTGGTGGACTTCAAATACTCCATTTCCAAAGCAATACCCCATGATGAGACTGAAAGGAAAGACTTCCAAAAATAAGTTGAAGATATTGATGAAAGAAAAGTCTTGCTTCAGTCATGAGGATCTAGGCTATAAGCTATGGGTCTCTCCAATGGTTAGAAATCTAAATGTTAGGAAAGGAAAGAAAACATTGACTTACCCCAGTATCAATACTGAAAATTTAAATTGTAGGGCTGTGAATAGTTTATTTATATTATGAAAGATAAACCAGGTAATAAAGAAGGAGGTAATGGCTAATAGGAATATGTAAGTAACATGAAGATAATAGTTTTAAAGTAATGGCAATATATTATGAATAATCTAGTTATGAAAGGTTTCAGTATAAAAAATTCAAGTTAGAATTGAGTTTTCTGAATGTCAGCAGGATTTATATATTTTTATTTTAAGGGATAAATGCATTATACATAAATGAGATAGTCACACAAGAGCACACAGCATTCTAATGAAATAATGAACTAGTCAGACACAACATGGATAATACCTGCAACACCGTTGGTAAAGT
>NW_008333889.1:4140031-4140712 GCF_000622305.1 Nannospalax galili
ATATATGAACAATGACAGGAGCCCGAATAAAAGTAGAATCAAAGATGTGAGTTTTAGGGTATGAATGTATTGAATGATAAGTGGCATATTAGAATATATGGATAATGTAAAATTTCTTACCATGAGAGGTAAATGAGGTATACAATTGGCTACACATTTCAGATGATTAAAGAATAGATTCTCATTTCCAATGTGTGTATTAATAATACATAGTAAATGACAGGAGATATGTAGAGGTCTTGAATAATGCAAAGAAAGAAGTAATGCTATTATTGAATCTGTGATTATCAATACAGATAATTTATGGAATCTCCTTTCTGAGTATTCAAATATTACAGAAATGTTTGACAACAACTGCAGGTTTTGATAAAGTTTCTCTTGCATTGAATTTCAAATGATCAGCAAAAGTACTCAGAAAGGAAAACTTTATATGGAAAATCATTTTAACAAATAATTGTGGGTTTTTTGTTTGTTTTATTTTGTTGTCTTTTTGAATCAGGGTCTCTCTGTAGCCCCAGCTGTCCTGGAACTAACTATGTAGACCAGACTGGTCTTGAACTCACAGAGATCCGCCTGCCCCTGGCTCCTAAGTGCTGGGTTGTTTAATTGCATAATTTGGTGGTCACACTCATTTCATTTTTGTGGAGTCAATGGATCCTAAGTAAACATTGTTCTCATATA
>NW_008333889.1:4140987-4149041 GCF_000622305.1 Nannospalax galili
TTTTAATCTTTATAAAAGATCTCCATTTCATTATTAAAATACACAGTTTCATACTGAAAAATACATTTAATGCAATTGACATTAACATGTTTGCACATACATTTCTAATCTCTATATATCTGATTATTACTAGTGAGTCAGTTCATTTCTGAGCTCCTTGGCATCTGAGCATGGATATGAAGTCATCAGGTAGATTTTAATGGTAATGTTTTTCACATCTAATAATTAAGGAATAAATTTTTTTGCTTTGAAGAATTATTATTTTTTAATCATTATTTAATTTTTCATAACTACATGATTAGAAGAAGCATTTAACTACAGTTTTAACTTGTTCAGTAACACACTCCAGAGCAAGAGTATATCTCTTTCAAAAGTGGGTGCAAGTTTGCAGTTGAATTAATACAGTTATACAATATTGAACTCAGTATAAGCCCTCTAAGACATAAAATTGAATGAGTTTTTAGCCTCTATCTCTTTTTTTTCTTTAAAAAATTTTTTTTTAATTTAATAACCACATGATTAGAAGAACTATTTCATTACAGCTTTAACATATTCAGTAACGCACTCCAGAGCAAGGATACATCTCTTTCAAAAGTGGTGGTAAATTTTTAGGTTCACAGTTGAGTTGATACAGTTATACAATACTGAACTCAGTATAAGCCCTGTAAGACAAAAAATTGAATGATTTTTTAACCTTTAAAAAAGATCTCCGTTTCACTTTAAAATATATTGTTCCTTGCAAAAAAGACTCATTGTGTTTGCTACTAATACAGAGATGTTCATGCATACATCTCTAATCTGTATTACTAGTCATAAGGCTACAGAGTTTTGAAGGTTAATTTTGTAACCTGCCACTTTACTGAACTTGTTAATATTTTCTAGGAGTTTTCTGGTGGAATTTCAGGGTCTCTTAGATATAATATCATATCATCTGCAAAAAGTGATAATTTGATATCTCCTTTTCCAATTATTACTCCTTTAATTTCCTTCTCTTTTCTTATTCCTATTGCAAGAGTTTCAAGGACTATATTAAAGAGAAGTGGAGATATAGTGGACAACCTTCTCTAGTTCCTAATTTCAATGGGAATGCTTCTAGATTTTCTCCATTTAAAATGATGTTGGCTTTGGGTTTGTTATATATGGCTTTAATTATGTTGAGGTATGTTCCCTCCACTGTAATTCTCTCTAGGACTTTGAGCATAAATGCATGTTGAATTTTGTCAAAGGCCTTGTCTGCATCTATTGAGATAACCATGTGATTCTTGCCTTTGAGCCATTTATATACTTTATGACGTTTATTGACTTATGTATATTGAATCATCCCTGCATCTCTGGGATAAAGCCAACTTGATCATTGTAGATGATCTTTTTGATGTGTGTCTGTATGCGGTTTGCAAGTATCTTGGTGAGAATTTTCTCATCGGTGTTCATTAAGGATATGAGTCTATAGCTTTCTTTTTTGGTTGAATCTTTACCTGGTTTTGGTATTAGAGTGATGCTGGCTTCATAGAAGGAATTTGGAAGTTCTCCCTCCATTTCTATGTTTTTGAATAAATTAAGTAGTATTGGATGTAGATCTTCTTTAAATGTCTGACAGAATTCTGCTGTAAATCCATCTGGTCCTGCGCTTTTTTTAATTGGGAGGTTTTGTATTACTGTTTCAATTTCTTTATGTGTTATGGGTGTGTTTAAGCTTTTAATATCTTCTTGGTTTAGTTTTTGTGGTTCCCAAGCCTTTAGATATCCATCCATTTCTTTTAGGTTTTCAAATTTAGTACATACAGGTTTGTATTGTATTCCCTTATAATTTTCTGTATCTTTCTGGTGTATGTTGTGATGTTTCCCCTTCATCTCGGATTTTGTTGTTTTGGAGGTGCTCTTTCTTTCTTTTGTTTTGTTCATCTTTTCCAAGAACCAGTTCCTGGATTCACTGATTCTTTGTATTGTTTCTTTTGTTTCGATTGCAGAAATTTCTGCCTTGATTTTTGTTATTTAGTTTTGTTGCTGGGTTAGCATTTCATTTGTTGTTGCTTTTCAAGTTTCTTGAGCTGCAAAGTGAAATCATTTATTTGTGTTCTTTCCGATTTTTTGATTTAGGCATTTAGAGCTATAAACTTCCCTCTAAGGACAGCTTTCAGTGTGTCCCAGGAGTTTGTTGTGTTGTATTGTCCTTTTCATTTAGTTCCAGGAATACTTTTATTTCTTTCTTAATTTCTCTTTTGACCCATTCATCATTCAGGAGTGGGTTGTTTGATCTCCAAGTGTTCTTTTGGTGAGTAGGTGTTCTTCCGGTGTTGATTGTAAGAATTATTGAATTGTGGTCTGAAAGAATTCATGGAATTATTTCAAACTTTTGTATTTGTTGAGGTCTGTTTTGTGCCTCACTATATGGTTGATTTTGGTCGATTTTGGTTCCATGGAGTGCTGAGTAGAAAGTATGTCCTTTGGTGCTTGGGTGGAATACTTTGTAGATGTCTGTAAAGTCCATTTGATATATGATATTAATTCAGATATCTCTTTGCTAACTCTGTGCCTTGTTCACCTATCTAATGGAGACAGTGGTGTATTGAAGTCCCCTACTATTAATGAGCTGGGATTAATCTGGGTCTTAAAGTCCTGTAGTATTGTTTTTATGAAGTTGGGTGTACCAGAATATATGTTCATGCTTGTAATATTTTCTTGATTTATTCAATTTGTTCCATTGATCAGAATGAATTATAACTCCTTATCTCTTCTGATTAGTTTTAAAGTCTATTTTGTCAGATATTAGAGTTGCTATGCCTGCTTTCTCTTAGTACCATTTGCTCAGTATATTTTTTGCCATCCTTTTACTTTAAGAGAGTGTCTGTTCTTGAAAGTGAGATGAGTTTCTTGCAGACAACAAAAAGATGGGTTTTGTTTCTTTATCCATACACCTAGCCTTTGTCTTTTGACTGGGGAGTTCATTCTGTTAATATTTAAAGTTATTAATGAAAGATGATTCTTGAATCCTGTCATTTTTATTTCTGTTTACATTTGTGATAAAGCTCTACTTTTCCACAGTTATACCTTCATTGAATTTCTATCCACAACCCCTTGGGTATAATTATTTTTTATTCACTCTTTGTATTGCTTCCATAACTCTCTGAAGGACTGGTTTTGTGGACATGGATTCCTTCAGCCTATTTATGTCATGGAAGATTTTTCTTTCCCTTTCAACTGTAATAGACATTTTGGCTAGGTATAGAAATGTGGGTTGACATCTGTGGTCATTTAAAACTGGGAATGCTTTGAGCCAGGTTCTTCTGGCTTTCATAGTTTGCACTGAAAAATCAGCTGTAATCCTAAAGGGTTTTCCTCTATATGTGACTTGTTTCTCTTTTGCAGCTTTCAGTATTGTCTCTTTGTTTTGTACATTTACTATTTTTACTATGATGTGCCATGGAGAGTTTCTTTTCTTGTCCTGTTTGGTGTTCTATATTGTTTTGGTATTTGTACTGGGATGTCTTTCTTTAATTTTGGGAAATTTTCTTCCACGATTGTGTTGAAGATCTGGTCCATTTCATTATCTTGGGATTCTTCTCCTTCCTGTAGGCCTATGATTTGTAAGTTTGGTCTTTTTATGGTGTCGAACAAATCCTGCATATTCCATTCTTGTGATTTCTTATATTTTTCATAATCTTTGCTTGAGTGGTCTAGTTTGTCCACTTTATCTTCCAGTCTTGATACTCTGTTTTCCATTTCATTCATCCTATTGGTGAGGCTTTCTCCTGTCTTTTTTAATTGGCTTACTGAGTGGTTCACCTCTTTCTTCATTTCAGCTTAGTATTCTTCTATATTTCTAACTCTTCTGAATTCATTCAGAAGTTTATCCCTATCTTCCTTCAGTTTTTTGATTTCTTTGTTTGTGTGCTCCTTAAATTCACTCAATTCTTTTATCATGTTTATAGTTATTCCTTTGAGTTCTATGTCCTGCATGATCTCTAGGTGGTTCTCACTGTACTCCTCTAGAGGACTATTGGTATTTGGTGGGAATATGTTATTTTGGTTTTTCATGTTATTTTTTTCTCTGTGATTTTGACATGTGAATTTCTTTTTTAGTTTCTGATTCCTGTGTGAGACTCAAGCCTTCAAGTTTAGGTTTGCTTCTTTTGGTGAACTTTATGTGTCTTTGTGGTTTACTTTTGGGGAATGAAAAGCTGGTTTGTCTAAGCTTCCAGTTCTCTCTTTCGCTTTTGTATTGGAGTGGCCAGATTGCTTTTGTCTTCAGGAGTTTCCACAGAGTCCCAAGTCAGATGAGAATCAAATGCTCTCAGGCTTTCTCCTAAGGTCTGGATCCCTCCAGGAAAGCATTTTGCCTCAGGAATTTGGGGGTTGGATTGGCCTGGGAGCCAAGCCCAGAAAGGATGCTGCTCTAGGGCAGCTGGTGGCCATGCCACCCAGAGATGCAAAGGAAGATGAGGTCAAGAAGCAGTCACAGGGGCTCCTGGGGACTGCACTGAGGTGCTGGGTTGGTCTGAGTTGGCCTGGATTCAAAGGATCCGGAAGAAGAAATGTCAGCTCCATCATCCAGGAAAGAGGCTGTAGGGGAGGTGTCCTGCAGGCCTAGGGAAGTAGAGGGAGGTGAGTGCAGGACTAGGCCCAGACTGCTCCTGGGGACCTGAGAAAGAAATGAGTTTGTCTGGACACATGTATGCAAAGTATGAGGAAGCAATGGTGGTTCCCCAGGTGTCTGGGCACCAAGACAAGGAATGTGAGAGCACCCAGGTTAGGAGGAGAGACCAGCAGGGGAGATTGGAGGGTGAATGAGGCTGGGGAAGTCAAGGCTACTGAGAGCATGATTGACTCACTCTTGAGAGAGAGGCCTGCTTGTTGGAGAGAGACATAGAACATTCTTAATAACTAGTCTACAACATCATAGTCCCTAAAATAAGTTTTAACTAGTATAAGAAGTTTCAAAATTATTGGACCTCATTTCTGGCCACATTATTCTAAATTAGGAACCTAACAAGGATGTGCAGTATCTCCACTCCTTTTCAGCATAATGCTTGAAACTCTTTCTACAGCAATAAGACAGAAGAAGGAAATTAAAGGAGTATTAATTGGAAAAGAAGAGGTCAAACTATCACTTATTGCAGATGATATGATACTAGACCTGAGAGGTCCCAAAAGTTCCATCAGAAAACTCTTAGAATTGATCAATACTTTCAGTACAATGGCAGGTTATAAAATCAATCGACAAAAATCAGTAGCCTATCTGTATACCAATAGTAAGCAATTTGAGGACAAATACAAGGAAATGCTTCCATTCACAATTACTGCAACAAAAATAAATAAAGTATCTTGGAATAAATCTTATGAGAGACACCAAAGATCTGTACAGTGAAAAAATTTTAAATCATTAAAGAAAGAGATTGAGGAAGACACCAGGAGATGGAAGGACCTCCCATGATCATGGATTGGAAGAATTAACGTTAAAATGACCATCTTGCCAAAAGCAATGTATAGATCCAATGCATTCCCAATCAAAATTCCCGTGACATACTTCACATAATTAAAAAAATGCATCCTTAAGTTCATATGGAGGCACAAAAGACCCCAGAGAGCCAAAGCAACCCTGAACACAAAGAGCAACCCTAGGGGGATTACTATATCATATCTCAAAGTATACTTACAGAGCCATAGTCCTAAAAGCAGCATGGTACTGGCACAAAAACAGACAGACACATAGAGCAATGGAACATCATTGAAGATCCAAACCAAAGGACACATAATTTCAGCCACCTGATATTTGACAAAGGTGCCAAGAACACACAATGGAGGAAACACAGCATCTTCAACAAATGGTGCTGGCAAAACTAGATCTCCACCTGTAGAAGAGAGAAACTAGATCCTTATCTTTTGCCTTGAACAAAAGTCAACTTCAAATGGATCAAAGACCTCAATGTGAAATTGGAAACCATGAAACTACTAAAAGTAAACATTGGCAGTAACTTAGAGGATATAGGTATAGGAAAAGATTTTCTAAATCAGATAGAAGTTGCTTGGGAATTAAGGTCAGGAATCAACAAGTGGGATCTCATTAAACTAAAAAGCTTCTGTGCAGCAAATAGTAATAATAATAATAATAATAATCAAGAAATGAAGAGAAACCCACAGAATGGGAAAAAAAATTCACCTGTGGTACAACTGACAGAGGTTTAACATCCAGAATATATAAAGAACTCAAAAAACAAAGAATCGAGAAACCAAATGACACAATTAAAAGATGGGCTAAAGTTCTAACTCGAAGAAATAAAGATTGCTAAGAAACATCTCAAAAAGTGTTCAACATCATTAGTAACTAGGGAAATACAAATTAAAATTACCCTAAAGTATCACCTTACCCCAATCAGACTGGCTAGGATCAAGAGAACAAATGATATCAAATGCTGGTGAGGATGTGGAGAAAGGGGAATACTCATTCACTGCTGGTGGGATTGCAAAGTCATGCAGCCTCTGTGGAAAACAGTGTGGAGAACTCTTAAAAAACTAAAAATGAACCTGCCATATGACCCAGTTATAACACTGTGTGGTATACACCCAAAGGTCTCATCCTGCTGGGAGTTCGAACCAGTGACCCCCAGGGAGGTGATGATTGGGGATGAGTAAGCACAGCATTCGCCAGCCTACATGGCCCCAAGTACCGGGGACACTCAGACGCAACAGGGAGTCTAGTCAGGCAGGGATTCATTTATTGCAGGTGTTACAAAGCTTATAAAGGCACCTGGAAATCCCCCCTCCCCCCAGAGGGTGTATCTTAAGAATGGTCTCCGCACTCCTCAGCAGTGTGGAAGTATTCTTCAGACTTTCAAACAAGCCAGGCCACACCCCCAGTAACTTCCTTTCAGACCTATGCAAGGTGGGGTCTTTAGGTCTCCACATATCCCCCTTTTTATTTTTATTTTAAGGCCAGGCTGACTTTATTTCACGGGTTACCCACCTCATAGGCAGCTCCCTGAGGAGAAATGGCTATCTCCTTCCTCTAATCTTATGCATTTTTGCCTGTCTTTGGTTGTATCACCTCTGATCAAGACTTACCCATCATTGGATCATGCACCTGGTCATGTGTATGTCCTGTCTCAGGAGTACTTGTCATGGGACATCTTATCCATCTTTGACTAAAAATGCGTGATGATTAAGGGCATCCGCATGAGTAATGCTAGCCCGTGACAGTCTTAGTCTCTGCCTAACTTGGTTAGCCAAGCGAGGGCAACAGGAGGGGGTCCTGGTGGAGTCCGTAATCATGAGGAGGTGGGCTGTGGTAGTTCCAAGGGTCCTCTGTTGCCAAATTATCTGGTAAAGACACTTAAAGATAAGCATTATCAAGAGAAACAAAGCAAGTCATGGTGTAGGGCAAGTTGAAATACTTCTGGGACCATGTACCTTTTAGCCAATCAGCCAGTTGTCAAAGAGGCTGTCTGGCCATGAAGCCAAGGAACCAAGTCATTTACCTCAGATGGATAAAAATAAAGAGAGGAATTTTGTCTCATGAACTATCGTCCATGGACCATCATGCTAGTCAGTTGGATCCTGGCCTACCCACTTAAGGTTTTTTGCAGGCACCCATATGGGGTTTGAATCTCCTGCAGGGTAGACACACCCAAAGCCTCGACCCATGGTTAGCAATGGATCTGGTCCTTTTCACTGCCCGGTAATGGGATCCTTCCATTTTATCCATAACTTAGGTCTCTGCTCCTGTCATCCCCAATGCTTCTGAAACCGGGATTCCAACTGATTTTTTTGAAAATTAAAAACATTAATAGTGAATAAGGCCATACCCAACTGTTGGTGGGGGCTTATTCCCTCTTTTTCTTCTTGTAATTGAATTTTTAGGTTTTGATGATTGCGTTCTATAATGGCTTGACCTTGGGGATTGTAGGGAATTCCTGTATTGTGTTGAATTCCCCAAAGTGAGAAGAAATCTTGTAAATTTTTACTCACAAAACATAGCCCATTATCAGTTTTAATTCTTTGGGGCAATCCCAAAGTAGCAAAGCACTGGAGAAAATGAGACTGAGCATGTTTAGACTTCT
>NW_008333889.1:4149103-4150672 GCF_000622305.1 Nannospalax galili
CTTTCCAAAAGGAGCATAGTGTGTGACATCTGTTTGCCACAAGGACTTGAGCTTGAGTCCCCTAGGGTTTACCCCTGGCTGTTACAGAGGCAGTACCCGTAGAAAGGGTTGACAAGACTTACAGGTATGTACAATCTTCTTTAGGTCCTTGATGGGAACTTGAGGAAACCTCTTATGGAGTCCCCACCAATTAACATGAGTGAGGTTATGTAACCCCTGAGCTTCAATCAGGCCTGCTGACAGGACCTGGGTGGAAGCCACCTTGTCTGCCTCTGCATTGCCTTGGGATAAAAGCCTCGGCAATCCTTGGTGCCCCCTAAGATTCTGTAAGAAGATAGGGGCTTCTGTCTCTCTAAGGAGTGTATGAGTCTGAATCATCAAGGTAGTAATGGGGTTCCCATCCAACTGGATATGAGAACCTAATAGCCCTGGAAGAAGATTGACTACATACAGACTGTCAGAAAAAAAATTTATGGGCTCACTTATCTTTGTTAATGCTAAAGCAATGGCCATGAGTTCCTTGAATTAAGCTTAGCCATCACAAGTGTGGACATATCTTTGTGGTTTCTCATCTGCCCCCAGGTATACTACCACAGCAGCTCCAAATCTGCCCCTGTCAGTGAAAACATTATAGGCTTTTACTAATGGCTCCCTGACAAAGAGCTGGGCAGCATCCCAACAGAGGGCTCAAAAGGAGGTCACCCATTTATGAGGGCCATAATGACAGTAAAAATTTTCCAGGAACCCTTCCAAGGCTATGGCCACTTGGTTATTATTTCTGTAGAGCCATTCAAAATCCCTAAGCCGATAGAGGATAACAATCTTAAGAGGGTCTATGACATATTGTCTCAGAGCTACATCATGTCCTTTCTCAATCAGGTCAGCCAATTGATCCATGGGTGTATAAACCCGTGCTACACCTCCCAGAGAGGCATGCAACCATTGAAGGGGCTTCCCATCCTGTGTAAGGACGGATATCATCAGGGTCTCACCAGAGAGTACCCATAACTCAAGATCCTTCTAGGCATGTACTGGGCAAGTTTGGTTCGATCCAGGGCATCCTGGACCTCATGTAAGATGTCCAGTTGTTGAGGAGCCAGGTGAATTAGTTCTGAGAGCTGTTTCCCTACTAGCAACTGAAACAGTAATCTTAAAGTCTCAGTGGGAATAGGCATCCAGGCTCGTAGCCAATTAATTTCTCCTAATAATTTTTGTAGTTCTGTCAGAGTTACGGTGGGCTTGACAGCCAATTGTGGTTTTAAAGGACTTACTCCTTCCAAAGAACCAGTTGTGGTCTCAACGGACTTACTCCTTCCAAAGAGATTATGGTTCCCAGAATTTTAAAGGGAGCAATAGTCTGTATTTTATCAGTGGATACATGGAGTCCGCCTGTCTGTAGACATTTCTGAGTAACCTTATATAACTCTTCCAATTGTTCGGGGCTTGGAGCACCCAAGATTATATCATCCATATAAATGTACACAGTGGCATATGGCAGCAAGTGAGCAGGCCCCAAAAGGGTCTTCACATAGCTTTGGCAGAATGCTGGGCTATTGGCCATACCTTGGG
>NW_008333889.1:4150854-4161753 GCF_000622305.1 Nannospalax galili
TGCAAGTCTTGGAATATTTTCCATTTGCCAGAGGCTTTCTTAATAACAAAGACATGTGTGTTCCATGGACTTACAGAAGGCCGGATGTGGCCCAACCGTAATTGTTCTTGCACAATTTCCTTTAAAGCCTGTAGCTTTGTCTCAGGCAATGGGCACTGCTCCACCCATACTGGCGCCCCAGGGGACCACCAGACAGCTGGAACCTGAGGGGCAGTGACCCTTAGAATTGGGGGTGAACCCTATACTCTTTCTTTGGGTTCCCTGTGGAGGTGATGATTGGGGATGAGTAAGCACACCATTCGCCAGCCCACATGGCCCCCAGTACCAGGGACACTCAGACACAACAGGGAGTCTAGTCAGGCAGGGACTCATTTATTATAGGTGTTACAAAGCTTATAAAGGCACCTGGAAATCCCCCCTCCCCTCCTGAGGTTGTATCTTAAGGATGGTCATGCGCTGATCATGCACTCCTCAGCAGTGTGGAAGTATTCTTCAGACTTTCAAAGCAAGCCAGGCCGCACACCCAGTAACTTCCTTTCGGACCTATGAAAGGTGGGTTCTTTAGGTCCCCACAAAAACTACCACACTGAAAACTACTATGCTAAGAAATTGGATAAGAGAGATGAAATGGACAGTTTACCAGACCTATGTAACTCATGAACATGAAAAAACTAAAAATCAGAATAACCTAGTAGTAACAAGTAATGAGGCTGAATCAGGATCAATGTCTCCATCAAAGAAAGTTCATGACTACAGGTGTTTAGTCAGGTAATTCTAGCAAACATTTAAGACTAATATGACACTTACTCTCACCATTCATGGAAAACATTTTTGCTAATAATAGAAAGACAATTCACATGTTTGATAGTGACATTAACACATTTATATCGGGAAAGGAAAAATCATTTGAATAAATTTAGTGGTAAGCAGTAAGCATATCATGAAAAATATAGATAATAGATCTAAGTGAAATTATGACATGACTATTCTGGGCGAACTCATAGGAGAATAACACAGCTAGTAAACATAATCAAAATGTTTATAGGACAGAAAATGAAATATCCATAAAAAATAGAATAATATAAACTGCTAAATAAAATTTGAAACATTTGTTCAGCCAAAGGGAGTGTTCAGAATATAAACATCCACTGCCATGAACTTGGAGAAATGCATATATCTAATAAAATAGCATACCTACATTATGTAAATAAAATTACAGCTAAAAATTAGAGAGATAAAAGTATTGATCAGTGGAAAATTATTGAAAAATACTGACAAAAGAAATATGTGAGTAGTTATTCCATGAAAGTGCAAATTTAGGAACCATACATGTTCTTCTGAAGAGACAACAACAGTATTAGGTTTTTCTAAGAGGGTTAGGAAATCTTTTAGAAATATACAAACATGTTCCCACGGAAAAGGTTTCCTGAGCTCCATAAGACGATTTTGAAAAACCTACTCTCACCTGACAGAATGGAGATTACTCAGTTCACCTTTTATGATACCAAGTTCCCTTAAATAAATATATAACATTTATTAGCTGTCACAGATTAGGGAAAAGAGAAAATTGAAACATTCAGACTTAACATATGATTGTGGATCCCTTCCCCTGTTTGGACGTGTGATCATCACATCAAGTACAGTAATAGAGGACACTGTGGTTCCAGGTCTAATTTTAGAAGTATGGCTCTGGAGATGAGCATGGGTATTATGTGTCAATAAATGAAGTCAATTTTTAAAGATGTTACAAACATCTTTCAAAACATGAGTAAAATTTTAGAAACTTGTTAAAAATAACAGATGAAGTTACTATTGTTGAGATAGTAACAGTGTTCATTTAGTATTTTATAAATACAATTCCCAAAAAGGTCAGTAAATACACAGTTGACCTCAAGAGAAACTTTAAATTCTTGAAATATTTTATACAAAAGAAGATCTTGTTAAAATCACATGGAATATTTACAAATATGAATCAATGTTTTTATTCATTAACAACAATTGAGCAAATTTTATTAATATTTTGGCAAAAAAAATTCATGAGTGTATGGGATTATTAGTGAGTGCATGTGAGTGGAGAAGCTCACAGAAGACAGAGAAATGTATTGGATAGAAGACAGGGGAGTGGAGCTGCAGTTAGTTACTTCTGATTGTGAAACTCTCATATGGGTTCTTTCCAAGTGCAGTATGTGCTGCACCCTTAACCCATAAGCCATGGCTCTATCCCCTGAACAAATTTTTTTAGAATCATATAAAATGCATTCTGAGATTTCAATGGAATTAAGTTAGGTCCTAGTAATAGAATTATAACTAGAACGTTTCAAATACATAAGATTACATCATGTATTACCAAAAAATAAAATAAATAAATAAATACTTGGGTATTATTAGCAGATAAATCTCAATGTGAATGAAACATATAAAACTAATGAACAGTAAATAAATCATTTATCAATACTGTGGGATTCAATAAACACAATTCTTAGAAAGTATTTTTTTTAGTGTTGTATAAGCTCATTGTAAAAGAAGAAATATTTGTAACAAGTTATTCAAAACTTTTATGTATAAGCTATTGCAAAACAAGAAATTTAAGCCCAGGAAGAGACAAAGAAAGCAAAATAAATATTAGAGAATGTAGAATGAATCAATGGAGTGAAAAAATAGGAAATTCATAAATAAAATGCAAAATGGTACTGCATGTGTTTATGAATGTGTGTGACTGTTTTATATGTGTGTGTTTGCCTGTGGTGGGGAAGAAACCAGAGAAAGATACTGGGTTTTCTCCTCTATCACTCTACACTTCATTCCTTTGAGGCTGAGTTTCTTTCTGAACCAGGACCTGATGCATTTGTCTGTCCTTTCAGCCAGCAATCCCTAATAACTCTGTCTTTGCCTTCTTCAGTATTGAGGTTACAGAAGTGTATGGAACTGCACACAATTTTTTACATGGGATCAGGGACACTATGGTCTTCGTGCTTGTGCAACAAGCACTCATAAACTTCTGCCCCTGGTTCTTGAAAATAAAATTGCCAAAGTTCTTGATTGGTTAATAGTGGAAAACAAAAATGAGCAAAAACTAATTGTGCCCATGTCAGGAATTAAAGGAGTCCTCCCAGCAACTGATACTTAGAAATTTAAAATATAAAATAAATTATTTTTCACTCTACATCCAAAACTTTGATAACTTAGAGAAACTGACGAGGTTCTGACCAGCTCTCTTCAAGACTGTTAACATGATAAACAAAAGAGTAGGGATACTATTACAAGTGAAGGATACAAAATAAGACAGGACAGCTAAGTATGTTGTAGTTCACCTGTTAAGTACCAGGAATGAGAAAATGGAACTGCATAAAAACTAAGAATATATGAATAATTCCTAGACTTCAACAATTGTACACAGATGTTCCTTTGTTAGTTTTAAGAATATGCTAAATTAATGTATGATTTTTATAAGACATTGCATGCATGGTAGTTTAGTTATTTTTCCTGTTGTTATATCATACCAAAGCAATAAGAAAGATTTCTTTTTCCACAGTTCTAGGATTCAGTCCTTCAAGGTGGAGGAGCCATGGTGAAAAGAGTTTGAGGACGCAGGTGGTCACAATGCATATGCAGTCAAGAAGTAGAGAGTGATGGATGCTGCTGCTCGCTTGCTTTCTCCTTTCCACTCAGTCAAAGACCAAAGCCCAGGGAATGGCACATCCCACATTGAGTGTGGGTCTTCCCACCTCAGCCTAATGAAGACAATCCCTCACAGGCATGCCCAGAGATTTCACTTTGGTGATTATAGATAATGACAAGTTGACAATCATTATTAATTTTTTTGTTATGGTATACAAGAAACAAATTCCTATCCTCAAAATTTATCTATAAATATAAAAATGCTCTAGATAAAATGTTAACTCATCAACATACACATCACCATTATCTTCTGCCAAATGGAACCAAAACCCAATAAAAAGTTATTTGTTCCTGAAATTTTTGATGCATGGAGAAGGGATATTAACTTCTCAGAGATCCAAGGGAATTATCACAGAAGATATAAATATCCTTATACTGAAAGTGTTAGTATACAGACTATGTGGGAGTGTGCGTGATTGATACATGCACTGAAAGTGTGAATTCCATGTAAGCTATGTCACAAAATTCCCTTTAAAAAAGAATAAGTGTAAAAATATTAGTTTTGACCAAGGTTCATTATTTTGACATTTTTCTTTATAGCTTTCATCCTAAATATTCATTAGTGCTGATTCAGGTGATGATTTGTCACTTTTACATACCAAATACTTTAAAAAGCAATCTATTTGTTCTAAAAACAAATGAAAAATCAATTTGAACTTTCTTAAAATCTTCTCACAATCCTATTATTGTATAGAATATGTTTTAAAATGAAAGCATATCTTATTTTTTTAGTGAAAGAACTGTATTTCTATTAAAAATCTGTTATTAATATATTTTCCACGAGGAAACTTCTCTGCTGAGGATTGAGAGAGGCATTAGTCTACGGGTATGATGAAAAATCGTTAGGAGTCAATTTAATACTATATCTCATTAGCAGAAAATTAGTATTAGGCTACTCCTTCAGAAGTTTACTTTTTATGTAGGTGCATTTTTTTAATCGTACCTACTAATATGTTTGGAATATCACAACCATCTTATTTTATTACACAATATTTATTTAAAATATATGTGGATGTCAGGTAATGATTTTGCTTTTGTTTTTCAATTGAAATGAAGGATGAGGATTTGGGGGAGATGAGATTGATAGCTTTATTTTATAGTTATAGAAACAATGGATGTGAGTAATTGAGAATTTACCCAAGATAGTTTGGGGAACTTAATATTTTTCATTGCATCTTCTGCTTTGTTGTCAGTTGACACTTGCAGGCATAGCCCTTACTCTACCTGGACCCCAGGTCATTTGAAACAGGAGTAGTGATGAGGTTTAAATATTTTTTTTTTGATAGAATAGAAAAAAATGTTAATAATATTGGTGTGTAAAACTGGTTGGAAATAACCATACTAAATGATACAAGATTGCCTATCAGATGGGCTTCTAAATATATGTTTAATTCAACACATTTTATATTCAACTTTATTTTTATTCTATGTGAAAACGTGGGTTTCTGTTGGGTTTGACATTTTTCAATTTAAATAAGACCATCAAAGACTTTAGGGGTTACGGTACCTCAAGAAAATGATTCCACTATTTCACAGACTTCTTTCATTTTTATGAATCCCACTACTTTCACCTGCTGATTGAAAATTAAGCCTTCCTGAAGGAAAATGAAACAGCAAAGCTAGTCAGAAATGCTTTGTATATATATATGAAAATGAAAGTGACATTAAAACAAAGAGCTGCAACCATCTTGCAGATGTAATGAAGAAACTGTAACTACAGCTCTGGAATTTAGATGAAAAAATATGGTGTTAAAAATAAACTTGAACATCTGGGGTTTCTTTGTTGTGTTTGTTTGTTTGCTTGCTTGGGTTTGGTTTTAGACAAGGATCTTCTTTGTTGTAAGAAAAGAGCCCTGGGGCTGGGGAGATGACTCAATGGATATGAGCACTGGCCACTCTTCCAGAGGACCTGAGTTCAATTCCCAGCACCCACACGGCATCTGACAACTGTCCTAAATCCAGATCCAGGAGACCCAACACCTTCTTCAGAACTTTGCAGGCATTGCACAACACAGGTGCACTTGCATACATGCAAACAATCCATTCATACACATAAAACAAAAATAATAAATAAAATATTTAAAAATCAGGTTTAAAGGGGACTTGAAAGATGACTCAGCAGTTAAGAGCACTGCCTGCTCTGGCAGAGGATCCAAGTTTGATTCCCAGCACCCACGTGGCAACAAAAAACTGTTGGTAACTCCAGTTCCATGGGACACAATGCCTTCTGATCTCCACACGCATTGCATGTCACAGGTGCACTTACATACATGCAGGCAATACAGTCATACACACAAAATAAAATAAATTATTAAAATATATTTAAAAAGAAAAGAGCCTCTATTAAGGCAGCTTATATAAAAAGTAAAAGGTGAGCCATAATAGGTCTTGGATAAAAGAAGTTAAAGTAAATAAAATGATTAAAGTCAAGTTGTTTGTTTTGCAAACAAGCATATGCAAAAGTCCTGCCTAACCAAGACCATGCAGTTACTCACTTTCATTTTTGCTCCTTATCTGTCTGCTATCAATTTATTTCCTTCCTTCTGTTCCATGTTTCTGTATCTCATTCCATTCATTAGTCTTTGTGAAATGCTTGCCAGAAGTCAACAATAAAATGTTTTTCTTATTCTATGCTGTCACCTCATCTTTCAATCCAGTTTTTAAGGAAATTAGTTTTAACTGATATATATCAACCAAAAATGTTGTGTTGATGGTGTACACTCTGATGCATCAATACATGTATATACTGTGCTATGTTAAATCAGATTAAGTATATCTGAATCCTCAAATATTTGTCATTAATTCTTTATGAAAAATTTTAAATTCCACATTTTAAATATAAATGGTAAATATCTGAAGGAAACAATAGAATGAACAGAGCTTAAATGTGTGAAAAATGAAGAGAAGCTGAAAAACAGATAGTGAAGGCAAAAGGAAGAAAAAGGAAGAGATGGAGTGAGGGAGGAAGTAGGAAAGGAAGGAAGGAAAAGAGAGGAGGGGGAAGAGAGATAGAGAGAGCAAAAGAGAGAAACAAAGAAAAAGAAGTTGTAAAAGAACTTCAGAATGCCTTAGTCTTAGATGTGACTGGCAAACATGGAATTTTGCTAATCACTGGGGAAATCCTAATTTTCCATCAAGATACTTAGAATTTGCATACCTGTCTATATCTTTAAAAAAGATTAGGTCCTCCAAGCCGCATACCTCTATGTGGGGTAAGTCTATCATGCCCTCTGTGCCTTGACAACCCCAGCCTTATTCACCCTCCAATCTCCCCAATCCGGTCTCTCCTCTTAGCCCTGGTCCTATCCCATTCCTTGTCTTGGGGCCCCAGACACTGGGAGAACCACTACTGCTTCCTCATCCTTTCCATCTAGACCAACTCAATGCCTTCTCTGGTCCCCAGGAGCACTGCTTCTGGGACTGGCCAGACCCTCACCTCCCTCTGTTTCCCTGGGCCTGTAGGACCCAGAGGCCTCTCTCCAATCTGCAGGCCTCTCTCTGGGTAAGTCCATTGCGCCCTCCATGCCTTGACTCTCCCAGCCTCATTCACCCTCCCATCCACGCGTCTCTCCTCCTAGCCTGGGTCCTGTTCCATTCATTTTCTTGGCGCCCCAGACACCCAGGGAAACACAACTGCGTCCTGATCCTTTGCATCCAGGCGAGCTCAATGTCTTCTCTGGTCCCCAGGAGCACTCTAGGCTTGGCCACAACCTCACATCCCTCCACTTCGCTGGGCCTGCAACACCCACCAATCTCTTTCCAGGTCGCTGGGGCAGAACTTTCCTCTTCCTGATCCTTTGCATCCAGACCAACCCAACTCTTCAGTGCAGTACCCAGGAGCCCTTGGGGCCACTTTCCTCACCCCATTTGCCTTTGCATCTCTGGGTGGCACAGCCACCAGCTACCCTAGAGCAGTATCTTTCCTAGGGTTAGCTCCCAGGCCAGCACAACCCCAAATTCCTGAGGTCAAAATCTTTCCTGGAAGGATCCAGACCTTAGGAGAAAGCCTGAGAGCATCTGATCCTCATCTGACTTGGGCCTCTGTGCAAACTCCTGAAGACAAAAGCAATCTGGCCACTCCAATATGAAATCAAAAGAGAGACTGGAAGCTTAGACAAACAAGCTTTTCATGCCCAAAAAGTAAATGACAAAAACATATAGAGTTCAGAAAAAAAAAAAAAAAGCAGACCTAAACTTGAAGGCTTGAGTCTCACATAAGAATCAGAAACTACAAAAGAAATCCACTTGTCAAAAATCACAGAGAAAAATAACAACATGAAAAACAGAAATAACATATCCCCACCAAATACTAATAGTCCTCTAGAGGAGTACAATGAAAACTGCCTAGAGAAAATGCAGGACATAGAACTCAAAGGAACAATTATAAACATGATAAAACAATTCAGTGAATTTAAAGAACACACAAAGAAATCAAAGAACTGGAGGAAGATAGGGATAAACATCTGAATGAATTCAGAAAAGAGTTAGAAACATAGAAGAATACTCAGGCTGAATGAAAAAAGAAGGAAAACACTCAGTAAGCCAATTAGAAATGACAGGAGAAAGCCTCACGAATAGGATGAATGAAAGGGAAAATAAAGTATCAAAGCTAGAAGACAAAGTGGATGAACTAGATGACTCAAGCAAAGATTATGAAAAATTTAAGAAATCACAAGAATGGAATAGGCGGGAATTGTGTGACAGCATAAAAAGACAAAACTTACAAATCATAGGCATACAGGAAGGAGAAAATCCCAAGATAATGGCATGGACCAGAACTTCTACAGAATCATGGAGGAAAATTTTTTCAAAATTAAAGAAAGACATGCCCATAAAAATACAAGAAGCATATAGAACACCAAACAGAAAACACTGGAAAAGAAACTCTCCACAGCACATCATAGTAGAAACACTAAACATACAAATCAAAGAGACAATACTGAAAGCTGCAAAAGAGAAACAACAGGTCACATATAAAGGAAAACCAATTAGGATTACAGCTGACTTTTCAGTGCAAACTATGAAAGCCAGAAAAGCCTGGACCAAAGTATTCCCAGTTTTAAATGACCACACGTGCAACCCAGATTACTATACCCAGCCAAAATGTTTATTATAGTCAAAGGGGAAAGAAAAACTCCATGACATAAATAGGCTGAAGGAATTCATGTCCACAAAACCAGCCCTTCAGAGAGTTCTGGAAGGTATAACTGTGGAAAAGTACAGCTACATCAAGAATATAAACAGAAATAAAAATTACAGGATTCAATGCCCATCTTTCATTAATAACTAAGTATTAATGGTCTGAACTCCCCAGTCAAAAGACACAGACTAGGTGAATGGTGTAGAAACAAAATCCATCTTTTTGTTGTCTGCAAGAAACTCATCTGACTTTCAAGGACAGACACTATCTCAAAGTGAAAGAATGGAAAAAAAATATAGCAAGAAAATGGTACTAAGATAAAAGCAGGCATAGCAATTCTAATATCTAACAAAATAGATTTTAACTAAAACTAATCATAAGAGAAAAAGAGGGCCCCTCATTCTGATCAAAGGAACAATGAATCAAGAAGATATCACAATCATGAACATATATTCACCAAACGCTGGTGCACCCAGCTTCATAAAAACAATACTACAGGAAACAAGACCCAGATTAATCCTACCTCATTAGTAGTAAGGGACTTCAATACCGCACTGTCTCCATTAGATAGGTCAACAGGGAAAAGAGTTAACAGAGAGACATCTGAAATAAACAATACCATATATCAAATGGACTTAACAGACATCTACCGAGTATTCCACCCAAACACCAAACGACATGCTTTCTACTCAGCACCCCATGGAACCTTTTCCAAAATCGACCATATACTGGGACACAAAACAAACCTCAACAAATAGAAAACATTAAAATAATTCCATGCATTCTTATCAGACCACAATGCAATAAAGCTTATAATCGACACCTGAATAAGCCCTAATCACCACATGAACACAGGAGATTAAACAACACACTCCTAAAAGATGAATGGGTCAAAAGGGAAATTAAAAAAGGAATAAAAGTATTCCTAGAATTAAATGAAAAGGACAATACAACACAAAAAACTTCTGGAACATCCTGAAAGCGGTTCTTAGAAGGAAGTTTATAGTTCTAAGTGCCTACATAAAAAAATCAGAACATAAATAAATGACTTAACATTGTAACTCAACACACTTGAAAAGCAACAGCAAACAAAACCCAAACCCAGCAGACAAGAAGAAATAACAAAAATCAGGGCAGAAATTAATGAAATTGAAACAAAGAAAACAATAAAAGAATCAACAATTACAAGAGCTGGTTCTTTGAAAAGATAAACAAGATTGACAGACCGCTAGTCTAGTTAACCAAAAGAAAGAAAGAGCACCTCCAAATGAACAAAATTAGAGATGAAAGGGGAAACATCACAACAGAAATCAGAAAGATACAGAACATTATAAGGGAATACGTTAAAAACATATATGCTACTAAATTTGAAAACCTAAAAGAAATGGATGCATATCTAAAGGCATGGGAACCACCAAAACTAAACCAAGAAGAGATTAACAGCTTAAACAGACCCATAACACAAAAAGAAATTGAAACAATAATACAAAACCTCCCAAATAAAAAAAGCCCAGGACCAGATGGATTTTCAGCAGAATTCTATCAGACATTAAAAGAAGATCTACATCCACTACTATTTAACATATTCAAAAATATAGAAATGGAGAGAGTACTTCCAAATTCCTTATATGAAGCCAGCATCACTCTAATACCAAAGCCAGGTAAAGATCCAACCAATAAAGAAAACTGTAGACCCATATCCTTAATGTACATAGATGCAAAAATTCTCACCAAGATAGTGCAAACCACATACAGACACACATCAAAAAGATCATCCACTATGATCAAGTCAGCTTTATCCCAGAGATGTAAAGATTGTTCAATATACATAAGTCAATAAATGTCATAAATCATATAAATAGGCTCAAAGAACTAAATGGTCATCTCAATAGATGCAGAGAAGGCCTTTGACAGAATTCAACATGCATTTATTATCAAAGTCGTAGACAGAATTGGACTGGAGGGAACATACCTCAACATAATTAAAGCTACATACAACAAACCCACAGCCAACATCAATCTAAATGGAGAAAAACTGGAAGCATTCCCATTGAAATCAGGAACCAGACAAGGCTGCCCAC
>NW_008333889.1:4161844-4165853 GCF_000622305.1 Nannospalax galili
TTTTGAAGAGGATATGATATTACATCTACGATATGCCAAAAATTCCACCAGAAAACTACTAGAAAGTATTAACACATTCGGCAAAGTAGCACATTACAAAATTAACCTACAAAAGTCTGTAGCCTTTCTATTAAAAATAACAAGCAATCAGAGAAAGAGCACATGGAAACATTCCCCTTCAAAATAGCTGCAAAAAAAAAAAAAAAACCTCAGAATAAACCTGATCAAAGATATTAAAGCGCTATACAATGAATATTTTAAATTGTTAAAGAAAGAGATTGAGGAAGACATCAGAAGATGCAAGGACCTCCCATACTCATGAATTGGAAGAATTAATATTGTGAAAATGGCCATCCTACCAAAAGTCGTTTATAGATTCAACACAATGCCAATCAAAATCTCCATGATATTTTTCACAGAATTGGAAAAAAAAATATATCCTAAGTTTCATATAGAAGCACAAAAGACCTCGGATAGACAAAACAACCCTGAGCACTAAGAGCAATGCTGGGGGGATTACTGTACTAGATTTTAAGCTGTATTACAGAGCTATAGTCATAAAAACAACATGGTACCAGTCAAAACATAAACCCATAGATAAATGGCACAAAATTGAAGACTCAAATATGAGTAAATGCAATTTCAGCCAACTGATATTTGACAAAGGGGCTAGCAATATCCACTGGAGTGTAGAAAGCATGTTCACCAAATGGTACTGGCAAAACTGTATCTCCACTTTAGAAGAATAAAACTAAATCCCTATTTTTCACCCTGCACACATGTCAATTCCAAATGGCTCAAAGATCTCAATATAAAGCCTGAAACTCTGAAACTGTTAGAAGAAAACATTGGGAAAAACCTACAAGATATAGGTGTAGGACAGGATTTTCTAAAGTGGACATCAATTTCTCAGGAAATAGGGCAAAAATTAACAAATGGGACCTCATTAAATTAAAAGGCTTCTGTACATCAAATGAGGCAACCAAGGAAGCAAACAGAAAGCCAACAGAATGGGAGATAATCTTCACCAGTGACACATCCAACAGAGGTTTAATAACCAGAATATATAACGAACTAAAAAAACAGAACCAAGACAAGAAGCAACGCAATTAAAAGATGGGCTAAGGAGCTGAACAGAGAGTACTCAAAAGAAGAAGTAAAGATGGCTATGAACAGTCTTAAAAATGTTCAACATCACTAATAATTAGGGAAACGAAAATTAAAACCACTTTAAGTTTTCATCTTACCCCAGTCAGATTGGCTAAGATCAAGAGAACAAATGATATCAAATGTTGGAGAGGATGTGGGGAAAGGGGAACACTCATCCACTGTTGTTGTGGCTGCAAACTGGTTCAACCCCTATGGAAAGCAGTGTGGAGAACTCTTAAAAAACTACAAAAAACCTACCATTTGACCCAGTTATACCACTCCTTGGCATATACCCAAGGAACACATCCTATTGCAGAGACCCTTGTACATCCATGTTTGTTGCTGCTTTTTTCAAATAGGTAAGAGATGGAAGCAAACTAAGTGTCCCTCAGTTGACGAGTGGATAATGAAAATGTGGTTCATTTATATGATGGAGTTTTACTCAGCAGTAAAGAAACATGAAACCATGAAATGTGCAGGTAAATGGATGGAACTAGAAACTGTTATACTAAGTGAAGTAACACAGACTCAGAAAAAAAATCGACATATGTTCTCCCTCATATGTGGATCCTAGGATCAGACTCTGATAAATAAGTATGCAAACAGACATAACTACAGGAACCAGGATAATGGAAAGAAAACAGGGAGGTAAAGGAAAGAAAGAACCTGAAAGAGAAGAACGGTAGGAAACAGGCCTTAATAAGTGAGATATGGATAAAAATTGGGATAAAATTAGCTGAAGGGAATGAGGAGGGAAGGGTATACAAGGAATCTAGGAGATAAGGGGAAAGAAGGAGCTCAAGAGAGGTAGGACCATAGGAGAAAGGTATTATTAAGGAGAAAGAGGGGAAATGGGGGCACCTAAAGTGGGAAAACCATGATGGAGGGGTGAGACAATGTTAGAGATAAACAATGCTGAGCTAGTTTTGAAAACCAGATATAACCATATCACTCCTACTGACAAATTATATATAGCAAATCAAGAAATATATGTCTAGGTAAGGTTTATCTGAGAACAACTGGTCTTTGCCTTAGATTTATCTACATGATACACAGTAATTAAAAGTACCCAAATGGTAGAACTAACCTTCTTGGATGTTTAACAGACATACTTTGAGGCCTATAATAATTTGGTCAGAGGGACATAAAGGAAACTTTTTTTTCCTTTCCCTCCTACGTTGACCAGTTCTAGGGGACTATGAGCATCTCTCAATATTTCCTTTAATGGTGGTGGGTCACCAGTCCTCTTGATCCAGGAAGCAGAGGAGACTCCATCAGATTGACTTGAACCAGTGTCCAGTCTACAAAGTGGAGGCTCAACACAGAGGAATCATTTCCTCCATGCTTCCAAGCAAAACCAACCATGGTCGAGCAGGACCTTTGACTTATCTTCACACAGGTGGAACTGGCAAAATAAAGGAACCAGGGGCTCCTCCCAAGCCCATGTGATCGCTGAGGAACAGATCCTCAAATGACCTTAAGAATAAAAATATATTGGTTTATATGTTCCAACTGTATGGCCTTCAACACCCAAAAAGAAAGTATAACCAAAGAGTAAAGGGGCCAATATAATTTCTCAAGAGTCCATATGCATAGCTAAAGGCTACGTAACAAACAATAATGCCAGACAGGCGATACCTTCTTTTGAGTTGTTGGCCAGGATGACCAAAGGGACTCCCAGATAATAACCCAGCATAGAACTGGTAAAATGAAGGGCAGACCTCAATTTTATCTAAAGGAATATTGACAGCTAATTACTGCTAGATGAGGAACAGCTGATCCTCCTAAAACAAAGAACTCTAGATAGGCTGACTAGATTTACCAGAGGGCAAGTAGAGGGGAATGGTTGTTGGTGCCGACAACACAGCAGACAGTAGCAGGGATATCAGAGTATAAGGTCTCTAGTGGGGGAAGGGAGGCTATGGGAGGGTGCTCTCTGGGAAGTGATTGTATAGTCAAATGAGATGGTTTGGGATGTTCTGTTTGATATATACACACACAAAAAAATAAATTTTTAAAGGATGTAGTATGTTTGAGGAGGAGGCATGCAGGTTTGCGTCATGCTGATTGGTAGAGGTGGTGGACAATACCGTTGAAGTCTGCCCGATGACTTTGTAGACATACACAGGCATGAAGGATACAAGTGCAACTGATTATGACTGGTAATATAAAGATACATACAGATTGAAGATGCAAGTGCCAACATCTCAGTGTTGGTAGCAAAAACAATGAGTCTTTCTGCAAGGAACAATATATTCTAAAATAAAGTGGAGCTCTTTTTTAAAGGTTAAAACCTCATCCAATTTTATGGCTTACAGGACTTATACTGAGTTCAATAATATATAACTATATTAATTCAACTGTGAACCTAGAAACTTGCACCACTTATGAAAGATGTTCTCTTGCTCTGGAGTGTGTTACTGAATATGTTAAAGCTGTAGTGAAATGCCTCTTCTAATCATGTAGTTATTAAAAATTAAAAATTTTTTAAATAAGTTTTTCTGCTAGGCAAGATGGCACATGACTTTAATTCCAGCACTTTGGTGGCAGATGCCCTGTGAGATTGAGGCCAGCCTGGTTTGTATAGTGAGTTCCAGACCAGCTGGAGATACAGGGATGCCGTGTCTCAAAAACAAATAATAATCTGATATATAGAGATTAGAAAAGCATGTAAAAACATCTTAATGTCAATTGCTTAAAAAATGAAGTTTCTGTATGAAACTCTGTATTTTAATAATGAAATGGAGATCTTTTTTAAAGATTAAAACCTCATTTACTTTTATGTCTTACAGGGTTTATACTGAGTTCAATATTGTATAACTGTAATAATTCAACTGTAAACCTAAAAATGTACAGCCAA
>NW_008333889.1:4165991-4190880 GCF_000622305.1 Nannospalax galili
CATTCTCATTTTTATGTATATTTAGATCACTATCTGTGCGTTTATGGTGGTTTTAAAAAGTATTTCATATACCTGAACCACAGAAACATAGCCCACAGTTCTCAGAACTAAACTACTATCTAGTAAATTGAGATTGGAAAGACTGTAGGTTTCCCTCTATAGGCAAAAGATCTTCACATACACAAACTTTGGTATATTTATTTTAGTTTTTATTTTTATTTTTCCTATCTAGCAATTTATTGTGAGCAATTAATTTGAGTATTTTTAATACATTATATTTGTAAAAATGCATCAGTTCCATGTAACTTATCCATTCCAAGAATCTATGGTATTGATGGTCAGAATGGTGTGTGAAGAAAAAAAAAAGACAATGTGAGTTGAATGAATTAATAGGTATGGGTAATAATTCTAAGAAATGAGGAATAAGGACTTGTGACTTGCCTCATATATTCCAGTGGAATGTCTTGGAGCAGCTCAGCCTATAAGTAGAGGAAAAAGAGAGAAAGATGTTGCATTTGCCAGTCTGTCTAAAGGTCTATATTCAGATTTGTGACACATAAGATATCAAGTTAGTTATATTGTGACTTCAAAATTGGCTCAATTTTATGACGTATTTCTAGAAATTTCCTTTTTTAAAAGAAGCTTAATTTTCTTTGAGTATTTCATGTAATGAATTTGATCATATTTACTCCTTATCTCAACTCTCCCAGATCCATCCTCCTCTCCCTACAACCTCCAACTTCATGACACTATTATTTTAATATTTTATTTATTATTTTTATTTTATGTGTATGAGTGTATTGCCTGCATGTAGGTCAGTGCACCTGTGTTGTGCAATGGCCATGGAAGACATAAGAGGCCATCGGATCCCCTAGAACTGTAGTTATGGATGGTTGTTAGCTGCAATGTGGATGCTGGGGTTCAATCCCAAGTCTTCTGCAAGAACAACCAGTGTTCTTATGGCTGAGTCATGTCTCCAGCCCTGACACTATTTTATTAATTTAGTAATTCGTCAACTCTAGGTCATGCTGCCCATATACTTGTGGGTGTGGCTCTATACACAGGAATATAGTTGTATACCAGTAGCCCTACCCTTAAAGAAAACTGACTCTCCTGTCTCCAAAAGCCACCAATTGTCCATAGATCCTCAGTGTGGGAAGGGGTGGGTAATGGTTCATGAATCCACTCCCTCTCTATGCTAGAATATTGACACACTTGGGCTTATGCAGGTCTTGTGTAGACACTATGAATTCATGAATGCATTGGTCTGTAATATCTAGGACATTGTTTTGTTCAAGTCACTCTGGCATTTAACCTTCCCATTTGTTCTGTGATGGTCTCTGAGCCTTGGAGAAGGAGTGTTTTAGAGGAGCCTCACTTGTGATGGAGCACTACATAGTCATTCAGTCTCTGCACTAGGCTGTTTGTGAGATTCTTCATTAACCATCATTCACTGATCAACGAAATATTTCTGATGAGATCTGCGAGCTGCAATAATCTATGGACAGTGATACAAATTTAGAGGGCATGTTGATACTATGTCAATTTGTCAAAATAATGGTTATTAGATTTACACCTGGAACTTATACGTTCCCCATCCTTGAGTTTTTGGCTAGATTCGAAGTACTAATAAGTATAACAAGAAGAAGAACAAAACAAAGCAAACAAATAAAAAAAAAACATTGCATAGCTCAGAGAATAAAAGTTCATTTTCTTATCATTCTAGGGGCCAGACATCTCAGATCAGGGTAGAGTCCATTAAGCTCAGAAGTTGGGGAGGCAGAGAATGATCAAGCTGAGGTACCTCTTCTTTCAGGGACACTGATCCTTATGAACTCATTTAACTATATTTGCTCCCTTAGAAGCACCATCTATAAGGACAGATACTCAGGAAGTCATTATTTAAACATAAATATTTAGGGACACAGAAAGAATACATTTAACATCTTAAGACAGAATACTATTGATGAAGAAATATTAAGCCTAAATGACTTTTAGACAAACTAGTTTGTGTTTTGTTGTCAGTTACTTAAGTCTGTAGTTGGCTTTAAATGGCTTCAGTATAATATTGGACCTTTCTCTTCAACAGAACATGAGATCTGAGCCTTACAGAAGACCCGGGGTCAACTTTCTGCTTTATAACACAGGGGCTAGTTTTCCAAATTATGGAAAACATCACTTAGCTTTACATTCACGTTTCCATACTTTGGAGAGAAAATGAAAGCTTCTCTGTGCTCCATCATTGATGCCCTACTGTGATCAGAGCCACAGAACTGAGGTTCAGACCAGGAGTCTCCAGGATTTTGCTGCTCAGGAGCAATTTATTGCTTTCTCGAGTAGCTTTTATTTAGGAAGTTTAGTGTTGGAAGTTTATACATAGTTTACATATGATAAATGTTCAAGCAGTGCAGAACACATGAAACTTTTTGTATGACTATAGTAGGAAAACAGCAGAAAGCACCCAAGAATGTGGCGATTGACCCAGTAACAGACCTCCTTTGATGTATACAAAAATAAGGTGAGGGTCATGGCAGCCTGTGGCCAACATTCCAGAAGCCTGGTGCCTTGTCAGTCTTCACTACAGCATTCTGGGAATAGACACTCCCATCCTCAAGCATCTGCATCAACAAAGTCAAAGAAGTCTGATAACTCTTAGTGAGCCCAGTGCTATTGTCCTGAAAGAACAGTGGGGGTAGCTACACTCCACTGAGTCCTGCTGCCAGCAATCTGCCACCAATCTCTTATTTTATTGTTTGTTGTTGTTGTTTGGGACAGGGTCTCTCCCTGTAGCCCTTGTTGACCTGGTACACTGATGTAGACCAGGCTGGCCCTGATCTCACAGAGATATGCCTGGGTTTGCCTCCAGAATCGGGATTAAGAGCATGTGCCACCATGCTGGGCTCCAAATCACTTTTTAAAAAATATTTTATTATTTTTATTTTATTTTATGTGTATGAGTGTATTGCCTGCTAGTATATGAGTGCACCAGTTGTGTAATGCTGCGCAGGTCAAAAGAGGGCTTCCGATTCCCCTGGTAGACATCATGTGGGTGCTGGGAATCAAACCTGGGTCTTCTACAAGAACAGTTAGTGCTCTTAACTGCTGAGCCATCTCTCCAGTCCCCAAATTGCTTTTCCTTGATAGGAGGGCTTTGCTGGATTAGGTGGAAGCATAAATGCAAGAAAGGAATTTTTCAAGACAATCTTGGCAAGTCCCTGAAAGATATCGATTGTTTCATAGGAAATTTCATAGTGCTCATACATTGCCATCTAGTTTCAGAGAGCTGCCACAAATACAGTGCACTTTGCAGGAGGAGGTTTATCTCCTCTCTCTTGTTCTGAAGACACCTTCGATATATTTACAGTAGGTATTTGATGATGAACCCAGAGAAGGTTTGGAAGGGTGGATATTGATTTGCCATGTGTGGAGGCTGCTTCCTCAGTGTTCACTCGGCTTCAGATCACAGGAGTCATTACGTGCTTATTGAGTTTTCCTTCTAAGAAAGATCTTTTCCTTCCTGCCGCTACAACAGAGAAGAAAACAAACATGTGTCTCTTGTGTCCTAAGATAAGATGGGTTTAGAACACAACCTTATATGATATTTATATCCCCTGCATGGCAGGGATGGCTGCCCACAGTGGTCTTGTGGTCTCTTATGCCTTTTCACAACCTAACAGAAACCAGAAATTATTTTACTGATTTTTAGGAAAATAATAAAGCTGTTTTAGCAATTGTGTGTTTCAGATAACTGAAATGCAAAGTTGAAAGAAAGATTTCAGACAACTAAACTTTTGTTATATCTGAGCGTTTCATGTTTATAAATGCAAACTCAAATTTGAGTAATTGAACTAATAGAAGCATTCTGAGCCAAGTCTGTGTCCCCAAATGTCCTTTGATATGTATCCATATACTGGAGCTTGACTAATCTATTTAGCATCACACACTGAATGAAAATCAAGTGTAGACATGAATTTATGAAAATAGATGTAATCTGGAATAATGGCTTTTAATAGGCCCCCACAAATCCATGTGCTCTTGTCTTGTGACCAGGGCACCTGATCTTGTATGCTGTGAGCCTTAATTTGGTACCCCACATGAAAAGATGATAAATGAATGAATGTGAGTATACTTAAGAATTAACAAATCAAAGTGCTGAAAGGTGGCACTCCATCTCCATTTTGCACAGTTTTATTTGGGAAGGACTTGAGGACACCGTTCTAGAGAAAAGGTTTCCAGAGAATGAGTTCCATCACCACAGTTCCTGGAGACAAAATGTTCCCAGAGATGTGTGGGAGAATGAGTGCCCTCCATGTCTTGGTCCACTCTTAACAAAATTTAAATCAGTTTATTGTTTAAAAAATTTTTAACGTTGGTGTTGAAATGCTGCAACCAGCTCTCCCTCTCTCATCACTTACTATCAACAGTTCTTCAGCTATTTGGGGGAATCCTTACCCATTTCTCTGTTAGTGTTGGAATTTTGTCTGACTTGAGTGTCTGTGGGTCTTGGTCATGCTGCTACCATTGCTGTACATTCATATGAGTAACTTCCCAGCTATCAAAAAAACTCTGTTTCCTTATGGTCATCCACCAACTCTGGCTATTTTAATCTTTTTTAAAATTATTTTATTTATTATTTTTATTTTATGTGTATGAGTGTATTGACTGCATGATTGTAAGTGCACCTTTGTCATGCAATGCCTGAGGAGGTCAGAAAAAGACCTCCTCTGTAAATTTGGATTTACAGATGGTTGTTAGCCACCATGTGAGTGTTTAGAATCAAACCAGGGTCCTCTGCAAGAGCAGCCAGTGCTCTTAACTGCTGAGCCAGTCCCCAGGCTCTTACAATCTTACCACCTCTTCTCCCCTGATCATGCTTGAGCCTTGGGTGGCAGAGGTTTTATACACTTGTCCTATTTAAGGATGAGTACTCTGAAGTCTTTTATTCTCTTTACTTTGGTCAGTTGTGGCTTTCTGGGTTAATCATCAACTGTTGGATAAGGAAACTTTGCTGGTGAAAGTTGAGGGATTCGTTATCCACCCCCTCCATTCTGCTATGCTCCATTAGCATTGTTGTAGACGTTGCATTGCAGATGTGTAACTTAGGTCTGAGCACCTCACATGCAGTTATTCTCTATGTTCCAATGTTTGACCCATTGAGGGACTTGTTAATAGTCCCCATCTGTTGCAAAAAATTGTCTCTTTTGATGAATGGTGGGAGGTGCACTTGGCTGTAAATATATGGTTACTTATTTAGAATACAGTAAGAAAGTATGTTGGTCTAGGGATGTGATAAGAGTAGGTTTGTTTTTTCTCTGGGCTCTATAACCTGTCTATTCATGTACATTTGGCTATAATTGCAGTATCGTACATGAGTTCCATCCCATTGTGTAGTCTTCAATTCCAATTTGATAGCTGTGGTTTACCACCAAAATAAAAGTTCTACCACAGCACTAGTAGAGATTATTTTCTGGGATAGTCATTATGTTCCATAGACATTACATCTGAATGAGATCATTGTTTGCTTCTAGATCAGTTCTAATTTTATTGCTCAACAATTATGTCTGAAGTATGTCTTGGATTCAGCAACAAAATCTTACCTTTCATATCTGGGAGGCAACCAATTTTTTCAGTAGGCATTTGAACTAATATATTTTCCATATTTTAAATGAAAAACATTTAGCTTTCTTAAGAGACAATTTCTAGCATAAAGGACAGAAAGGTAAAGCTGAATTGGAAATATCATAAATGATGTAAGACATGAAATATGACAAAAATCTAGTTGTAGATCTGATGCTTCGCTCTAAATCTTTGTTCTGTGTCATGTACACTTATTGTAATTAAATAACTGGATAATATCTGCTCTTTATACACATAGGTTCTCATAAATGGGTAAAGAGAAATAAATCAGTAATGTAAATCACCCATTGGACTCAATCCAATTAATAATATATTCATTTTCTTCCTCAAATCCTCTTTAGCATAAACTGCCAATAAGTACATTTGGAAATGAGAAATAAACAAATGCTTTCTTCAGCCTTTTGAATGAGAAACATCACCCAATGGGGTACTAAGTGTTGTAAGAGTAGGAGTTTCATATCAGGGGCCTGGGAGTTCCCAGAAAGTGGTTCATATACCTCTTGGGGGAGGGGGAGTGTTACAATGAGCTACAGTTAAAAGAAACACCATAAAATGTGTGATGCATGACTTCTCATTTTGCTCTGATTCAGGCAAACTCATTAAATCTGTTTATGAATTTCTAAGAGTAACAACCTTTTATTGTGTATGCAATAAAGAGCATGTGTTTCTGTGTGTTTGTGTGCATGTGGGTGGGAAAGAAAGAGAGAAAGAAGAAGTGTTTATACAGTGATATGGTGATATTAAAATTTCCTTTTACAAGGGTATCTGAACTACATTTTCTTGAGAAAACAAACTTACACACACTTCATAGATGGAGAAGGGTTGTCCATACAATGGAAGAGAAGAAAATTATCAATAATAGCACAAATATTCTGTTTTTGGAAACTAGAATTTTTCCAAGTGGTTCTGAAAACAGTGTATGGGGGTACTTGCCCAAAGAAATTAATTATCTGATATTCTATATATGAAATAATGAATTTTGTATATGATACTGTAGGTTATTCTGCATTGAAATCAGGATATGGGCAGAGTAAACCCAGATGTTAGGGGGGAAATAAGATGAACAGCTTTTTAGGAGGAAGTGTGAACCACTTCTTACATTGAAGACCATCCATTCTCTCTGACACACAGCATTGGTACCGATCACTGTCAGCAAAAGGACAAGGGAGAAATGTTGAGCATTAGGCCAAAAGCCTGTAACCAATACAAAATGCCTCTCCCCATGGAGACATCCTGAAATTTGGTCTCAAAGTTTTAGCACTGAACTAAAATTATTTTCCATATATTTCATAGCTTAGAGCTGCTAACATTATTTTAATCTTTGTTCTTATTAAAATATAATGACAATACTATTATATATTATTTACACCCTGTGTTTCCTATTGATTACACAAAGCTCTATTGAACTCTAATTTTAAAAAATTCAGTGTAGACAAAGAAAACCAGAGCTATTAATTCCATTGAGTTTGACAAAAATGATTAAAACTGGGATCAAATGTCATTGGTAATTAATCCTTTTATTAAATTACTGTATAGAAATTGAAACAGTTGTGTTTGAAATGATGAAATGGTCACATAAGCCTGAAAAGCCCTGTGCATTCTGGATGCCTTTTATGTTAATGCTTCATACATAAATGAAATAGATTTCTGACATGAATAGTTTATTGTTTACTATTTTCTCTTTCATGTAGCAATATAAGTAACTGTAAAGTAGAATAAAGTGAAGTGGTAAATTAAGTTTCAAAAATAGAGATAGAATATATTATCATACTTGGGGTCTAATTCTTTTTAGCATAAAGAGAATAGAAACAAACAAGAAACAAAATATTCATTTGTAGTCATTTTTAAAATGTTTTCATCAATTATGATTTCTAAAACTGAATTTTGTTGTCTTTGAAGTGATAGCAAGAAACCTGCTCTTTGAAAAGATACATTTCTTATAAATTATGAAGAGAGCTTGATGTGTGCATGTGTCAGGCTACATGTTTACCTCTCTAACAGTATTAGTTTCATATTTTCAACTTAGGAATTATTTTCTACAGACAATTGATTTGTGCTACTTTCCATAGCATTAATTTTTTAATCATTATTTTTTAACAAAATTTAATAACTACATTAGAAGAAGCATTTCACTACAGCTTCAACATATTCAGTAACACACTCCAGAGCAAGAATACATCTCTTTCACACATGGCTGAAAGTGTCTAGGTTCACAGTTGAATTAATACAGTTATACAATATTGAACTCAGAACCCTTGGTGCCTGTGTATGTCTATAAAGTCATTGGGTAGATTTCAAAGGTAATGTTTATCACCTCTAGTAATTAACGGGATGTAAATTTCCATGCTTCCTCCTCAAATATAATACAATTTTTAAAATTTGTTGATTTGTGTGTGTGTGTGTGTGTGTGTGTGTGTGTGTGTGTGTATCACACAGAGCATCCCAAACCACCTTTCTTATAAAACTATACACCCACTTCCCAGATGGCAACCTTCCATAGCCTTCCTCCCCCAAATTGAGCCCTTATACTCTGATATCCCTGCTACTGTCTGCTGTGTTGTGGGTATCCTCAGCCGTTCCCCACTACTTGTCCAGATGGTGAATCTAGTCAGCCTCTCTAGAGGTCTTTGTTTTAGGAAATTCGGCTGTTCCTCATCTAGCAGCAATCAGTTGTCAATATTCCTTTAAATAAGATTGGAGTCTGCTGTTCACTTTCCCAGTTCTATGCTGGGTTACTATCTGGGAGTCCCTTTGGCCACCGAGGCCAACAACTCAAAAGAAAGTATCTCTTTCTGGCATTGAATAGTCACTGGAGAAAACTCAGCAAATGATGCTGGCAAAACTGGATCTCCACCTGTAGAAGAATGAAACTAAACCCCTATCTTTCACCCTGCACAAAAGTCAATTCCAAGTGGATCAAAGACCTCAATGTAAAGCCTGAAACTCTGAAACTGTTAGAAGAAAACATTGGGAAAAACCTACAAGATATAGGTGTAGGAAAGAATTTTCTACACCGGACATCAATTGCTCAGGAAACAAGGGTAAGAATTAACAAATGGGACCTCATTAAACTAAAATGCTTCTGTACATCAAAGGAGCTGTACATCAAAGGAGGTAACCAGGGAAGCGAACAGAAAACCCACAGAATAGGAGAAAATTTTCACCAGTGACACATCTGACAGAGTTTTAATATCCAGAATATGTAAGAAACTCAAAAAACAGAGAATCAAGACAAGAAGTAACCCAATTAAAAGTTGGGCTAAGGAGGTAAACAGAGTTCTCAAAAGAACTAAAGATGGCTATGAAGCATCTTAAAAGATGTTTAACATCACTAATAATTAGGAAAATGCAAATTAAAACCACTTTAACCACCTTGCCCCAGTCAGACTGGCTAAGATCAAGAAAACAAGTGATACCAAATGTTGGAGAGGATGTGGGGAAAGGGGAACCCTCATCCACTGCTGGTAGGGCTGCAAACTTGTTCAACCCCTATGGAAAGCAGTGTGGAGAACTCTTAAAAAACTACAAATGAACCTACCATTTGACCCAGTTATACCACTCCTTGGCACATACCCAAAGAACTCATCCTATTGCAAAGACATTTGTACATCCATGTTCGTTGCTGCTCTTTTCACAATAGCTAAGAGATGGAAGCAACCTAGGTGTACCTTGATTGATGAGTGGATAATGAAAATGTGTTTCATTTATACGACAGAGTTTTGCTCAGCAGTAAAGAAAGATGAAATTTGCAGGTAAATGGATGATCTAGAAACTGTTATACTAAGTAACACAGACTCAGAAAAAAATTGTCATATGTTCTCCCTCATATGTGGATCCCAGAACCAAACTCTGATAAGTGAATATGTATCCAGACAAAACTACAGGAACCAGGATAATGGAAAGGAAACAGGGAGGTAAAGGAAAAGAAAGAACCTGAAAGAGAAGAACAGTAGAAAACAGGTCTTAATAAGGGATATATGGATAAAAATTGGGTTAGTTTAAGGGAGAGAGGAGGGAAGGGTATACAAGGAACATAGCATTAATTTTAAATGCCAATTTGACTAATCTATGTGATGCACAGACATTTAGTCATAATTCAGTCTGGTTATAACTGTTAGATGTCCCTGAATGAGATTTATATTTAAATTAATAGACTGAATAAAGGAAATTGCCTTTTAAAACGGAAGTGACTTCATCCAGTCCATTGAACATCTGGGAAGAACAAAAGGGCTGGTACTATATACTTCAGGTAAGACAAAATGTTTACTGTCTGACTGAGGAGTATGGTCCTCTTTCTGCTCTTAGAGTTACACTGAAACACTGACTCCTCCAGAGTTTGAACCTTGCCAGTTTTCAGAAATATGCCAGCAGCTCTCCTGATTCCCAGCCTATGACCTTGGTTTAGAACTGCATCACCAGTTTTCTTGCTACCTATAGAATCTGGGACTAGTTGACCTCCACACTTTAGCAAGGCAATGGTCTATTATAATATTTTATTTTTTTATAAATACCTACGTGCATTCTATTGGCTCTTGAGAATTCTAACATACTCAGGGTCTCTTGTTTTTGTCTCATCATATCTAGCAAAGCTCTTTTCATGAAGTATTATTATGAGGACATTCAGCATGAAACTAATATGATTCAGAGATCACTTATTACTCCTTTATTCACTGTATCATTATTCTCTTTATGAAAGGCAATGCCATGCTCTAATAAAAGAATTAAAATTATCAAAAAAGCCATTGTGGTTTGTGGATAGGAAAGTATTTGAAAATCACTTTATTTTGGACAGTCCACATGAATCAATAAAGTATTATGAAATATTAGGTTTTCTCTGGAAGCCAAGTTCCAAGGCAATATAGTACCTAATCTTGTCTCTGCCCAGATCTCTTGCTAAGTGTGGAAAAGAGTCTCTATCTTTTAAGGAAAAATCTACTTTCTTCCCTTTGAAGATATTTCAAATAATCTGAAAATCAGAAATTTCTTCCAGCTTCCCATGTATACTTCAATATAAGTATAAAATTGAATGCCAGTGATATGCATTTCGATTGTAGGCTTGAAATAATATTTCAAATTAAAAAAAAAACCTGAGCAAAGTCCAAGAGGAATATTGATATCACTTAGGGAAAAGAACATCATATGTGTCATTTATTAATATGCAAATGAATCAAGAAAGAGATGGGGAACATTTTTAAATACCACATGCTATTCTTCCTATCATTGCAGTAAATGAGCATATGTCCTGTACTGAGTGTGAGATGAAATGGATGTACTGTTCCTCGAGCAGGTTTCAGTTCCCACAGGCATCTCTTAAATAGGGCAAGCTTCTTCAAATAGTGAAAGAAATCAATTAAAAACATTTTCAATTCAGTTTTGCTTATGTGGGTGTTTTAAACTTAAGTCAGCTGCCTTTCTGGTGTTCAGCCTGCTAGTTTACAATCTGTACTAATCATAAAAGGAAAGCAATTGTCTTGGATGTATTGAGAGAAGATGCTTCTCTTTTGGTAGACCCTCAAAGTTGCCTGGATACTATACAAGGACTGCCTTTCTGGGCTTGGTCTGGGAGCCTAGGAGTCTATATGGGAAAGTATACTTGCCCTCAAGCACAAAGACCTGAATCAGAGCTCCAGATCTCTCATTAAAAAAACTGGACATGGTGGTGCTGTACTTTTAATATCAGTTCTTGGTAGGTGGTTACAGAAAGATCCTCTTATCTTTGGTCAGTTGGCCTAGTCTTAGTGATCTCTAAATCACTGAGAGACCCTGAATCAAAAATACATGGCAACTTCTGAGGAATTTTACCCAAGGTGGACCTCTGGTCTCCATATGCATACATACCTAGATAGGTGCCCTCTCCCACATGTGTACCCCAAAACACTCTCATGCACAGGAATTCCTGTAGATCCTAAACTAACCTAATTTGTGGCCAAGATAAGATTCCATGCCTCTGCAGTCATATTCTCAAGTACACATTTTTATCTTTTAACTAAGAGGAATAGAGAGCAACATATTTTGAACATGCTGAATAAACAAAATCCACAAAGGTTAAGTGAGGTTACACTTATATTAGCTATTATATTTTTAAAATTTTACTTATACTATAAATAACAAATTTAAAGAGGAAACATCATAATAATCACAATATTTATCAGGATAATTTTACAGTATCTCCATTGAGATTCAAATATATGGGCAGCTTTCAAGTTGTCTTGTAAAGAAAATGTCTGGGCATGGGGATGGAGCTCAGTGGTAGAGCACTTGCTTAGCATGCTTGAGGCCTTAGGCTCAATCCTCAGTGCCTCAAAGGAAAATAAGAAAAAATACTCTAAAAATAGAAGCACAAGTTAATGTGGTTGCTTTGAAATCACCAGTTAAAGTTCAGAATTTTTAGCTGATACATGTCATAAACTATAATTTTCCTTTGACCAAACATCCCCTTTTCTCTTTAATGCCTCATTACAAGTGAACTGTATTGGGAAACAATGCTATTTAAAATTAATCATAAGTAAATTTATTTTTAATAATGATATTAATTACATTTAACATCTCTAACCTGTTGTATCAGTAGTGACCACAGATTTTTATATAATATCCACAGAAGGAAATGCTTTGGTGGGTGAGGGAGTGGTTTTACTTCTGACATGAAAGGAACCACATGTGAGATATTCAAAATTAAGTTTCTGTGCCCTATATAACATCTTGTTTAACATGAAATGGGGTAGATAACAAAGAATCTTAAACTCTCATGCATTTCAAGTTATCTCACTAAGTATGCACTATTTGTCAGCTGAAATTTAGCTGAGCAATACAAATATTTTCAGATAGTAGAGTGGAACAGTAGGGGATGGCTCTAAATCTGAAATTCTATGTAAGAGCGGTGGTTAGAATGCTAGTGGACCTCTTGCTTTCAGTCTTTGTAGAGATTTTGGATGGTCATAGGCTTGTGCAAGCTCATTATAATTGAAACTTAATGAAATGCTTGATAATCTCTGACATCAAGATGAGAGGATGGGAACAAAAGGAGATAAGACTTTGGAGATAAAATAAGAAAGAAAATATATCTGAAATTTTCCTTAAAAGTAGAAATGTAGCAAGTATTTCCTCAATATATGATGTGTAATCCAAGTACAATGTATGTAGACCTCTTCTAAGGCACTAGCCACTCTTGAGAGAAAACCCAGATCTGTACTCTTTAATGGTCTGAGATTGATTTCTTTTATTGGATTTTTTTTTTCTTGTTGTTAAATCTACATGAGGCAGCAAAAGATAAAAATTAATGTTTGTAAATAAAGTAATATTAAGAGCATCCACGCATTTATAGCAATGTAGTATATTGCTAATAATGACTTTTGTAATCATTATCATCCTATACTTAAAGGAGTTGCATTTCCATTGTTGAAATGTCTCTTTCTATTTAAATCTATGGCATACTTTGGTGTCTGGGTGTGTTCATTTCATTGTCTGAAGACAGGTAGTTCTCAGGCCAAAGAAAATTACCACATTAGTGTCATAGAAGCACCTACATAATGTTTTTCATATACCACAGTTCACTCAAGAGTCAATGAATCTTTAGAGTCTTAGCTTAAGGCAGCAGGTCTGCTTACACTTAGGTACTGTCCTGCAGAGAAATGTCTTGTCCTGGACTCTTGTATAAGTCTGAGTTTTCACCATCAGAGGCAGACCTTCTGTTCTGCCCATGCTCGTCTTTGTAGGGAAATATACAAGGTGGAAACTTGATGCATCACAAGCAGCGACTCATTAGAATCTAAGAAAATTATTTTAATATTTAAGGTCATGAATCAAGGATCTAGATTTTCTGTTGTAATTCTCAAAAGAATTTTGCTTTTTTCCATCTCAATCCAAAGATGATGCTGACATATATACAAATGATTGTTAGGATTTATGCTGAGCAATAGAAAACGGGACACTCGAAGTAGGCAAAATGGGTACAAGATTGTAAAAGCTAAGCAATTTGGGATTATTCTTATGTTTGTTCCGGAATAAACCTGTGTGAGACAGTTCTATTACTGCCTAACTATTCAAAAAGATGTCTCCTTCTTTATGTTAGTACTCATCTCTGGAAATTTTCAAGTACTAAGACAATGAGTATGTTAATATTTATACATTTATATTGCAGTCAGTGTATTTAGAAGGAAAAACTGTAAAATAATACTGTATTGTCAAAGTTCAATAAGTGCATAAATATGTGATGAATGCTATTATGATATGTATAAGTACAAATTTATTTTATAAAATTATGAGAGAACTGTATATTTGATTATTTTTAAATTTTCAATATATTCAGATGAAATACAACTTCAATACAAATAGATTAAAATGATATATGGCTATATTTAGAGCTAGTTTGTGGTTTTTTTTTTTTGGTCTTTTTGAGACAGGGTCTCCCTGTAGCCCCAGATGTCCTGAAACCAGGCTGTCCTTGAACTCACAGAGATCCGCCTGCCTCTGCCTCCCCAGTGCTGGGATTAAAGGCATGCGCCACCACACCCGGCGTGTTTTGTCATTTTATAAAAGCATATTATTGAAATTGGGGTAGCTGATTCTCTTACCCTTAATATCTATGAAGTTATAATTTAATGAAAGTAATTATTATCAACTCACTGTAAAAAACTATCTGAGCTGTTTACCAGACATAGATTAACCAGAATGAAATGCATATTATTTGACATGATTTCACATTATATTTAATATGTGAGTCAACTGATGCTAAATCTCATTGTATTTAAAAATTAATAATAGGTGTTTGTATATATAATATTTTAGGCACTTAATGCATAAATATAGTAGTTCAGATATCCCTTATCATATTTAAACATTTATCAGTAGAAACTATATTTTTGTCAAATTCATCTGTATTTAAGATTTATCAACAGTATCATCTTTTTTTACAATAAATAGCACCTAGTAAAGAAATTACTCACTATCTGAACTAAGATACTGATTTTGAAAAATGAACTAAAAGATAACACATGGATTTTATTATATAAATTAAACATTAGATATATGTCCATTTCTCTGAAATTATTACAGGCATATTAGCTTAGGATAAAATAATGAATAGTGAGAGAAATTTTTTTTATATTTGATAATAGAAAATATAGTCCAAATATCTAAACCATGATTTTCAATAAAAGTACGTTCTATTTAACATGTTGCCTCTTTTAAAACTGCACATACACATTGTGACTTTTACTATGCTTTGATATTCAAATAGGAGCTATTTGTTCCAAATAATTTACCCTCCTTTCATTAAGCTCCTGTTGTCATGCAACATGGTACTTTGGGCCTCTGTGTTGTATTCCAGGAAGTGCAGTCACCGTCTTCCCACTGAGTAGCAGCACATCCGTTTACTGATCACGCCAGATGTGTATTCAAGTGGCTTCCTTCTCTAATATAAATTCCAGGCACCTGCTGTAAAGTGAAAGCCAATTCAGCATGAAAGATATGTGTTACTAATCATTCTATTGTTTTAAATGAATAATTTTTTCACAAATAGATATTTGAATAAATGTATTTTAAAGATTGTCTCATAGGATTTACTATCAGTAGAGCACTAATTTCCATCACTACCTTTTAAAAGTAGTCAAATTAATGAAAGTAATCTGGTATGTTATTCTCTTAAATTATTTTGTCATACAATTTTTATTCTATGGGTATAAACACAGATATTTGAAAGGCAGCATGATGCTACGACAATTTGGTAAAACAACAGTAGTAAGTTTCAAGATTTGGCTCTACAGTATCAGACATAGGCTCTTTCAAGTGGAGCAGGCCTCAAGTCCAATCAGTGGGCAGTTGGTTACTCCCATGAGAGCTGTACCATTATTGCACAGGTGGGCATAATTTGCCCAGCAGGTAGGTTTTTGTTTTGTTTTGTTTTGTTTTTTTCTTTTTGTCACGTTTGATTCTTTGTAGGGTTCAAAGCTAAGAAAGACCACTGATGCTTTTACTCCCCCAGAGGCTTGCTAACATCTACTGGCTGTTAGAATGACAGCCAACAAAGAGAATGTTTCTAGCTCACTTAGAGCTTGTTTTCTCTATATCATGAAACCAGTGTGTGTGGTATGCTCAGCAAAAAAGTATTTATCTTCTAGTTTTGGTGGGCCATAAAGAACATCGATAAGAGTGTGTTGTTTTGAGGACTTTTGGGACTTCCCTGAGCAATTCCTGAAGATTTGTCACAGACCTGGGACAGGGAATTTTGTTTAGCCATTCAGTGTTTCTAGGAGTTGCATTGTCCTGGCAGGCAGAATAATCCCCTTTGATCACTCCTTCACATATAACTTTAAAATTTGGGTTCCGCAATACTAAATTTCCATCTGAATTTTTCAAACACCTGTTATTCACATCTTCTCCTTCCTAATTCTCCAATCCTCCCTGCTTAATTCTATCCATCCCCAGTATTCTTTCTCTCTACTTTCCTTTTAACTCCTGTCTTGTTCCTGCTCCTTTAAAGCAAAATCCTTCTCCCATCCTGATGTCCCTATACTAGTTTCCTCACTTCTATAGGAACAGAAATTCAAAGAAACACCTAAGGAGTCCAACCTATGATTCTGCATATGACAGAGAACATATGATATTTGTCCTTCTGCACCTTGATATCCTCACTCAGCATAATACTTTTTAAAACTTCCATTGATGTACCAGCCGAATTTATGTTTTCATATTTTCTTTACAACTATGTATATGTACCACATTTTCCTTCTTTATTTATCTGTTGATGGATATATGGACTGCTTCTATTTCCTAGCTATTGTGAATAGAACAGTACTGCTAATGGATTGTAATTATCTCTCTAGAAGTATACTGAGTCCTTTTGGTATATTCCCAGAAATGTAATACCTGGGGCATGTGCTCATTTATTTCTAGTTTTCTGAGAAGCTTCTCGATTGATTTCCAAAGTAACAGCACTAGGTTACACTCCCACCAAGAGTGTATAAGGATTCCCCTTGTCCTACATCCATTTAAGCATTTGTTGCCAATAATAATATTGGTGATAGCCATTCTGACTAGAATGATATGAAATCTTGTTTTAATCTTCATTTCACTGATGGCTAAGGATGCAAAAATCACTAAGCATTATGTTTCTTTGAGAGTTCTCAGTATAGTTATATAGTCCATTCTGCAATTCGAAGGTTTTTTTGGTATTTTTAAAGTTTTTCATAATTGTACTAACATCTGCAAATGTGCCTGTATTACTTCTGTTATTCCATGCTAAATAATTTTTATTAAAATTTTTTTTTGTATTTATTGTCAGAAATGGAACACAATAAAAGTACTTACTCTGTATTCAGAAGATGGGCTTGGGAAGAAAATGTGCATCCTTATAAATGCCTGAAATCTGTCAGATGCTGCCTCAAAGTTTTGGGCGCTTGTGAATGCTTATAATGCACTTGCAATGATTATATGCTTATCACTCATTACACTCCCTAGGTATATTGTCTAAGAATAATAAAAGTAAATGTACAACAACTTAAATTATATGGGTGCTCTCTACTTATATGTTACTATCCAAATCTTATCACAGGAGAAATGAACATACATGATACCTTTGGTACTTCCTCTTTAAGACCTTAAAAGAATTTAGCTCAGGGGCTGGAGAGATGGCTTAGTAGTTATAAGCACTGACTACTCTTGCAGAAGACCCAAGTTCAATTTCCTAAATCCACATGGCAGCCAACAACTGTCCAGTTCTATAGGAATCTAACACCCTATTCTGACCTCTGTGGGCATAACATGATATAGCACATATACATGCAGGTCAAATGCATTCACATACATAAAATAAAAATAATAAATAAAATATTTTAGAAAAAAATTTATCTCAAATTCAGAACAAGTGTCAAGAAGGTGTAGCCTTGTAATTGAAACTCAGAATGTTCTTACTACTCTTCCTGATGAAATACCTACTGTTGTTAGAAGTTGAAAAGTTGAGGAACTTGGGGCTCATAATCACCTTAGAAATAGAAAAGGCTTATTTTTATTAATAATGTGGTTTATTGAATAGCATGACTTTTGATGACAAAAACAAATTTCAAAGATTTAGTTAAAAAAGTTGACCACTTTAGGGAAAAAGAGTTCTTTATCCTAAATTTCTTCAGTAGACCCAAGTTTTTACAATATGTTGTCCTTATAAAATGATCGTGGATTACTTATAATATGAAAAAATAAAGAGATATTTGCCCTTGCCTGGCACTAGCTTTTGTTGTGGTTGTTGTTGTTGTTGTTGTTAGATAACCTTCACCTACACCCATACACACACACACACACACACACACACATGCATGCACACACACGCACATGCACAAACACGCACATATGTATTTTTAAGTAAGTTTATAAAACAATCCATTTGTCTATGCCTTTTTCATACATACTTAGTATTATTTGTGTCTCCTTCATCCCCCACCTCTCGATACAGTACTCATCCATTTTCTATAGCTCCTGTTGTTTTCCCTCTATAAACTATTTCTTTCTGGAGGCTCCATTTTACCTTTCTACTTTCTTGGCATCTGTGTTTACTTCAGGTTATAAATCTACATCTAAAGATTCAGTTAGAGTCAACAAACAAGAGAGAACACATGATGTTTGTTTTTCTAGATCTCATTCATTACAATATTTTTCAGTTCCATCCATTCAACTCCCAATTTCAGGATTTCATTTCTCTTTATAACTGCATAGAATTCCATTGTGCACTGCATTTTCATTATATGTTCATCAGTTGAGGAATATTATATGAGGTTGTGTCCATTTTCTAGTTTTTGTGACACAAGCAGCAATGAACACGGTTAAGCAAGTTTCTCTGTAGTAGGGTATCAAGTCTTGTGGTCGTATGCCAAGCAGTGGTGCAGCTGGATCATATGGTATGTCTACTTTTATGTTTATTGAGAATTCTGCCCACTGATTTCTATAGCAGCTGTACCAGTTTGTAATACTATGAGCAGTTCATGAGGACCACCCCTTCTCTGCATCCTCACCAGCATAGTTTGTCAATTTTCTTGAATTACCCATTCTAATAGAGGTAAGATGAAACCTTAAAGCAATTTTGTTGGCAGTGTTTAATTGCTAATATGTTGAATTCATTTTAACATATATCATACAAATTTTTATTTCTTCTTTTGAGAACTCTCTATTCAGATCTGTAGTCCATAATGCAATTGACTAATTTATTTTCTTGATTCTTATTTTTTTACTTCTTTGTATATTATATATATTTATCCTCTACCTGATTAATAGCTAGCCATGACCCTCTGCTACCATGTGGACTTCCTCTTCACTCAGTTGACTGTTTCCTTTGGTGTACAGAAATATTTTTAGTTTAATAAGCTCCCATTTATCAATTGCTGGCCTTAATTCCTAGGAAAATGAAGTCCAATTTAGAAAGTATTTTTTCTGAATCTATACCTTGCAAGGTAAAGTTTTTACACATGTGTGTTCAGGAGAATTCCAAAACTTTACAGACTATTTCCACAGCCATTGATTGGCTCCCAGAACTTGAAAGTAAGATCCTATTGTCGAAACGACCATAGACTTTGGACATAAGACAAGGAAAAATTGAGTGGGACTTGACCTGGATGCCTTCTCCTTGAGGACTGGCTCTCATAGTGTCAGAAGTTACTATGCAAACAGCCAAGGGAGAAAAGCAGTTAGTATTAGTACCCAGTGGTAAAGCCTATGACTCAACATCAATGACCACTTCATCCAAATATCCTCAATGGTTTTAATAGTGCCAGTTTTATCTTGGAGAAATTGATAGCTGTGTAATTGAACTTAACCTGGCTCAGTAGAAGGGAATGCATGACTGGCATTGTTAACAAAGCAAAATACTCATGTCTGAAAAGGTCACAAACACTAGATGGAAGTACTACTGACAGGTCCCTAAACCAGTGGAATTTCATACTATGGTATGAATACTCATGTTTATATCCATAGATAAGCAAAGCTCTCACCACTCATCAAAGAAGCTTCTATTTGGAACAGATGGAGACTACTGCAAAGTTCCACAACTGGTAAGAATGCAGAGAATAAGTAATTGTGGGTGGGCTGGTTTCACCTGTTAACATCTGTAATATAACATCTACACACAAGGCTCAAGGAAAATAGCTTAACAGGAGGTGAAAAGATTAGAAGAGCCAGAGGACCAGGATGTCTTTTGGGAGATAGTGTCCTCTAGACAGGACAGAGAAGCTGCATTCATGAAATTTCAACACTATGGATGCCTAAGGAAGAGCTACATAATGAGAACACCAGTTGGCAGGCGAAAGTGGATGGGGGAAATTTCACAAAATCCAACATTCAGATGAAAAGCTACAAGCAATCAATTACTTCTAAGAGAGGGTTAATCAGTTTTCTCCAGGGATGAGTAACCAATCTTAATTACCAGGCCTTAGACACATGTACCCACAAACAACACTAAATGGATTCAGTAGAATATATATATATAACAATACTAATTAAAGAATTTCATGAAATTGTGAGGGAATGGTGGGTAGGTGTGAGAAAATGAGAGCAGAAGTTTGGGTTCAAATTATGTACATACAGTACTTATGCATGAACTCCTTAAAAAGTTATAAAAATAAATAGCATTTATTCTTGTATATAAATGTAAAAACACTAAAGGAAAAAGATTCATTTGAAATGACTTGAATATATTGACTCTATAATACAAAATGTGCTGACCATAATTTGTAATGTCTATGCTATTTATTAGAAGTGAAAATAATCTTTGATATTGCTTACAATCATAAGGTACTTTAGGATAACTACTTGAAGATATTTAATATTTTTTTCTTCCACACCTTCATCAGCTTAATGTGACAGGGGAGAAAAATCACTTGTGATGCATACAACATTAATTTCACATGCACAATATCATTTTCTTCAAGGCTGAAACAAGAATGAATAAAATAATACTATTCCTTTTACAAGAAATAGCATACCATGTATTTGTTATTATTCACTTTTGCTATTCCTAGGTTATCAGCATAAACATAAATCCATGAATATTATTTTTCCATGTGAAATGAGATATCCAAAATGTTCTTTAAAAGTTCTAAAATTGTAGCCAAAGGAAAGAGGGACAAGGTAAGGTTTACAGAAAATATACAATCTTCCTGAGAGGATAAAATTACATATTGACAATGAAAAAGTAATTGTCTAAAACTTCAAGGCAAAGCTAATTTTGCTCTTCACAAGACATGTAAACATTGAGAATGCTTTTATTGCATTAAAATGTTCAATGTCTAATAAAACAGATTTTAGTAATTTTTTAATTCACAAATTATCTTCTTTTCCCATCAGTATTACCAGTCAAACTAATTCATAGGAAATGCAATAAAGCTATCCTTATGTATATACTGAGTGACATATGAACAAGTTCATCTGCAAAGAGAGTGTGTGAAGAAAATTTATTAGAAGATGCAATTATCCAAAGTAGGGAATCTTTTCAAGCTCTTTGACCCTGAAATGGGAAATTCTTCTGATAAATATCTGATAAAGGAAAAAATTTTTAAAGTACTCCGATATTATTCTTTTAAAATAAAAAGTAGCTTCCTTCATCAACCTTGCAATTTAAATCTCCTGAAAAATCTAGGAAAACATGGCACTATGTTTCATAATGAGCTACAGTTCTAAGTAAAATTCCATTTCTCCAATGAAAGTATTCAAAATAGTAGAGAAATTTAACAGGAGTCCACAGGTTATTTTAAAAAACCACAGGGCAAACTGGGAAATTTCCTTTAAGAAATTCAGGAAATGCAAGGTAATGATATATAATTAATTATTTTTTCAATTCAGAAAAGCATAACAAATGTAAATTCAACTTGATAATACTATCAGATAAAATATGTACAAGATCTTGGGCAAGTGTTGGATTCTAGAAAAAGAAAAGTAGTTAGAATTAGGGATTTACATGCTATGTTGAATTTAATTTGGAACACATTCACAAGCAGCACTAAAGTGAAAATTTCAGTTAAATGCTAATTTGTGATGAAATTTGTTAAGCTCAAAAGTGTTGTGGAGTTCAAATTTACACAAGAATCAAAACTGTAATCCATCTGGAATAGTGACAATTTTATGTAACATATTTATGAATATGGGCATTGAAGGTTAAACATCTCTCTTTAAATCATTTAATCCATTGTTTCTTAAATGTGGTGCATTTTTTCAGATGTTTACAAAACCATATACAATGCAAAATGTTGTAGGTGACTTGTACTGGTAATTCATTGCATTAAAAAGATATTATATAGGGGAACAGAGAGAAGTCTCAGTGGTTGAAACCACCTACTACTCCTGTTGAGGACCTAGGTTTGCTTCCCATCACCCACATTGTAGGGAACAACTGTCCATAACTCCACTTCCAGGGATTCAAAAACCCACTTCAGGCCTCTGTAGGCATTGCATGACCAAGGTGCACTTATGTACATGCAGGTAAAATATTCATATAAATAAAGTGAAAACAAATATATGATTAGTTTAAAAGAGAGGTAATATTTAAGTAAAAGTGACACCACCCTGGGCATATTTTTATATTATTTATTGAGCTTTTGTAATTTCATGCAAAAGTTCTTTATCAAATTTAAATCCCCTTTGCCCATTCATGCCTCTCCCCATCTCCCACTGAACTGCATGTATTACTCCTTACAAGTTAAGTCCTATGCATTCAGGCATCTGTACCCAAATGTCCTTCAGTGTAAATGCATCCACTGGAGTCTAGTCAGCCCAAATCCAGTACAAATTATCTGAGTGATTCTTTCTTCTATTGTTTCATATTGCTCATAACAAACATCTCCTACAAACTCTAAGACTGAACTTTCAGACATTTCCTTCTTTAGGCTTCTTCATAATAACAACTAGATTTCATCTCAGAGCAGTTTCTACTAATTATTAATGGCTGTCTCTCTTACAGTGCAGACCGGCATTACAAATAGGGTATTGCAATGCATCACCAATAGCCACTGCTAGTACAGCAGGGAGAAGAGATAACCCACAAATGGGTTCTTTTCCATCTGTAGATTATTTAGCTTTGTCACATTATATTGAAATGAGGTAGGCTATCATTATTTTAATTATTATTTAGAAAGTAGGTAGGCAGGCTATTATTATATTAACTATTATTTGGAGTCTATGAATATTATATAAAGGTGGAGGAAAACATGCATATCACCAATTTTAATTGTTAGCATGCCATGATCTTCAAAGAAAGTCTTATTTTTAAACTAATATCTTTTATCTTATTTTTAAGCTAATATCTTATTTTAAAACAGTAAGGGATGAGCCAGGCATGGCGGCACATGCCTTTAATCCCAGCACTTGGGAGGCAGAGGCAGGCAGAACTCTATGAGTTCAAGGCCAGCCTGGTCTACATAGTGAGTTCCAGGACAGCTTGGGCTATAGGGAGAGCCTGTCTCAAAAAGAACAACAACAAAAAAAAAAAACTTAAGGGATAGTTAAACAGAAGCACTAAGGCAGGGTTTTAATTGCATTGATCATAAACAAATCTTTTACTTGATAAAAGACACAATAGATGATACTTTGCAATGTTCTTGTAGCACTTAAATAACTTGATTAATGAATCCACAAATGACATTGGGAAAACTTGTATTATCTCTATAGGTGAGAGAATAAAATAGCTTTAATTTGAAAAAAAAACACAATATTTATGATAGAGGCTATTTATCTACTTTAGGATACAGTCAACAAAATTAATTATGTTCTCAGAACTCTGAAAAATAGATTTTACAGAAGTAACCTCCCTGCTTGTCTTTGCGAGAAGGACAATTTTACATTAGAAAAGTCAGTTGTGTCCATTCCTCATAAGCTTGGGTATGACACATTGGATCCTATTATTCCCTAATGAACCAATATATATGAAGATCAACCTAAAAATTTATCAATCATTCTTGTTTAACTTAAGTAACTAAAGAAAGCAGACTCATAGTTGTTTGAAATGTTAAAAGAAAAACAGTATTTGAATATGTAAGCTTTATATTAGTTAATTAAATAGTTAAGCAAATATTAAAAATACCTCCCAAATTATCCAAAAGAAAAGTTTCTAGCATGTGATTATTCAACAGTAACATTTAAAAGTTAATATATCATTATAAGGCTTTTATAAGCAAAGATCAGATTAAATTGAAAGAAAGTTCCAATACATGTTCTTTCTGTCACTGAAATAAGTTAATAGGATTGTACTATTTTAACCTGGCACCCATTCACACTTCACTCCTTTGTCTATAAAGTTCAGTATAATCTGAATGAGAAGTCTAGTGTTCATGCAAAGCAGTGAAGCATTTGTTTTTGAATGTTAGAATTTATTAAAGGACTTAATTCTGAGATTTACAAGTAATTCTCCTCTCTCTCCCTCTCCCAACTATCTACTTCTCTCTCTCTTCTGACTTAGCAGTAACTTTAGGGTAAAATATGAGTGAAGCATCTACAAAGGGGTTAGCTGACATGAGGATCATATTTTTCACTAGTGATCACGCCATAAATCTTCAGTGACTATGTTTGTAGAATCCAAAAAATCTATTACTTCAGATATTACCACAGACTATCTACACTTGACACATTTTTCATTTTCCAATCTCATGTAATTTATGCTTAATAACTTTAATATTTTATTCATTCTCATAGGCATTCAAACTGTATAGACTAAACAGCATTGTATTCTTGTCCTTCCTTCCTATGATGTTGGGCATCATAGAATTTGAGAAGAAAATCACAGGTGACTATTATCTCAACTCCTTAATAAAAGCTTTATCAATTTTTTTTAGTTAGTAACAGGGTAGTCACTCATTTTGATTGTTTAATTTTTGATTTGTATATTTTTAGCATTTTCCTTAAGCTAGTATTTCTTTTACTTTTTTTTTTCTGGTTGTTATTTTGACAGGGTGTTTCTTGTCAGAGCCCACTTAGCTCACTATGTAGACCAACCGGGCCTCAGTCTCACAGAGATCCACCTGCCACTGCCACCCAAGAGATGGTATTCAAGGCATGGGCCATCATACCTGATATAAAATATTATTTTTTACACACATATAATCTAAGACTTTGATGGGCTGAGGCAGGAAGATTAAGGAGTTGAGGACATCCACTGCTGCCTAAAGATCACTCCCTGTATCCCCTGTAGATACATACATGATAGATGATTGATAGATGATAAATAGATAGATAGATGATAGATAGATAGATAGATAGATAGATAGATAGATAGATAGATAGATAGATG
>NW_008333889.1:4192050-4195436 GCF_000622305.1 Nannospalax galili
ATTTTTTTTAGTTAGTAACAGGGTAGTCACTCATTTTGATTGTTTAATTTTTGATTTGTATATTTTTAGCATTTTCCTTAAGCTAGTATTTCTTTTACTTTTTTTTTTCTGGTTGTTATTTTGACAGGGTGTTTCTTGTCAGAGCCCACTTAGCTCACTATGTAGACCAACCGGGCCTCAGTCTCACAGAGATCCACCTGCCACTGCCACCCAAGAGATGGTATTCAAGGCATGGGCCATCATACCTGATATAAAATATTATTTTTTACACACATATAATCTAAGACTTTGATGGGCTGAGGCAGGAAGATTAAGGAGTTGAGGACATCCACTGCTGCCTAAAGATCACTCCCTGTATCCCCTGTAGATACATACATGATAGATGATTGATAGATGATAAATAGATAGATAGATGATAGATAGATAGATAGATAGATAGATAGATAGATAGATAGATAGATAGATAGATATGAAGGCCCGAGCTCTGATCTGAAATAAACTCAGAGTGAGTTCTGATCTGTAGCAAACTCAGATCTGGACCGGGAAACCTCAGTTCCCTGAGAACTTGGATATTCTTCTACAGTGATTTCTATCATGAGACTGACTGTTCCTTAAACCCTATTAAACATACATAAGTAAGCTTGTAAAACAGAGCTGTGTAGCTAATAAAGGCATGGGAGGACAGATACGATTCAAAAAGGGCTGAGCCCTGGGAACACAAAGGCATTGCAAATATCATGAAGGTACTATAAAGATCATGATGAGATAATTTGGCTTGAGAAGAACATTTTCTTTTCCTCTTGTTGTACTATAAATAAGGTCGATTCTTGGAATAAAGCATGCACTGGTTCACACGCCTCTGCATCCCCTGCATCCTGATTTCTTCTGCACCTATACCTCGGGATCCCCAAGTCCACCAGGCTTGAATTGTGGTCACTGACCCAATCAGACATCCCAAATTCTCTAAAGATTTCGTGATGGAGCCCAGAATGCATTTTCAAAAAGAAGCAGGATAAATTGTTTTGTAGTTCAGAAAATACATTCTGGGTCTTGCAGTGTTTGATAGAAATAATGATTTAAAAACTAGTCTTTGAAAATTAGGTAGCATCTAAACAGGTAGTGTTAAGAATGGCAATATTTAAACAGATGTAATGACAGGAGCAGATTACTTTACTAGGGTAATCTGGGAATTTTCAAAACAATCAAAACAGCATATGAATTAGAAGATAATGTGCTTCTCAGAATAGCCCACAGAGAGCCATTGTTTACTTGTCTTCCAATCTTCTGTTCAAGAACACCAACTTGGCAACTGGGAACTGAGAAAGTTGGTGATATTTGGATCACTAGTCATTATAAAAATGTGACTCCCTCTCTACCCACATAAACAGAGAGCTGGTTTACCCCTCTATTGAATAAGACATGGATTACACTCTGATTTCAGTGTATCCTAATATTAGTGCAAATTTGCACAACTCATCCATGATCTTGTGTTTAGCCTTCTGTAAGATAGTAATGACAGTAAAAATGGCATCCTTTAAACATGGTTTAATTTTTAATGAGCTTTTAAGTGGGAATCATTAGAATATTACTTATTTTGGATGTTTGGTAAATTAATGCCTGAATATTAGTTAGTAGTATTTAATAATTATTTATAACTTATTAATTAATAGTTGTTATTACTTTAAGGCAGTTCCAGAAATTGCCTCCTTATACTGTGAGGTAAAGACAATAGAGGGCAGCAGCTTCAGGGAAACTAAGCTCGCCATATGTGGAAATTCATTTTCGCTAGTAGAATCCTAGATGATGACGTCAACTAATTCAAATACAACACAGTTGAAGCTAAGGGCACCTGTGCTGCCACAGTCCATCTTTCATGCATAAGAAACTCAAATTGGATAATTTAAGGAAAAATTATTTATTGGTACACAGATTTAGTTATAATCACAAATAGTAAAGACCCAAGTATCAGGGGACCTGCTTTCTAGAAGATGTCCAGCCCTGACTTGTTTATTGAGTCCATTCTCAGCCCACTTGTTTTATGAAGCACAGTTTGAATAGTACAGTGCTATTTTACAATATCATTTAATGCTAACATCTCCATAGACTAGAGTTGTGTAAATTATGAATAATTTACTCATTATAAATATATTTAAGTATTTATTAAAGGATTTTAGTGACTTAACTATACAACTCAATCTGTTATCTAATGATGTTCATTCTATTTATGAGGCATAAATATGTGTATATAAATATGAAAATACATACAAATATATTAGCAAAGACAATACATTAAAATTCAAAATGTAATTTTTGATTGAATAATAGATGTTGCTAAATGGATAGCTCACAACCTTAGGACAGGTGAACTTTCAGAAACAAGGAATTGTATTATTTCTACAAATCATGAAAAGGTTGAGGTTTAATGGAGAAATTTTTCATAAAAATAGAAGCTGATATTAGCTCAATAAGTGATGCTTAAATATCATGAAATGATTTTTTATTTAAATTAGTAGATTTTTCCTTCTACACTAATAGTAAATTATGAAGGGAACACATTAACTTTAAATGTCTATTACTATAATGTTTCTACTTTTTCAAATAAGATTTTTTTGTCATTATTATTATTACTACTAGCAATACTAGGAGAAATAATATGACTAACACTATGTAGATGGAAAAGAAGAAATATTACCTTTTTCATACAGATGATTATTACATGAGTTACACTACTTTCCCCTGAACCCGTTTTCTAAAAAATCTTATATGTGTGAGTGTATTGCGTGCATGTGAGTAAATGCACCCATGTCTTGCAGAGCCTGTGGAAGTCAGAAGAAGGCATTGGATCTCCTGGAACTGGAGTTACACATGGTTGTTTGACACCATGTGGCTACCGGGAATCGAACTCGGATCTTCTGCAAGAGCAGTCAGTGCTCTTAACTGCTGAGCCATCACTCTAGGCCCATGAGCACATTTTATGTTCAACAAATGAACATTTCAAGCATAAATCATCCTTTTGAACATTTGGCATTTTTTGGATTTCTTTGTTGTTTTCTTTAAATGTTCATTGTGTAATTTTATTATTGGTTTCATCCTTGAACAATTTTTTTTTCCAAAATATATGAAGTCACATTCATGAAAACAGCCAGTGCTTACACAGACTGTCTCAGCAACCTTCAGCAGAAACAGGTAAGGTGAAATAAAACAGGATCAAGACAGAAAAGAAGGAAGGGAAGAACACGGGAGGGAGAAAGGGAGAAAGAAAGGGAGGAAGGGAGAGAAGGAAAAGAATAGTGATCAAGGTCAAGAGCCCTGCTCATTTTGATTTAAAAAATAAAATGTGAGTTCAAGGCCAGCCTGGTCTACATAGCGAGTTCCAGGACAGCTGG
>NW_008333889.1:4195454-4200091 GCF_000622305.1 Nannospalax galili
ATAATAATAAAATAAATAAAGTAAAATATATTACAATGCAAAACCCATTATATAAACTCCAATAAGTTTAACAAAATTAGTAATGTTTAATAAAAACAACAGATGGCAACTTTGTGATTGTGGACAGTACTCTCTTAAACCTAATTGAAAATGTTTCAAGGGAGAAAAAGGCAGGTGTAATATGTAGATACTGAGCTTTATATTTCACCTTGACATATATCATGCACATCTGTTCTTGGATGTGGAGGAAAAAACATGATTCAGGTTTGTTTCTATCCTACAGGCTAAAACAATGCTTTGGAGATCGAGGTGGGATTTTTCTGAGAAATATGTTTGACTTTGGTGTTCTCTTACTTAACAGTTACTTCAGTCAAAGAGAAATGCTTAACATTGGTACAATTATGTCATTTTTTTAAAAAAAAACTTTATTTATTATTTTTATTTAATGTGTATGACTGTTAACGCCTGCATGTAAATAAGTGCACCCATGTCATGCAATGCCTGCAGAGGAGAGAAGAGGCTGTGGGATACCCTGGAACTGGAGTGACGGACAGTTGTTAGCTGCCATGTGGGTGCTCAAATTCGAATCTGGGTCTTTCAAAAGAACAGCCAGTGTTTTTAACCACTGAGCCATCTCTCCAGCCCAATTACAATAACATCTTAAGCAGAGTCCAACCCTTAGAAATATGAGGAAGCACAAGAACAAAAAACATATTGATATACTGTATTCAAAAGACTAGAGAAAACAATCTCTCATTTGCTGCATAAATTGCTTAGGTAGTTAACATAAAGTCTCTGTTAATGCATACTTGAGTTTTATAAACCAAATTTGACCATTGTGTCTATCGGAAGTATTACATGATTGTGTATTGGTTAGGCCATTCAACTAATTTTATAGTTGAATAAACCAAATATCATTGAGAAGTCCAAATAACATAAATCCTAACACTAATCAGTTTAAACTATAACTTTCAACCTTGTTTGTGCAACTGAAGTTGCTACATCCTCAGAGAAGTAAAGTCAGCTTATGGTCAATTGGAAAAATAACACAAGGTTGATAGTACTGATGAAACTAACAAAACTGACAACACTAGTATTTAATGCATATATACTGTGTGTCCGATTCCCTTATGGTTAACATATGCCACAGCCATGTTTAATGAATATAAACACACATATTTATGTGAATTAAAACTTGCATGGGCTAAAATAATATAATAATAATCTTTTATTTCCCAGTGTTATATACCATGTGATACATATAAGAAAATGTTAGAAAAATTCTCCTGATAATTATTTTGTTATTAACAAGTATATCAGGGAATTAATGTAAAAGAGTGTTAATTTTTCATTGACTTAAATTTACTTTAGTCCAAATAAATAACTTGGCTTTTCCTTGCCGTTTATAGGCTTTGAAAAGCATTTCAGTATAGATCATAGAACTAAAAGTAAAACATAAAACTATGAAAATCCTAGAAGAAACATAGAAGAAAATGCAGATGACCATAGTTTGGTTTATGACACTTTGATAAAACATAAAAGTCTAACTTGGACTTTGCAAGATTAAAATGCCTATTCTGAATACCATTTTAAAAACAATAAAAATGAAAAAGTTATTCAGGGAATATAATTGCTATAGAAATGTTTAATATATGACTGTGTTGCCCAGGGGTTCTGGTTCCTCTAAGGGGCCTGGGCTGCTGAGAATTGGCTGTTGAGGGTTAGCCATGTAAGAAGGGGCTTGTGGCGCCATTTTGGGACTAAAGCCGTGAGCTGTCAAGAAACACGCAGAGCGATGGGTGTGGGGAGCGGGCAACAACCTTGTGCACTCAAGGACATAATGGCCTGGCACTTCTGCACTTGGGGCATCGGCAATAGCTAGTGGTGACCATGGGCATGCAGCTGGAGCTATCTGATATGGCAGGCTCTAAGCCTCTGCACAGACTGTGGAACTGGGGAGGAGGCGGGGGGAGCTAAGCACTGGGTGCTCCGTTTCTTTGTAAGTCACTCCCCTCTGCTCCCACCATAATAGTAAATGCACATAAAGATATGTTATATGGTTTGCTTGATAGTGCAAGAGATCCAGAGAGAACTCTGATGACAATGGCTGTTATCCAAAATGTATAAATAACTTAAAACTCAACAATAAGGAAATAAATGACAGATTGAAATAGTCCAACAACTTTAACAGATACATCATCATAGAAAATAAGATTACAAACAGGCATAGGGAGTATTGTTGTAAGTAAATCATTAAGGAAATTCAAATTAAAACAAAATGCTACTAGACACCTGTTATAATGTCCCCAATGCAAAATACTTAGCTACCAAATGCTGATGAGAATGTACAGCAACAAAATCTCACATTTCTTGTGGAAATTCAAGTGGCACAACCATGTTGGAAGACAGTTTCTTACAGAATTAAAAATATTCTTGCCATATGATATAGCAATCACACTCCCTAGTATTTAACTAAAGATGTTAAAAACATGTCTACACAAAAACTGCACACAGATATTTGTAGGAGCTTAATTCATAGCTGCCAAATTTGGAAGGAACCAAAATTTCCTTCAGTATGTGAAGGAAAACTACTCGGATTTAGACAAGACTTACACAGACTTCTGTGCTTGAATACTTTGCCTCCAGCAAGTGGTGCTGTGGGTCCTTTGGAAAAGGGACCAAGATGGAGAAAGTAGCCCATTGGGACAGGTCTGGAGCTTTGCCACAGGCTGACCTCAAAACTGATCTGTCTGTGACTGTAATGCTGAGATGTATGCAAATTCCACAGCCACAGCTGTGAGCAGCTCCTGCCACCCTGTCTTCCTTGCCAGGATGGACTGTTGCCCTTCAAACCATGAACCAAAATATAGCTTTGTCAGGTACTGGGCCTCAGTAGAGAAAAATGTAAATGATATTGAATACATAAAGCATAATACTGGGTAAAGTGTAATACAATGAAATATCCTCACTAAAAAGAAATGAACTATGAAGCCATTAAAAGACAAGTAATTATTTAAATGTATGTCGTGGATGAAAACATTCAAAATGAAAAGGATAGCTTTTTGATTCCAAATAGATGACATTATGTAAACGGCAAGATTGGAGACAGTAGAAATGGCTAAGAGCTACCTGTTGGGGAAAGGAAAATATGAATACAAATACAAAGGGATTTACAGACTCAGTGTACTCCATAATGTAATGGTTCAAAATCTTGAAATGTTCATATATCAAAATTCAGATACAATTGTTGGGAGCCGTAGGCCCCTACCCCAGGAAATAGCAAGATCTGATTCCTGGCAAAGCTGTTTTTCAGACATCAAGGCTGGCCTGGTTTGAGATTAACCAGATGACTATACTTGAAAGCCTCTCACAAACATGTTGTTCTAACCTGGGCACTTAACGCTTGAGAGACTCCCTCATTTTCTCATGTAATTGCTAAGAAACTTTGGTATTACTCTGTAATCATACAAGTGTAACCTCTTAATTGATTTATAACTTGCTATATAGAATTGTGGTGTTACTATGGAATTTACTCTGTGATCAATTGGTGTGGTGTAATTATGATAATTGCTCTGTTAATAGAATTGCTCTGCCTCAATAGATTTATCCCTTCCAACTTTCCCCTTTCCCTCTCTATAAAAACTGTTCCTTCTCCATCAATAAATGAGACTTGATCAGAAAGCCTGTCTTGTCTCCATTCTTCGCATCTCTTGTCCCTTTCCGTCCCCTCTCCTCCCTCCAGAAACCCATGTTGACTGTCTCGCGGGTCGGGACATCTGGCGCCCAACGTGGGGCTGGATACGGAGGATCCAGTGTGGGAAGAAGATGGCCCCCAAGGAACGCGTTCCGCAACAATTCTTCACTCTGGACACGCCGCGGGAACCTGCCTCGGCTACAACCAGAAGTAAGTATCGGCGTCTGATTATGGGACAAGAATTAAGCAGGCACGAAATTTATGTTCGGCAATTGCAGGATGCCTTACGGATGCGAGGAGTAAAGGTTAAAATAGAGGATTTATTTCGGTTCTTTGAATTTATTAAGGAAACCTGTCCTTGGTTCCCCCAAGAAGGAATAATAGATATTAAAGGATGGAAAAGAGTAAAAAATGCTTTAGAAGATTACTATAAGGTCTTTGGACCCGAGAAAATTCCTGTTACAGCCTTTTCCTACTGGAACCTAATCAGGGAACTAATAGATTCAAATGAAACCTCTACGGAGGCTGCCTTAAAGCAAACTTCGGGCCTCTTACAAGGCCCCCCTTCTGGCCTCTTACAAGGGCCCCCTTCCGGCCTCTTACAAAGGCCCCCTTCGGAGCCTCCTGGGGATAAAGTAACTTCCCCTAAGGAGATAGACCTTATCTCCCTTGAGAGTGACGAGGAAACGTCACCAGAGACATGTTCTAAGATTCCAAATCCTAAACATGTTAAATCAAAGCCTAACTCTAAATCCAGCACTGATGTCACGACACCTCAGTCTGGCACTGTGCCTACGGCTCCATCGGAGGTGCACTCTCCGGCTCCTCCTTACCCTCTCCCAACAGTTTTACCTGCCCTCGAGGCATTCCCCACTTCTCCCCTTGTCACCCAATTAAGAAATGAAGTGGCTCTATTAAAAGAACAGCTAGCCCTAGAACGACA
>NW_008333889.1:4200116-4204853 GCF_000622305.1 Nannospalax galili
GATGAGCCCACAAGACAACATCGCCCCTTTAAACTCTCAGAAATGAAAGAGTTAAAGACTGCTGTCGCCCAGTATGGCCCCACCGCTCCCTACACCATCACTCTCTTAGAGGGACTGGCAGAGCAATGGTTAACTCCCTCAGACTGGCACACGCTTGCTAAGGCGCTTCTTTCAGGTGGAGATTATCTCCTGTGGCGATCGTGCTATTATGACAACTGTAAAGAAGCAGCTAAAAGAAACCTTAACACTGAGAATGATGCTTGGACCTTTAATATGCTAATGGGCAAGGGAGACTTTGATTCTAACAATACGCAAATGAACTATCCTCCAGGCTTGTTCTCCCAGATTCAAACTGCAGCCATAAAGGCTTGGAAGCAACTTCCCGTTAAAGGTGAACCCAGCCTTTCCCTTACAGCAATTAAGCAAAGTCCAGGAGAGTCCTATTCTGATTTTGTGGATCGCTTAACTACAGCAGCCACAAGATTGTTTGGCACCTCTGAGAATGGCATGGAACTCTTTATTAAACAATTGGCCTTTGAGAATGCAAATTCGGCCTGTCAGGCTGCAATCAGGACTCAGAAAAATAAAACAGACCTTAATGGTTATATCAGACTTTGTTCAGAAATTGATTCTTCTTATCAACAGGGTCACGCCATAGGAATGGCTGTGGCAGCAGCACTTACAGACCATCCTAGAGTCTGCTTTAAATGCAAAAACCCTGGCCACTTTTCTAGAGACTGTAAATCCTCTGCTAGCCAAACAAGAAGGGCTGACAATTCTGATAGGCCCTCGGTACTCTGCCCTAGATGTAAGCATGGAAAACATTGGGTTAAAGAATGCAGAGCTAAAACTGACTCTCAGGGTAATGCTTTGCCTCCCCGTCAGGGAAACGGGCAGAGGGGCCTGCCTCAGGCCCCAACACAAACAATTGGGGCAGTCAACTTTATCCCAGCAAGCGACAGCAATCCATTTCTGACCTCTGCAGAGCCACCCCAGGAAGCGCAGGACTGGACCTCAGTTCCTCCTCCCACACAGTACTAGCTCCAGAGATGGGAGTGCAAATAATAAAAACGGGTGTGTATGGCCCTTTGCCTCCAGACACCTGTGGTTTAATTTTGGGACGAGGTAGCTCAGCCCTTAAAGGCTTAAGCATTATACCTGGAGTGCTTGACTCTGATTATACAGGAGAAATTCAAATCTTAGTAAAAGCCAATGCTAATATTGTCTCCATATCACCAGGAGATAGGCTTGCACAACTGGTTCTGGTACCTTTAGTCGCTTGTTCAAATCCTACCAAAAAGAATTTTCGTGCAGCTCATAATTTTGGTTCTTCTGATGCTTATTGGGTTCAGGCCATCACCCACAAAAAGCCAACTTTAACATTATGGCTAGATGGAAAGAAATTTGAGGGACTCATTGATACTGGTGCAGATGTTACTATTATTGCTTCTCATGCTTGGCCATCTAGCTGGCCCACTATTGATACTGTAACTAATTTAACAGGAATAGGACAAAGTTTAAATCCAAAACAAAGCTCAAAAGTCCTCACCTGGAAGGACACTGCAGGTAATTCAGGTCGAATTAAGCCTTTTATTGTGCCTCATATGCCAGTTAATTTGTGGGGACGAGATCTTCTGTCTCAAATGAGAATAATGATGTGTAGCCCTAATGATACTGTTACTGCTCAAATGTTAGCTCAAAATTATTGCCCAGGAAAGGGGCTGGGAAAATTAGAGAATGGAATTACCTCCCCTATTCAACCCAAAGGAAAATTTGACAAATGCGGCTTGGGAAATTTTTAATTGCGACCATTGACAAGCCTGCACACTCAAACTTTGCGGATCCCATAACTTGGAAATCTAATGATCCTGTTTGGGTAGATCAATGGCCGCTTTCCCTAGAAAAATTAACTGCCGCTACGCAGTTGGTGCAGGAACAACTTAAATTAGGACATATAGAGGAGTCTCATTCACCCTGGAATACACCCATCTTTGTTATAAAAAAGAAATCTGGTAATTGGAGATTGTTACAAGATCTAAGAACAGTAAATACCACTATGGTACTTATGGGAGCTCTGCAGCCTGGGCTGCCCTCCCCGGTGGCCATTCCTTTACAGTATCTTAAAATTATTATAGACCTTAAAGACTGCTTTTTCGCTATCCCCTTATGTCCACAGGACCTTCAGCTTCAAGATCCATACTCATATTTGGGATTTTGCCTTAATGGTCCTAATGTTTCTACCAAAAAGGCTGTCCTCCGGACTGATCATCTTCAGACATTAAATGATTTTCAAAAACTTCTGGGTGATATTAATTGGCTCTGCCCTTACTTAAAATTAACCACGGGGGAGCTTAAGCCTCTGTTTGATATTCTTAAAGGCGACTCAGATCCTAGATCTCAGAGAGTACTCTCGCCAGAAGCCAAAACAGCTATTGCAAAGGTGGAGGAAGCAATGGCCCAACAGTTTATTACTAGAATAGGTTATACCGAGCCCTTATGGCTCATTATTTTTTGCACAGATTTCTCTCCCACTGGACTTCTATGGCAGCAACCTCATAATCCCCTTATGTGGCTTCATTTATTTGCTTCTCCAAAAAAGGTTTTACAAACTTATTTTAATGTAGTGGCAGACCTTATTATTTCAGGCCGCAAGGAGAGCCGTATTTACTTTGGAATTGAGCCTTCCCATATTGTTCTGCCTTATGCTAAAGAACAAATAGATTGGTTACTTCAAAACTCGGATGCTTGGCTAATTGCCTGCGCCAATATTTCAGGTTCTTTAAATAATCATTACCCACCTGATAAACTCCTACAGTTTTGTAAATTGCATGCTTTTACTTTTCCCCGTGTTACCAGCCAAAAGCCTTTGCCTGATACCTTGTTGGTGTTTACAGACGGCTCCTCCTCCGGGATGGCTGCCTATACCGTTCAGAACCAGACAACCCGCTTTAAAACTAATTTTGCTTCTGCCCAGTTGGTGGAACTCTCAGCCTTGATAGCTGTTTTTACTGCCTTTCCCACAAAATCTCTTAATATATATACTGATAGTGCCTACCTTGCTCACTCTATTCCTTTGCTTGAAACGGTTCCATTTATTAAACATGCCTCACAGGCTGCTGATCTTTTTCAACAATGCCAACAGCTTATTCGCAGAAGGACGGTTCCTTTCTTTCTAGGTCATATTCGGGCCCACTCCGGCCTGCCCGGTCCTCTTTCTGCTGGCAACGAACTAGCTGACGCTGCCACCAAGGTGATTGCTGCAGCCTCCATTCCCGCGGTTACTCAGGCTCAACAAGCTCATGCTTTACACCATTTAAATGCTAACTCTTTAAGACTTTTATTTAAGATTACTAGAGAACAAGCTAGACATATAGTTAAAGATTGTAAAACTTGTGTAACTTTTCTCCCTGTTCCCCACCTGGGAGTTAATCCCCGAGGACTGACACCCAATATTCTTTGGCAGATGGATGTCTCCCACCTTCCTGAGTTTGGCACACTTCAATATATTCATGTCTGTATTGATAACTTTAGTGGTTTAATCTGTGCCACCCTCCAATCTGGAGAAGCTACTAAACATGTTATTGCTCATCTTTTACATTGCTTTTCTATTCTAGGGAAGCCCTCTCGTTTAAAAACAGATAATGGCCCTGGTTATATTTCCAAGGCTTTTAAAAATTTCTGCTCTACTTTACAAATTCAACATTCCACAGGTATTCCTCACAACCCTCAAGGACAAGGAATTGTTGAACGTGCTCACTTATCATTAAAAAATACTTTACAAAGAATTAAAAAAGGGGAGTGGTATCCTACAAAGGGTACCCCAAGGAATTTGTTAAATCATGCTTTATATATTTTGAACTTCCTCACCCTGGACTCTGAAGGCAAGTCTGCAGCAGATCGTTTTTGGCACCCTGAATCTCAAAAACAATATGCCATGGTAAAATGGAAAGATCCTCTGGATAATTCCTGGCATGGACCAGACCCAGTCTTGATCTGGGGAAGAGGATCAGTGTGTATATATTCACAACAGCATTATGCTGCCAGATGGCTCCCTGAAAGACTGGTAAAGCAAGTTAACCAAATACCCGCCAGGGAGGAAACTCCTTGAGAAAACAAAATATTTTTTCTTTCAACAGGTCCTGAACACATGACTTACTCCGGCTGGGAAATAGCTGTTATCATCCTCATCTCTGCAGCCTTGATCCTCCTTGCTGCTGTCATCATATTGGTGCTGATTGACCTTGCTTAAGAACTGTAACACAACTTCTCACGATGCAGCTGACTCTACTCCTCGGAGAGATCTGCCTGCTCCTGACAGCGAGATACCTGCAGGTTTATTCAGCTCCACAGTACAACCCCCATGTGCCTATGCAGCTGACATGGATGGTGACAAATCCTGAGACGGGTCACACACTTCGGCTTGCCAACTCCATGAGACCGATGGGCACCTGGTTTCCTGACCTGTCCATAGCTTGTGAGAAATACTCTTAACTGGTGGCTTGTGGCAGGAGCTGCTTATGATAAGTCTTAGAACAACAGGTAGTTCGTAACAGGAGCTACAACTTTATTTTGCTCTCTTCCAGGTTCCATGAGTTTAAAATAGATGTCAAAAATAAAACATTAACACACTAAAAAACTTACAAAATTAGGTTACTGATATGAGTTATAAATTATTTTTGCCTTGTTTGTCTCACTTTAAGTGGTATGTTTGTGTCTCCATGGTTACCTGTTGTCACC
>NW_008333889.1:4205403-4211753 GCF_000622305.1 Nannospalax galili
CTAAGGCAGGCATGGTTCCCTAAGGGATTGTTTTGGCTCATTTTCCTTCTTTTTAAAATATAAAAGAAAGGGGGATCTGTCGGGAGCCGTAGGCCCCTACCCCAGGAAATAGCAAGACCTGATTCCTGGCAAAGCTGTTTTTCAGACATCAAGGCTGGCCTGGTTTGAGATTAACCAGATGACTATACTTGAAAGCCTCTCACAAACATGTTGTTCTAACCCGGGCACTTAACGTTTGAGAGACTCCCTCATTTTCTCATGTAATTGCTAAGAAACTTTGGTATTACTCTGTAATCACACAAGTGTAACCTCTTAATTGATTTATAACTTGCTATATAGAATTGTGGTGTTACTATGGAATTTACTCTGTGATCAATTGGTGTGGTGTTATTGTGATATTCGTTCTGTTAATTGAATTGCTCTACTTCAATGGATTTTTCCCTGCCAACTTCCCCCTCTCCTCCCTATAAAAACTTTGTGTGGATGTTCATTAAATGAGACTTGATCAGAAAGCCTGTCTTGTCTCCATTCTTCGCATCTCTTGTCCCTTTCCGTCCCCCTTTTCCTCCCTCCAGAAACCCACGCTGACTGTCTCGCGGGTCGGGACATACAATGTAAACTGTGGATGATGGTTGACCAGGGTAAATTCAGGGTAAATTCATGAAGAACAGCAAATGTACCATCCTAGTGAGGGATGGGATACTGGAGGAGACTGTACCTGTGGAGGATCAGGAAAGCATGATATGCCTCTGTATTTTCTCTTCTATTTTGCCATGAACATAAAGCTGTTTTAAATTTTTAAGTCTATTTTTAAGAAGTGAATCATACTCTCACAATATGAGGTGGCAAAACTTATTTTTTAAGTCAGTAAGTTATTCCCATAAAGGCATGTTAAGGTGTTATAGTTACAGTATACACAGCTACTAGCAAAAGTTGCTTTGCAACCTACCCATTTCACTTTCAACAATATATTTAAGTGTGATTCACCACTCCTAGACAAGAAATCATTTAAACATTAAGGCATCTCTTTTTATTTTTGGCTTTGCAAAGAAGTTATAACATTTTAGTATCTATTTTGCAATTAAAAATTTTCATTAGTGTTATGATTGAATGAAGAACATTCAAATCCAGACCACATAAAGGAGAACTTTAACCATAATTTATTACATTAGTTCACCTGCTATTTCTCAATTCTTTTTCAATTTTTTTAATATATTTATTTTGTTTTATGTGTATGAGTGTTTTGCTTACATGAATGTAAGGGCCCCTGTGCCCTGCAGTGCCTTTGGAGACCAGAAGATTGACTTGTGTTCTTGGAACAGGAGTTAAAGAGGACTGTTAGCAGTAATGTGGGTGCTGGTATCTGAACATAAGTCCTCTGCAAGAGCAGTCAGTGCTCCTAATCACTTATTCCAGCACATTTATTTTCTTCCTCTCAATTTTAAAGATAGAGACATGGAATCTAGGTAATGCATTAAGGCAAATTCAATCTCCAAAAGTATCTTATATTTTAAACATTTTAGGTCAAATAATATATTCCATATTTTAAATATTTCAGATTAAAACTGAGCAAAGAACTTCATACAATTTATGGTGTTGGAGATCTTTAAATTTATATAAGTACATATTAAGAACATTTAGCAATATTTTTTTATTTCAATTTTATTTCCATATACACATACAAATGCTACCATGCATGTGTGAAGATCAGGGGATAAATTGCAAGAGACATTTCTGTATTCTCTCTTTCAACTCAGGTCATCAGAATTGGCAACAAGTGGTGTTGCCCACTAAGTCCTCTCACTGGACCAGAAGCAGATTTTAACAGATAATGATGAATAACATTTCTTTCATTCCTCACACTTGACATATTTATTCTTATGTTAAATTACTTGACATGCAAATGTTAGATTTCCATTGCTACCTCACAGTAATGCTTTTATTAGTCACACTCCAGGAAATTGATACTGTATTCACTGACATGGTCTCAGAAAATAGGAGTCATTGATTTATTTGCCAATGGACAAGAATTTGTTAGTTAATGTTAACTCAAATAATTAAATGACTTTTAAATTTTTTCTTTGTCTAACAACTAGTGTTCTTTTGCACATAAAGAAGAATGATTAGGGGAAAAAGATATTTATTGCATTAATTTTGAAGAAAAAGTAAATAGAAATTATATTCACTTCATCTTTTTGTGAGTAGGGCTTTTCGTTTCATGTGCTTGATTCTTCTTAAAAATAAACAAAAATGTAAATTTCAGTACAGAATAATATCTGTGAATAACTCAAACAGTCTGCCCACTCAGAAGAAGCAAAAAATTAATTTGAACAATAGAACATTTGTATGTGTTGTGTATATATGAGTGTGTGTATATACTCATGCAGACATATTAGAGAAAAGGAGTGAATTGATTATTAAATTAAGGTTATTCTGTAGACATATGAAGTTTACAGTGAACTTAGAGTTTAGTTTGTGGAAAAACACATGGATTTAATCTAATCAAAAGAGTAAAAATTAAGAGGTTTAACAGTAGTTATCAGTAAACTAGATAAGAAAGGCTAATTTTAATAAATAACATTTGTAAATATATACTGATGAATGAATTTATACATATTCAAATACTTATACCTCTATGTATATATACATTTATACATGTACACATATATGCATATTCAAGTAATATATTAACCTGCAGAATCTCACAAACAAAATGAATGCTTAAAAGAAAAAAGTTTTAACAGAATTTTCACATTGAATTTAAAAATAGAAAAGCAATAACTTAAATTCAATTTTTCTTTATATCTCTATCAAAATTATAGATAACTTTTGGTTAAAATGAAGAAGGAATTCTTATGATTTTCTTTGGATAATCCTCAAACATTGTCAGTGAACACACAAAATTCTCTTAATTACAATCTCAGAATTTTAGAGTTTACAATAGAAGGATCAGATATTTATAGTTATATATTATAAAGTTGTAGACTGTAACTATAACACACACACAAAAAAAACTGTAAGTCTTAGATAGTTTACACATTTCCATTTTAGATTTATGCTTAAATCTTGAGAATCATAAAAGTACTTACAACTGTAGTAGATGTAGGTTCATGGAGCGGTTAATGTTTTATTTAAATCATATTTTTCTAGTCCTTAATAATACAGATACCTGTTTTCAGAGTAGTAGGTGATTTATATCTTAATCAACACTTCACAGCAGTGTCAAAGTTCTGGAATGTTTTGAAGATTTATGAAGGGTTTTTAAACTGATTAAAATGTTTCACATTGAAAGCAATCTTCTCTGGAATGGTAAAGTTTGACAATCACCTCTGAGAGAACCTCTGCAGAATATTTCTTTTTCACATTTCTTACACTGTCCAATTAATCTTTATTCACACATGCAATGATTAAAATACTATACTGAAAACCTCTGCTCATTGAAATGGTCACAAGCTGAAGCATGCATGTATAAAATAAATAACTCATAGCTTTCCCATATATCGTGAAGCATCGGACCAATTCTTTGTCATACGTGTATCTTTGCATAGAAAATTACATTAATTTTTAAAAATTTATTATTTTCCTGGTGTGGTGGAGCACGCCTTAATCCCAGCACTTGGGAGGCAGCGGCAGGCCGATCTCTGTGAGTTCAAGTCCATCCTGGTCTACACAGTGAGTTCCAGGACAGCTGGTGCTACAGGGGGAGACCCTGTCTCAAAAAGAAGAAAATTTTTTTAAAATTTATTATTTTATGTGTATGAGTGTATTGCCTGCATGTATGTAAGTGCACCTGTGTTGTGCAATGCCCGTGGAGATAAGAAGAGGATGTTGGAGTCCCCCTGGAACTGAAGTTCATAGATCGTTGTTAGCTACCATGTAGGTACTGAGAATCAAACCCCAGTCCCCTGCAAAAACAGCCAATGCTCTTAACCACTGTGCCATCTCCAGCCTAGAAAATTACATTAAAATACATTCAATTATCTTGATCTTTTTCTCCTTTTTACTGTACAATAAATATAGGGGTTTGGCTGCAACTTTAAAAAAGATTTAAATAAATTTTGAATAAATATAAGACTATAAGTGTGCATTGAAATCATGTCTCATTTAGCATAATGAATTAAGAAGCATAAAATTATGATTTATTTTTCATCATTAAAACTAGAAAATATAATGTCTTGAGTAAAAACCAACAGAACAAAGATTTGAGATGGGATGATGACAAACATCTGTCAACCTAGCACTTGGGAAAGTAGAGGCAAGAGAATCAGAAATTTAAGCCCAAGCTCAGTTGCATAGTAATTGTGAGGTGAGCTTTGGCTACATGAGTCCTTGTCTCTCTCTGAAAAAAAAAAAAAATTGAAATGTTGTCACTGAACATTTCTTTCTGCTCAGTGAATACTTCAGAATACCATCTGAAAAGCACCTTTTAAAACATTATACATTCTATAAGTAAATTGTCAAGTGCTGTTAAAGCTCACAGAGTAACTGGTTCTGGGGACAAGGTTGCACCCCACACACCTCAGACCCAATGTTTGTGTTAGAGTGTTTTCTCAAGAACTCTTTTTCAGGAACACACTGACTCCCTTACCTTGTGAGAAGGGGAAAGGAAAAATGCAAAACAGCAAGAGAGTGAAAGCACCCTGTCCTTGACAATAGGAAAGTAAACAATTTAAGTAAAAGCTTTGTGTCCTTGACCAAGGCTGGGAGTCAAGGTCAGCCCCTAGCAACTTCCCAAAGCCAAAGACTCAGCTAGTGTATATCCCATGATATAAAGATACATGTGCTGGGGATAGTAAATTGGCATTGTCACCTAAGAGAAGACTTGTGCCCATACCTGCTTTGTCTATCAAAACTGCTGACTGCTTTGGTGAACAGGATTTCCCCAGTTTCTGCTGGATAATTTAAGTGTCTGATCTGATATTCTACTATCTGCTTTTTACTGATTTATTCCTTGACTTCTTCTTGTAGTGTACTTAATAAACTCACTTATTTGAAACCAAAAGCATGACTATTGTGATTCTCTTCATAAACATCTTTATTGATATTTGATGCACTATATAAAAATTTCAAAAATTGACATTCAATTAAATCAAATGTGTTAACTAACAAAGACATTTGTTAGTAAAGATTAAATAATAAAATTAAAATGATTAATCAAAATTGTTTATATCAACATATTTTCTTCATTTTAATATTGCTTGTCCTTTGGAAGGTAAAATTTGTAGAGGACAGAAAATGAAATGAAGATAATAATCCAAAATATGTCCAAATACATCTATGCCAGTCACAAAATCATGTATGAAATATGAAATCAGCATGAATATGAAGTGTTTGTGATATCTCTTTTATAGTAAACAAGTGGCTCAACTAGAAATTGGCAGTACTTATAGCCAAACCACATTGACTCATTTTTCAAGATTTAAGATTTTACCCACTTCTTAACCTTAAAATGTATATTTTCCCCAAGATACCATCCAAGAAATGACCACTTTCCAAAGGGAAAAAATACTGACACTTTCCATATTAGTTACTATCCTTGTTGTGTGACAAAGTGACAAACTGAATAACGAAAATAAACAACTGAATAATGAAAGATGTATTTCCTCTTAGACTTCAAGAGGATCTAGTCGATCAAGGCAGGGATGATATAGAGTTGCATAAGGCAACTGGTCATATTACATCAGCAGTCAGGAAACAGAGGGCAGTGAATAGTTCTCCTCAGCTTGATTGCTCCTTTTTGTGAAGTTGACCGCTCCAGTGAATGGAATAATACCATCCACATTCAGGGTGGGTCTTTCTACTTCTATTACCCTAATCTAGATAATTTCTCACAATCATTCCCAGAGAAAAATTTAATCTAAGTAATATCTCATGGGCAAGACCAGATGTTAGGTCTTTCTAGATCCTGTCAAGGTGACAGTCAATATTAGTCATCACATCTTCTAAATGTTTCCTTAATTCCACTGTAATTTCCATATTGTAACTCAATCTTTGACATCCATTTTTGTGTCTTTTCCTCAAGTGATACTGCCTTCATTCTAACCAACTGCAACATACAAGAATTCATTCTCATAATGATATAAACAAAGCATTAAATAATTCCTTTATTTTTCTAGTATCCATCCAAATTCATCTGTGAATATTCTTCAACAGCAAGCTAAATTTTAGCCTCTTTTCTTCATTAGCCCTTCCTATGTTCAGGCCACTATCAGTTTTATTCTCTGTTATCAATATATGCTAATAGTATTGTTATTCTTGTCTTTTCTCCACAGAATAACTCAATGCAGTTAAACCATAATACATAATCCTGTTCACAGTAGCATCCTGTTATCTGCTCTTGAATTCTGAAA
>NW_008333889.1:4211797-4255192 GCF_000622305.1 Nannospalax galili
AGATTGATTGAACACTCTTGTATAAAATGTTTCCAAACCACACTAGTTAATTACATGGAAAGGAGTGACTCAAAAATCCCATAACACATAAGAAATAAATGTATATGTGTTTTTCCAGATCTTTTATTAATTCTATTTGATGTTTTAACGAAATACAGTAAAGTAGCACAAAGCTTCATCTTCAGGATTGTCTTTTAGTGTTATTATACAAATAGAAGCGCATATCAGATGCTTAAATCTTTTGCAATGTGATGGTAATTAAGAACTTTGGAGCAGGGAAAGCCTAGAGATAGGAATGACAAAGTTAACAGGAATCTTCCCCTGCCAGGATAGCACTCCTTGTTTTCCAAAGCTATCACATCCCTTTACAGAAATCTTTGTTGCCTAAGACTTTTGCATTCCTGTAACCTTTACATTTCTATTACCTTTGCCAGCCCTATGTTATCTTACTTAACTACTATGTATATGCTATGTATATTTGCTTGCATTCCTCACATGAGTATAAAACCATCCAAAACTTGAACAAGTGGTCTGACTCCTTTGACTTTTGGTGTCAGTCCCAGTAGCGTCAAATTAAACTTCCTTTCCTCACCTGACTTCTGTTGTAGATCTCTAATTTTTCCATAACAGTGATCTGAAATTTTACTGGCTTGGTTGTAATTTTTTTTCTTGAGCTTTTAAAATGTTTTTTGAGTATTTTAAACTACATACAACATTTCCCACTCAAATCCCCCACCCCCATCCATGCCTCCATTTAGTCATCCACAGAACCCTATGCACTCTGTCATACATGCTGAGTCCTATTCATTCAGGTGTTTGTGCCCAAATGTCCTTCATTGTAAATGAGTCCACTGGAGTCTAGTCAGCCCATCCAGTGGTCCTATGTAAGTCATACTCTCTCGCACCCAGCAGCAATCAGTCTCAAATAGTTCTCAATCTAGTGCTGGCCTGCCACCTCTTTCTCACCTCCCCTTTGGTCCCCTGTTTAATTGTTCCAGTGGCCTGGAAGTCTCTACCTCCTTATGTTCATGAACCAGCTCTAGCTCTTACAATATTTCTGCTTCCTCTACTGCAATGGTCACTGAGCCATTGGTGGGTGAGGTTCCATATGAGTCCCATCCTACACTCTACTGTCTCTTATTCTCCAAAACTTAGCCAGTTGTGGCATTCTGTGTACATAGCACCCTGATATACATGGAAGTCTCACTGATGAGAGTTGAGGCATGCATTAGCCCTCTCTCTACCACTTATTCTGCTCTGTTCCATGAGCCTTATTCAAAGACATTTGACTGCAGATGTGTGACCTAGTACTGGGCATCTCCCAGGTGTATGTTCTCTGTGCCTGACCAGATGTGTAACTCTGAAATAACTTCCATCTGTTGCAAAAAGAAGCTTCTTTGATGAGTGCTGTACAGTATGTTTGTCACTCTAAGGGAGAGCTCTTCTATCTAACACTGCGATCCTTGCCAATCAGCTTCCAAGTATACATATGCATTAATATTCAGATACTCTATGTGCATTTCTCATAGGGTTTCTAGGGCATCACTTTTCCCAAATTTAATTGTTAATACAGATAAATTTTGAACTTTGAATTTTCAGTGCAAGAATTTTGGAGAACTGTTGTTTAATATAGTTATTGTAGTGCTATATGCACCTGTAAATGCCTACAATACAGGCATTAAATTGTATAACATTTCCAAATGAGAAGAAATCTTAATCTTTATTACCATAGTTTCATTAAGTACATGAATTCACTAATGTTAAGCATACATTTATTACATTATTTAAGATATAATTTATCTGAAACCACTTGGAGTAATCAACTTATATAGTACTATTGTTTTTATTCAAAAAACAAGGGTTTTATAATTAGGATCAGTTTACTGTGGTCTCAACTCTTCATTTTCATATTAACATCATTTGTTTTCACTGGACTGTTTTATGTTAAACTTATCTTCCCATAGTAGGGTATAGGCAGTGACCTGTATTTAGTCATGGCTTGATGTTTAGTATGGCATCCATCACTGCTTACTCTCTTAACCATGAAATGCAGCATTCACCAAAAGATGATTTGGGAAGGTTGGTAATGTAGGGGTAATTTCTAGACAGAAGTTGCTCAAAGAATGATTCCTTTATAGAGTGATAAAAGCATCTGTATTTGGCTAATGAGGTCAGAACAAGAACAAAGGAAGAATCAAGAAGCTTAACCCTGAAGCCTTGATCAGTGCTCAAAACATTCTGAAATACAGTATAGTAAGATAGTAGGCTATTGATGGTGATATTTAATCATAAGACAGATAAAATTAAACATGTTTCTTAGCACATAGGAGTCCAAGGGATAATTTATGGTAACTCAAAATCCCTTCAAAGATATCAAATTATTCTTTCATTATTTGATAAAACATTTAACAATTTCTAAATTTTACAAACTCAATACAAATGCAGTTTTATATCAAGGCTTCTTTTAATCAACTCTCTTAAAAACATAAAGCATAATTAAAAAATAATTTAAGATCATATTTAGAAAGCAACTAGACAGTTAAAGCAACAGCTACCACAGTCCAATATTCCCATACACGTGCCTATGAGAACAACATTGTCTTATAGCCAGCCACTAGTGTTCCTTAGAACCTTATTTTATTGATACTGTGGAATGCAATAAAGACAGGAACAGGAAGTTAACACAATTAATAGGGTAGTAGTGGGGATTGTTTGTTCACAGAAACATTTGGAAAATTTGTGACAGCTGTTTGTATTGTTTTAAAACAAGACTGGGAAAAGAGAAAAGAACCAAAAATGAGAATTTTATTTCTGTCATTGGTCACAGGATGTAAAATAGTCCGTGAAATATATTAAGCATGGGCTGGAGAGATGGCTCAATGGTTAAAAACACTGGCTATTCTTGTAGAAGACTGGGTTTGAATCTCAGAACCCACAAAGTGAGTAACAGCACTCTGTAACTTCAGTTTCAGAGGATAAGATGTCCTCTGTGGTCACTGCATGACAGGGTTCACTTACACACATGCATGCATAACACTCATACACATAAAATAAAAATAAATAAATAAATAAATAAATATTTAAAAGTAAATATATTAAGAAAATCATTTGGAGGAAGTTTGGGATAAATTCAACTTCAAAATGCAGAGATGAGTTATGAGTTATGTATAGATCATCTGAATGTACATGTACAAGAATCTTGGATGGTGGTAGCTATTGCCTTAACTGTCTAGCTGCCTTATAAATATGAGCTTAAATGATTTAAAAGAATTTATTGAGCTATTGTAGTTTCATACAACAGTTCTTAATCAAATTTAGAACCCCCCCTTCCCCATTCATGTCCTGGATCCCCCCACTGGACGTCATGTATTCCATTATACATGTTAAGTCCCATCCAGTAAAGCATTGTACCCAAACGTCCTTCAATGTAAATTCATCCACTGAAGTCTAGTCAATCCATCTAGAGATCATATGTAAGGCATACTCCCCTTTATCCACATCAGTCAGCCTCCAATAGTTCTCAGTCTAGGGCAGGCCCACCACTAATTTCTCATTTCCCCTCTAGGCCCTTGTTCAATTGAGCTGACATCAGTGCTGTTCTCAATGTCACCATTGCCATAAGTTCATATGTGCATGCTTCCAGTGGCCAGAAGACTTCGATACCCTGTGTTCATGAACCAGCCTTGACTTTTACATTCTTTCTGCCCCTCTTCCAAAATGGTCTTTAAGCCGACTGTGAGTGAGTTTCAATAGGAGTCCCATTCAAGGACACCCAATCTGCAGTTTATTATTCTTTAAAACTTGGCCAGTTGTGGCCTTCTGTGTGCATGACATTGTTTTATAAGGAAGCTTGCTGGTGAGAGTTGAGGAATTCATTAATTTTCTATTTACCCCTTGTTCTGCTACATGGCATGCACCTTAGTTGCAGGGGTTCAACTGTTGATGTGTCACCTGGTACTTGGAATCTCTCAGACGTATATTTGCTGTGTCTGAACATTTGTGGAATTCTGCAAAAGTCTCCATCTGTGGCAAAAAGAAGCTTCTTTGATGAGTGGTATACTAGTATGTTTATTGATAGAGTTACTTTGCCAAGTAGGTCCTTATGGTTATTAGGGTTTAGGACTGGGTTAGGCCATTGTTTGTTTTTATCCCTTGACAGTTTGCATGTTATCATTTAGAATTATGTTAGTTAAACTTCAGGAAGAAAGCCTCCATATCAGTTCCCATTCTATTGCTCCAAGGAAGCTTGTCCTGACTTCGGCAGTATGGTCTTATCTACTAGTTCTGGGAGATAACCAAGACGTTTGGCAATAGCCTGTGTTATTTTGGGAATCCTGGACCATTCTCACCAGCCACTCAAAGGGGGGGGTCTCTTTTGTCTGGCACTGTGGCTTTGCCAGCAGTTACCAGGTGTACATATGCACTAATGTTTAGACACGGTATGGACATTTCTCATGGGGTTTCAAGGATATCACTTTTTTTTCTGTATTGCTTAGCCCCCTAATATTCATTCATCTCTACTATTTTTCCTCACATATAGTCTTCCTCCTCCGTCCCTCCCCAGTCCCATTATCCCCATTGTCCCCATCATCCTTCCAATAACACTGGCCTCCAAAACATCCCCTCCTCTCCTGACTTCCCTCCCCCCTACAATGTGGCCCAAAGCATGTCCTTCCCTCCTCCCTCTCTACCAAACACTAGCACTTTCCCCACCTCCCCACTGGAAACACCTGCTCCCTAATATCCTCCCTCTCAAGTTCTTTCTTTTCTTTAACCTCCATGCATACGTTTCATTTTCTTGGCTCCTGGTGTTATTCAGACATATGGGATTGGTGCTACAATCTGCAAATGAGGGTAACATATGTCCCTTAATTTTCTGCATTTGTGTTACTTCATTTAGTATAACAATCTCTGGTTCTAGCCATTTATCTGCAAATTTAATAATTTCATCTTTTATTACTGTTGAGTTGTGTACAACTCCATTGTGTACATGCGCCACATTTTCACTATCCATCAGCTGAGGAAAATTTAAGTTATTTCCATTTCTTAATTATTGTGAAAAAATCATCAATAAACATGGATGTACAGGTTTCTAAAATAGTATAAGTCCTTTGAGTATATGCCAAGGAGTGGTATAACTGGATTATATGAAAGGTTCATTTTTAGTTTTTTGAGAGTTCTCCACACTGCTTTCCATAGTGGTTGCACAAGTTTGCATTCCCACCAGCAGTGAATGAGCATTCCTCTTTCTCTTCATCCTCTCCAGCATTTAGAGTCCTTTGTTCTCTTGATCTTAGCTAGTTTGACAGGGGTAAGATGGAATCATAAAGTGATTTTCATCTGTATTTCTCTAATTATTAAGGATGCTGATGACTTTTTAAGGTCCTTCTTAGCATTTATATTTGTTGTTTTAGAACTCTTTGTTCTGGTCTATCACCCATCTTTTTATTGGGTTGTTTATTTTTTGTTCCTTTTTTTTAATTGTTTGTGTATTCTAGATATTAATAATATTATGTCAGATGTGTAGCTATGAAAGATACTCTCCAATTCACTGGGTTTCCTATTTCTTTTCTTAGTTGTTTCTTTTGCTGTACAGAAACTTTTGTTTAATGTGGTCCCACTTACTGACGGTTGAACTTAATGCCTGAGCAGCTGGTGTCCAAGTTAGAAAATACTTTCCTAGGCCTATGCCTTTGAGGGCACTACCTATGCTTTCTTCTAGCAGTTTCTGAGTTTCAGTTTTTATATTGCAAGATTTGATCCATTTGGAGTTGACTTTTATGCACGGTGAAAGACAAGGGTCCAATTTCGTTCTTCTGCAGTTGGAGATTTTGCCAGTACCATTTGATAAAGATGCTGTCATTCCTTCATTGTGTGTTCTTAGCACCTTTGTCAAATATCAGGTGGCTGAAATCGCATGTACTCATGGTTGGGTCTCCTATTCTGTTCAGTTGATTTATGTGTCTATTTTTGAATCAGTACCACATAGTTTTTATGACTATTGCTCTGTAGAATAATCTAAGAGCTGGTATGGTGACCCCCCCCCTCACCATTGTTCTTTTTGTCCAAGACTGCTTTGGCTTTCCAGGGTCTTTTGTGATTCCATATGAATTTTAAGATGAATTTTTAAATCTCAGTGAAGAATGTAATAGGTATTTTGATTGACATTACCCTGCATCTATAAATTGCTTTCATTTTCATAATATTGATTCTACCAGTCCTTGAGCATGTTACATCTTTCCAACTGCTAGTGTCATCCTCTGTCTCCTTCTTTAGAGATTTGAAATTTTCACTGTAGAGAACTTCAATGTCTTAGTCTACATTTATTCCTAAATAGAAGATTTCTTCCAATGCTTTTTCTGATTGCTTGTTGTTGGCATATAGAAAAGCTACTGATTTTTGTAAGTTGAATTTGTAACTTGCCATTTTACTTAACATATTAATCATTTCTTACAGTTGCCTGGTGGAATTTTTGGTATTTCTTATGTATGATATCATATCATCTGCAAATAGAAATAATTTGACTTCTTTTCCATTTTGTGCTCCTTTAATTTTCTTTTCTTCTCTTATCTTATTGCTCTTGCAAGGGTGTCAAGCACTATACTGAAAAGGAGAAGAGATACTAGACAGCCCTGTCTGGTTCCTGATTTTAATGGGTATGCTTCCAATTTTCCTCAATTTAGAATGATGTTGACTATGGGTTTGTGTATATAGCTTTAAATGTGTTGAAGTATGTTCCCTCTGAACCAGTTCCTTTTAGGACTTTTAACATAAATTCATGTTGTATTTTGTCAAAGGCCTTTCAGACGTCTATTGAAATGACCATGTGGTTTTGGTCTTTAAGTCCATTTATATGTTTTATTACATTTATTGATTTTTGTATGTTAAACCATCCATTCCTGCATCTCTGGAAAAAAGCTGACTTGATCATGTTGGATGATATTTTGGATGTGTGTCTATATGCATTTTGCAAGTATTTTGTTGAATATCTTCACATCTAAGTTCATTAAGTAAATTGATCTCTATTTTTCCTTTTCTGTTGTATTTTTACTTGGTTTTGGCATTTCAGTGATATTGGTTTCATAGGAGTTTGGGAGTTCTCTCTGTGTTTCTAACTTTTTTGAGTAATTTAAGCAGCATTGGTTTTAGATCTTTGAATGTCTGGTAGAATTCTACTGTGATCTGAGCTGGGGCTGTTTTTAGTTGGTAGGTTTTCTATTGCTGTTTCAGTTTCCTTATTTGTTTTGAGTCTGTTTAAGCTTTTGATCTCTTCTTGTTTCAACTTGATTGTGTCAAGGATTTTAGAAATTCATCCTTTTCTTTTAGGTTTCTTTAATTCAATAGAGTATAGATTTTTAAAGTATTCCCTTACAATGTTCTGGATTTTTTCAGCTTAGTTGTGATGTTTCCCCTTTCATCTCTGATTTTGTTGGTTTGGATTTCCTCTCCTTCCCTCCCTCCCTCCCTCCCTCCACCTTTCTTTCTTTCTTTCTTCCTTCCTTCCTTCCTTCCTTCCTTCCTCTCTCCTTCCTTCCTTTCTTCCTCCCTTCCTTCCTTCTTTTTATTCTCTGTCTCAAGGTTCCTTTTGAGACCATTTTGAAATATGTTTAATCTATGAGGCTAAGAGCCTGCAGCAGAGGCTCTCCATTCCTATGTGACAGGAAGCTGTCAAGCTTATGGGAACAAATATAGTAAGTTAATATCTTCAACTTTACCATCCAATCTTGATATTCTGTTTCCCACTTTGTTTATTCTACTTGCAAGGCATTCAGCTGTTGTTTCTAATTGATTTATTGAGTTTTTCAATCCCCTGTTCATTTCCATTTGGGTTTTCTTCACTATTTCTGTTTTGAATTCACTTTTCAGAATGAATTGTTTTTTGATATTTCATTACATCACATATTTGTATATTCTTGGCCTTCCATTTCAAATGTATGCCTTTCCTCTGAGTTGTTTGCCTGTCTTTTCTTTAGGTTATTTGATCATGTTTATGATTTTTCCTTTAAATTCTGCATCTTGTGGCTCTTCAGGGTGGCTCTCAGTGTAATGTTCTTCTGTAGGATTGGTGGGTTTTGTTGGGGAAATATTGTCTTGGTTTTTCAAATTATTTGTGTTTTGGTCTGCCATTTGGGCATGTAGATGTTCTTTATTGGCTATGTATACAAGAGGAGCATCTACTCTGCTTCTGTTTAATTTAATTTGGGTTCTGTTTATATTCTTTATGTAGCTTGGATGTTTTTTTCTTTATGTATAGAAAATAAATTGGTGGGTATTTCAGGTTCTTGCAGGGTAGTAGACTGGTCTGGGTGGGTGGTAGGATAGGGTATTAAGTAAGCAGGTCAGGTTAGTAGGAATGCTGGTCTGTATCAGACAAATCAGGAGCCAGTGTTTCTATGCTAAGGAGTTTAGCTAGTGTGGGTTAGGAAGCTAACCAGAAGATCAGAGGTGGAGAAATTTAGCATGGCTGGGTCTTAGGTTAGTGGCGGGGGGGTGGGGGTGGCTAGAGGAATGGACTAGAGAAGGAGTGGGCAGGATATGACTTACCAGAGTCCTGACTGGGCAAATCTGTTGATTGATCAGGAACCAGGGAAGACAGTGGTGGGGGGATGGCCTGAATAAGGGTTTAGTAATCTATGGAGAGTGTTTAGCTAGTCTGGATTAGGAAGCTGCTTTAGTTATCCAAGGCTGAGGAACTGGAACTTGCCTAGGCCCAAGGTTGCTAGTAGACAGGGTGGGATTGGAAGAATGTGCTTTAATGTTTTTGTAAAAATGATCTACTTTCTTGTTTATATTGTTATATTTGTTTATGTTGTTTCCACAAGGAATCAAAAATAATGTGATGACACAATTCTCAATGAAAAATATAAACCACATTTTGATAAATTAGGAATCAGAATCTATGACTAAGACAATCTAGGAGTATTTAATGCAACCTTTGTCCATACTTGGAGTAACATAGAGTATGAAAAAACTCAACAAATAATTAACTCCTTACTATATCAGCAAGGTGGAGTGACATGTTTGTAAAGAGGCTGACATCCTGCAAATAATTTAATCACCACAACTATATAATAATATTTAGTTTTGTTTATCAAATTTAAATATTTATTTTTAAGCAATTCATCTAAACCAGGCATGTCATTAAAGATGCATGTCTTTAATCTAAGCATTCAGGAGACAAAAGAAGGAGGATCTCTGTGAAATCTGGGTCAAGGCAGGTCTTGTAGTGAGTTTCAGGCCAGCTGGAGCTACAGGGAGACCCTGTCTCAAAAATAAACAAATAAATAAGTGATCTATTTTTTCCTAAGATTCAAAAGCAAGGAAAGCACAAAGATATTCATATACAAGTAAACATATGGGAAGGTTATGGATGATTGTCTAATATAGATAAGTGATGTTATATAAAGTATGAGATTTTATTTGTTTTATTTTATTTTATTTTTATTTTATTTTGAGACAGTCTCCCTGTAGCTCCAGATGGCAGAGAACTTAGTGTATAAGAGGTTGTCCTTGATCTCACAGATAATCCCTTGTCTCTTCCTCCCCAGTACTGTGATTAAAGTCATGTGCTAGCATAATCTTGTAAAATTCAAAATCATTCTGAATAGTCCTAAATAAATAGCTTAACTTTTCACCAAGTTATGTAAAAATGAAACAAAGAAGAAAGTCAATTTTATTTGGCATAAGAATGGATAGGTTCAGAAACTTGCAAAGAATAAAATTCTGAACTATAAAATTACAGTGGATTTTGCATCAATTGACATCATTGCTGTGATGATAACTGAATGATAAAAGGTAACTTAGATGTAGTCTTACCTACAGGAGATTTCAACAATGAGGACTATGAATATATGTATATATATATATGGTTTTCAAGTTAAATCCTACTCAAATTAAAAATAAGAGTATATACTGAATCTGTCTGTTTACACATATGTGTGTAAGTATGTATGAGTGTATAGGATGACATATATTTTTAACAACTTTCACATTATTTTTCAAAATTTTAATATTTTATTTATTATTTTAATTTATGTGTAGGAATGTATTGAATGCAAATATGGAAGTGCACCTGTGTCATACAATGCCTGCGGAGGTCAGAAAAAGGTGTTGGATCACCTGGAACTGGAATTATGGACAGCTGTTAGCTATCATGTAGGTGCTGGGAGTCGAACCCTGGTCCTCTGTAAGAGCAGCCAATGCTCATAACCACTGAGCCATCACCCTAGCCCCTCCTTTCACATTCTTATACTTTTTTTTTACTTTTTTTCCCAGAAGAACAAAATGACAAAATCTGCACAGACATATTCTCATTTATTCAGTTTTTAGAGAACTGTGTGAAGATGTGATGTGAGTGGAGTGTGAGGATAAAGCAATGACATAGTGGAGGCTAATCCCACTTACAGGTGAGTGTACCTTCCACTGCATTCTGTATACTGCAGTGACATTGAGAGGACTCAGGACTGAGGTGTGGGGAGTTTCCGACCAGAGAGAAGCAAGGGCATTGTGACTTTATCTGGAGTAGGAATCCTGGACATACCCAAGAACCCCATGTTCTTAAAGACAGTAAATACAGATTGTGTACAGAACTTTTGCTGCTAAACTGTTCCCTTAAAAATAAAGATGAAAGGAAGGTAGTGAATCAACATCTGTTAAGAGTAGAAAAAAAAACATGAGTGATTAGCTGAAAACTTGAGATCGTGACTTTATAAATAAATATGTAAATATTATGCTATGTTTCTCAGATTAAACTCTCCCTACATTCTTGACCAGGACTATCACAGCTTCATAAAACCTACTTCTATTATGAAACATCAAAAATTCGTCAAAGAAAATATTTCTGGTATTGGAGTCTCAGTATTATATTTGTTCATGTAACACAAATATAGGTTAAGCCTCACCTGCTGCTAATAGAACATGGGTAAATGACATAATTTTTCTCATTCCCAGTTTTAATCTGCATTCATGGGATTATAAACCTTGGTTTGTTATATTATATTTATAAACAAACATATTATGAATACATTCATAAATTAAAATAATTGGACAAAATATTCTTATAGCATTTTAATATTAGTTTTCTAATTAGGTGTTATAAAAATGCACAAAAATCATGTATTCAATTTAAATTGAATTCAATATTTTGATAATTAAATGGTAGATATATACAATTAATCTTTCTTCTAATTAACATCATCAATTATGGAAATTACAGATTATAAGTATCTTGGTTGAATACATTTTTGACAAAATGCAATTAGAAAGAAACTGTAAAGGAAGAAGGAAGCAAAGTAATAAGGATATATGTTACTTATTGAGATTATTCCTGAACAAAACATCCAATTTATGCAAGTCCTACTGCTAGGGGAAAGAAAGAGAATTGAAGTTTGGGATAGAAAATGTGACTGCACAACGGGGAGGGGAAGGAAAGAGAACGTGAGCGAACTGTTCAGTATATTGCTTAATCAAAACTGTGGCTGACAACTTACTGAGCTAAAGAAGACAGAGACTGCACACTCCAGAAACAGAGCCAGCAGCGGCATTAAGAAGGCTAAACTTGATAAATAAAGATTACCACAGTCACATAGCTCCCCAGACACAAGTAGGAATATGGAACCTGTCAAATGAAAGGATATTGGCACAAACTACACGTTGTTAATGAAAACCTAGAAGTCATGCTTTAAAGATAAGAATTATACACTTGGAGTAATGGAATAGTGTCAGAGAAATGTGCTGAACTACACTCACCAAAATAAAAATTACAGTTAATTCTTTTCAGGAGCAAGGCAATATACTGGAATCAACTGCCAAGTAAAGCAAAAATCACCATTTTGTGAAGTCAGTGGAACTCTCTAAACTGAACTCTATAAAGAAAAACATTTAGAAATGTAACACATCTAAATATAAAAAAAAGATCATCTTGAATACAGATAGAAAAAAACAATCTCACTAAATAAAAAGAAGATGTGAATTGTGGTTAAAATATTTTTCTTTTAAAAATGCATTATAGTTTTTACTTATTGATATTATTTTAACTTTTTATGTATAGATAACAATGTGAATACAAAGTATGTGTGGAGTATGTGTACATGTGTGGGGTGAGGGAGCTTCTGTACAGGCACGGAGGTCAAATGAGAATATCAGGTGTCCTTCCTTATCCATCTTTGCCTGTTCCTGTGAGTAAGGGACTCCCACTCAACCTGGTGAAAGGCTGATGACCAGTAAACACCAGTGATCCTCCAGCCTGTGACCCAGGAGCACTGGACTATAAATATTATGAAGTCAGGCCATATTTTTCTGTGTTTGTGCTGGGATCTGAACATAGGTCCTCATGCTTGCTCAGCAAGTGCTTTTACTCGCTGAGCCACCTAACTAGCCAGTTTTTTTTTTTTTATTGGCACTTATTTGTACATATTTAGGAGGTACAATGTGATTTGTTTTATTGTTCATACTTTAGATAGTGACCAACTCATGACAATTTGTATTTGCATGAACTTACATATTTATCATTTCTTTATTATGAGTATATGACAATCCTTTTAAAGTTTGAGATAAACAATGAATTATCATTAATCATATCATTCTCCTGTTCCCTAAAAAATTCTTTGTACCTCAAACTGTCTAGGAATTTGTGATGAAGAAAAGTTATAGAGATCTTGAAAATAATGATCATAACATTGGCAGTAGAAATCACATGTAACATGGCTTATGACTTATTCAGCTTATGAGCTGTTTCATCCCATCTTGCAGTTGCCATCATCAGCAGAATCATCAGAATGTGGATAGCATCCTCACTGATACTCAAACACAACCATACGATATTTTTATGAGAGAAATGTGTTGCATAGTTCTCTCCTAGAGGTAGAGTTATACACACTTAGGTAATTGGAGTTTGTTCAGCTTCCAGTCCATCCATCATTCTGCCTGAACACTGGGCTTCATTATGATTTTGTTGCATGTGATGGATCCTTTGTTATCAGAAAAACTCTTCCACATGCACTTTGGCTAGTGTGTGCTCAACTTTGAATCTGCATTTGAAACTATATTTCTTTCACATTTCCAAGCGTTGCTATGAACTATTTCATTGGATTTCTTTTAGATATTTACATTTTTCTCCTTTTTCATTTTTGTAATGCATTTGCTTGTAGGGCATGGTGGTGGTATACACCTTTAATCCTAGCCTTCCTTTGGCAGAGGCAGGTGGATTTTTATGAGCTCCAGGCCAATCAAGGCTAGAAGATATTCTCTCAAAGAAACATAATTTTTTAAATCAACTCAAGATTTTATATCAGTATTTGATAAATAGTAATTTATTTTCAAAGAAGGCCAACATAAATATTTACCAATTGGATATTTTAACTGTTCTACAGTCATTGAATCATTAGTTTTATTCCATTATTATTATTGCTATAATTGTTAAGCTATCAATACTCTAGAGGAAATTATCCCTCTCCATATCCTATCCTCTACCTTATCCTACCATCCCCCGGTCCATGTATCTCCTCCTGTTCCATTATTCCTCCTCCCTTTGTGTCACTGCATAAAACTTTTCAGACAAAAAGTCTCAAAAATGTGTCACTGTTTTGGTCTATTTGCTAAGAACAACTGCATAGAGATAGCATTAGAGACCTCTTGGTATGAAACCGCATGTCAGAAATTACATAGAGAAGTAAGCATGATGTAATTTAAAATTATTCCTGGAAATGCTATTAAAATGTGAAATACCTGTGAAGTAGAAAACTGTTTCGTTTTACCAAAAACTCCTCTTCTTTCTTAATCAGAATCATTTGATGAATAGACATTTTAAAAGCAATGATTCAAACTGTTTGAAACATGAGAAGTGTTGATTGCTAGATATGTTTCTCATAAGGCAGTTCACAGCACAGGTATACCAATAGAAGTGTATTATTTCATGAAGATAAACTGAAATCCAGTAACATCTCTGTTTATTAAGTAAATTAGAGGTTCTTAAGTGTGTGGTCTGAGAGACTCAAAATCACTTCATTCTTTATAATTCATTTCCTCAGAGTTGAATTGTAGAATTTTCCAGAGGCTTTAGAGAACTGAAATTTTAAGTAGGCCATTTCAGAAATCTATAGAAATAAATACATACATAATGTTTTCAGTTTTAGTTTCTAATATGATATATATGTACACACACATATGTATTCATATGTACATGTATGTGTACATGATTTCCTTGTGTAAAAGCTCTTCATGGAGCATGGTTTTAGAGAGTAAAGGAATTTGAAAATCAAGTGCATGAGGTACTTGGGGTTAAGACACTATATACTTTTGTGACTTCATGCTTATCATAAATAGGTTTGTAAATTTCTTTTAAATTCACATTAAAAATCATCTTATATGGAATAATAAAATATTTCAATTTTAGCTAATGGGGAAAATTTTGAAATAGTTTTTAGTGTGTGTTACAAAAAAGAAAAGCCCATCAGAAAATTTCATAAATAAAACATACACATGCTTTTAAAAAAGATTTATTTATCCTCCCTCCCCAGCCAGGGCTCACAAACTATTGTGGGAGAGGAGGCAAAATAATTGTTAGAGCCAGGGAGAAGGTGCATGACCATTCGGAAATAAAGTCCTACAGGCTCCTGGGATTCTTCTCATTTGAACCTACAGCAATGGTATCTGCATGCACAAGACCCATGCAAAGTCAAGCAGACAAAACCCAGCATAGAACTGGGGAAATGGGCAGCAGGCCCCAATCTTAGCTGAATAACTATTGGTAGCTGATTAGTGCTGGGTGAGGAAGAGCTGATCTTCTTAAAGGGAGGGACTCTAGACAGGCTGAATAGACAACAGTGAATGAAGTTGCAACTGAGGGACATCTGGTGATGCTAACGTGACACAATAGGCCTTAACACAAATGACAGAAAGTATACATTCCAGTGGGGGAGCTATGGGAGGGGACCAATAGGGAAGAGGTAAAAGGATAATTAAGATGTTCTTATGAAATACACAAAAATTCAATAATTTTTTAAAAAGACTTTTTTAAATTTTTATATGTATGAGTGTTTTCATGTATGCCTATGTGTGCACCAACTACATTCAGTGTCCCTGAAATCTAGAACATGTCATCAAATCTGTAGGAAGTAGAGGTATAGTTGTGAGCCCCTATGTAGGTACTGTGGACTTAATCCAGTTCCTTTGCAAGAACAGCAAGTAGTCTTAACGACTGAGAAATCTCTCCAGTCCAAAGTACACATGTATTTTATTTTAAAACATTTCTTATATCAGATAGATAAATTATATATTAAATCCAGGAAGAATAATGAGGAAAATAGCAATTTTTATAACTGTAATAACTATACACAGAAAGATAACAACCCTTTATTTCATTCTTTAGGCTTCCAGTAGTTTTGCAAAACTATATTCCTTTAAAATGCAGCACCTAATGGATATAATTACAAATTACTCAAGTTTTATCCTAAACAGTAGTAATTGATCCTACAGTGAAATTTATTCTGCAATCATGGAAGTCAATTGCATTTACAACTAGAATAAATTAAGGTAAATGAGGAGGAAAATTGTAATCTGTGTAACATTTAGTTCATTATAGGCTTAAGCAACTGTGTCAATCCATGTTCATCAATAGAAATTATAGTGCCCACAGATACAACTGAATGAAAATATGATACCCGGGACACAGCATGTGCGGTATAATTCCAGAAATCATTGTTTTTTATATTACAGATGTTTTATGATATCTTACAAAAATGAATCAAAAAGGTGAAGAAACCACAGCAAGATTGTATACATCCATTAGTATTTTAACATAGAGACTTTTGAATTGCAATCTGCAACTGAGGAAAACCTTGTTCCTGTAGCATCATTGTCTTTCTTTTGGAAATTATAGTTTTCTTTTGTTTACTAGGTGGGCTACTTGGTGTCTCCATGACTAATTGAATAGATCATTGGGGAAACTATAGCACTAATATGTGTACATTTCTGATTGCCAGATTAATGCTTGCTCACAAGTGATCATATGTTTATAAAAACATAATAATTATAAAAACACTTTCAGTAGTAGTCACAGTAAAGTCACTAACTCTCTAAGAATTCCACCGGGAGCAGAGCCATCAGCTCCCACACTTCATAAAGAATCTCTTTTCTATGAAAAACAGAAGGGAAAATGTCCCAAGTGTTATATTAAAGTGCTAGTATTTTTAAAATGAAATATGCTTCTTATTTAACAGGTAGCAATTGTACAATTTTGCTTGTCAAATAACATAGTATCCTGAGACACTTTGAAAATATTCTTGCATATTCACCCTTATTCTTTCTTTAAAACCACAATCATTTTCCTAGAATTTATATTTGATTTATGAAGTTTCATTGATAATCTATACAATCTTCAATTTTACATGGTGTGTTTATGTATATGTATGTACCTCATATGTAATGAGGCTTCATTCCTTATAGAAAAGTTCCAATTTGAATGAAAACTTGTCAAATAAAAGAAATATTTGAGGTAGTAGTTTAAGATAATGACACTGTAGGAATGGAAGATATGAATGCTATGTATTTCATGTTGTTGGAAGATGACCGAGCAGGGAATCCATATTTGTATAGGAGGCTATGAATAAAAACATGTCTAGAAACATTTTTGTTTGTAAACATTTGAATCTCTATTGTTATGAACATTATTCCATACTGGTATCTCTAATTTCCATCCATTATCACTATATTAAATTAATGTATAATTTGGGTATTAAATCTGTGGTTAGATCCATATTTTATATGTGGATGGTCTATAATAAATTTGGATTATATTCATTTATTTGTACTTTTTCACATTGGCCCTGATGTTATTTTGTTAGATTCATACATGTGTACTCCATTTCAGGGCTTATAAAATTATTAGCATATATTAATTTTACATGATAATCTACTTCATTGTGTGGGTTCATGTGTATATAACAGACTGGATAATATCCACTACCTACTAAGGTACCCTTTCATTCTCAAAAAGTCTCACTTCTACTTTTCATTAATTAATTTATTTAAGTTTTTGTTTATTATTTTTACTTTATGTGTATGTATGTATTATCTGCATGTAGGTAAGTGCACCTTGTCGTGCAATGCCCTCAGAGTTCAGAAGAGGCTGTTGGATACCCTGGGACTGGAGTTATGGACAGTTGTTAGCTGTCATGTTGGTGCTGGGATGCAAACCCAGGTCTGCAAGAACAGCCAGTGCTCTTAACTGCTGAGCCATCTCTCCAGCTCCATAGACATCATTCTTTCTCTCTCTCTCTCTCTCTCTCTCTCTCTCTCTCTCTCTCTCTTTTTTATGTGTATATATGTGTATTGCCTGCATGTAAGTAAGTGCACCCATATGCTGTAATGCCAGCAGAGGACAGAAGAGGCTGTCGGATCCCCTGGAACTGGAGTTGTAGGCAGTTAGCTGCCTTGTGGGTGCTGGGATTTGAACATGGTCATCTGCAAGAACAAGTGTTCTTAACCGCTGAGCCATCTCTCCAGCCCCTCACTTATACTTTTTAGATTAAAATAATCTGGATTCTGCATATGAGAGATGGATGATTTTTCTTTCAGAGTCTGACTTTTTATTATAGCATAATTATCTCTATTTTGATCCATGTTTCTACTAATACAATGACTTTACTTATTCCTGAACAGCACTTCCATACCCCAGGAAATAAGAGCAAGAAATGACAAATAGGATCTCATCAAATTGAAAACTGTTAATGTGTTATATTTCAAATATTAAATTTTTAAATATTATTTTTGTACCAGAAATAATCCTCTTTTTGTCTAAGAATATGCCAAATTCTCTTTCATTATTAAAGAAATTTGCTGGAGATACAACTCTCCACATGTTAATAATTTTCAACACTGAAAATATTTCACTGAACTTTTTCTTGTTTGCATTATGCTCAGAAAATGTTGGCTTGCCCCTATTCTTTCTCCAAGGTGGATTTCACATCTTTGGTTTCTGGCAATTTCAATCTGACATGCTGTTTGATGACTTTTGCTGGTATGTAGTATGCTTTATAGGCTCTGATCTCACTGAGACTGTAATATTGTAGATGATTCTAGTAACTTCTAAATCACTCTGCCGCAGACATTTTTGTGTTCTATTTTCCCTTCTACTTATTTGTGTTAATCATCACTTGTTTATCCACAACAATCAGTACTGGAAACGGATAATTTTGGGTTCTTGCTGCATTTCACTGTTGACCTTCCAAACTGACTTGTGCCTCATTCAGATGAAATCCATTATTATTTTTGTTCGTTTATTTACAGAAATTTAAGTTTTATGATGACCAGTTTTATGTACAATCTTCTATCCAAAAGCTTCCATTCAGCTGCCTTTTCAACAATACAATGCACATCCCCTGCTGTCATAGGAGTCTTTGAGCTTTTCCAGACAGAAGTTTACTTTGTGTACAACTTGTAGACTGTGTTCAGTCAGTTTGACTCTTAATACGTCCATTTAGCAATTTCAGGTGAAGCCCTTTATTATTCTATTGGAACATTGCTGTTATAGTGGCAAGGTGTCAGGGAGAAATTTTCTAGAACATTCTTATTAAACTTTCATGTCTTTAAAGAGCTTGTGTTTCTGGTTTATATCTTCATGCTACTTTCTTCATTTTATTTTTCTCCATTTAAATGAAACCATAGAGGAGTGGAGTATGAAAAATGTCTCTTCTGTAACATGCTAGGATAAAGAATGTTTACTCCTTCCTCCCAAAACACATCATGAACACACACAGAGAATACACCTTTTTTATGTATATGGTATCAGCATGTGCATATGTATGTGCATGTGATATATGTGTGTACAGTATATGTGCACTTATATGTGAATTTTTCCATGCCTCTGGGCACTTGAGAAGGCCATGAGAGGACATCAGTTGTCCTGCCCTGTCACAGTCTGACTTAGTCCTTTGAGACACAGACTCTTCACTAAAACTGGAGCTAGGCTGGTAGCCAACAGCCCCAGTGATACTCCTACCTCCATTCCCCCTTGTATCAGTAGGGATTTTTGACACACCAGAATTATCTAAAGAATATATAATGAAAGGGAACTTAATGGATTTGCTTGCATGTTATGGTCTGGGTAGTCCAACAATGCCTATATCCCACTGGAGAAGCCATCAATTCAGTTAATGCAGTAGTTGCCCAGCCCACAAGTCTGCATATCTTGGGGTCCTAGTCTAGTTCTACAGGCCTGAAGGATATCTGGATAACTATTTTTCTTCATTCAACACTCAAAGCCATAATTTTTTCTAATCATGGCAAAGGACTGCCACAGCAACTGAATGGATGAGCTTGCCAAAGGGACAAAGGCTGGCAAACAGAAAGCAAAGTTTCCATCTTCCTTTTCATTTATTTATTTATTTTTCTAGGCTGATTTAGGAAGGGACTGACCACATTTAGGCTGGGTCTTTCAGGCTCAAAAAATTCTTATTAAGTCTCTCATAGTCGTGCCCAGCATCTGACATTTCATTTGAATCCAGATTCAGTCAAGTTGACTAAGAGATTAGGCAAAACTCCAGAATAGTGCACACATGGCCACACTGACTTTTTACATGTGTATTAAGATCAGAACTCAGGTTTTCATGCATCTATAACAGGTATTCCTAACCACTAAGCCATATTTCTAGCTCTGAATAAGACTTTTCTATAGTTTAGAATCTGTATTTTTCCCTCAAAGTTTACTAAGAAACTCCCCGTTTTATGAGCCATGAGTTCTTTCTGAAGAAAGAATTTGAACACATGGTAGGGCATCTACAGATAAAATCCAGTGCATTATGAGAAGCTGCTGAACAACATTCAAGTTTCTGAATTTGTGCTAGTAGTGCATCGCCACTCGCCTCTAGAGAGTTTTCAAAACCACCAAGTACATCTCCATATCAGTTACAACTGCACTGGCCTGTGTTCCAGGAAGGGGCTCATCTGAGGCTCTTGTGATTTGCACTTTACTGTAGATTTTGACATGGTAGTCTGCCGTGTAGACAAGTTTCTATAAATTATTTTCTGCTTCACTTTGTCCCACTTTTTTGTAATATAGGAAGGATAGCCTGAATTATCTCTGCTTGAGTGAAAACCAGAAGTCTTGTTATACTCTTGAAAAATTGCTGATGCTTATAGAGTGGATTGGAATGGTTTTTTTTTAATCACTATTGTAAATAAATCTGCTTTATATTTCAATTTTAGAGAATGATATGATGTCACATTTAATTATTAATGAATTTTTTTTTCTGCATCCCTATAAAAGCCCCGAGGTACAGGTATGATCTTTTATTAGCATAAAATAATACTGATAGCAATGATATCAAATAGCTTAATTATTTATAATTATGATAACTCTATCCTGAGGATATCAACAAAAATATTCTACATTCAATCATAAAGTTTTTACCAGAATGTATCTTATTAATTCCCAATATTTACAATTTTTTTCATTAGCACTGCTGAAGGTGGGGTGGAGACATAGTATATTTTGTTGTAATATTTAATTTTGGTTTTCAATTAGGATAAATAATATCTGAAGTGGGCCTCTAAATTTACGTGATTTTACTTTTCTGTCAGTCTTTGATGATGTCTAAAATTAACACAATATATACAATATTATGAATTTATTATAAGAAACGCCTATACAATTTGTTTGCAAACTTATGTTAAAATTGTTAGAAGCTTTTCAGTTATGTGGAATGGATTATTATGCTATTGTAACATTTCAAAAATTAAAGTATTACATTTATGAAGAGTGCAATGAGAAAATTAAATCATTTTGATACATTTTGAGAACATTCTATTACTAAAGCTAAAGGAATTATTAGCACATACCCACAAAAGCATTGATAAGCTATAAAAAATAATTGTGGCTTTTTAGAAAACTAGTGATTGAGTCAATAATATTAATTGATTGAATTCTAAGAGTATAATTTCTTAAACTTTCTTAGAACCAATGGTAAATTCTTACATGAATTATTAAAAACTCACAGGTTGTATTCTCCATTAGAGAATGTATTTTATATTTTGATTCAAATGTAAAACTCTCAGTATGAGTTTAAATATATTTAAGGAAAATACTTCTAAGGTAAACATTTTTATTAACCTATGGACAATATGCTATTGATTACAACCAAATTTGTACTTTGTATTGGTTATATAAATCATAAATATGCAAAATAAATAGTATCTGTTCTTTAATAACTAAAAATGCCAATAAAGTATATAAATGAATTAGCTAGACATTTAGGCCCTTGATTAGTTTGAAATGACTGTGTGGAGAAAATTCTGAAAGTTCATTTATCATTGAGTTACTTGTTCTTGTGAAGTTAGAACTAATACTTCCTAGTGCCCTTTTGCCAGTAAGAAAAGAGCAACCATTAAATGTCAATGCCGTTCCTTTTGCTTGGTGAGGCTCTCTGACTGAGAAGGAAAAGAAAATGTATCTCTAAACTAAGATATTCACACTGATGGTTGTGGAATGATGGGCACCTTATGATCTTGGAGAAAGGTCTTTGTGTCTGATACCTTCAATGTAGAATCTTTAAGGAATAATATAAAGATACTTAGATAAAGGACTTTTCAAAGATAGAAACTGTCATTCAGCTCTGATTAGTGAGACTGTTGTAAAGGAATTGGAGCCTGGCAACACGATGGAAGGTATTTAAATGGTTTATTCCAATCACCTTCTCCAAGATCCACAGACTCCCAAAGGAAAAGCAATCAGCTAATGTAGTATGTGCCCACTAAATTACAACAGTAAAAGGAGGATCTTAGAAGTTCTGATTGGAACTGGCCGAAATAAACTCCTGAAAGCCGTGGAGCCAGCTATGAAGCCCAAGTCAGAGCAAAGCACCAGGAAGAAACTATATAGAAAGACAGTCTAGTGGAGCCTTGGCATTTGCATAAGGAAACACAAAATATAATCACTGTGAGATATAAGGCTTCACATTGAGACTGCAGAAATACTATCACAGCTCACAGATGGGAGATGAGGGAACTGGATATTAGGGAAACAAAAGGAACAGATTTGAAAGTGTGAGTTTCTAGGGTTAGTGTGTTCTTCAACTGATGGTTTTTTGTGTTTTGTCTCTATCAAGGAAGATAATTAAGAAAGATATATTCATATATACGTATGTATATGTATTACTTACACACATATATATATATATAATTACACATATGAACCAATTGCATCTGAATTGGTTTAATTTGCAAAATCCCATTACCATTAACGTTTTTGTGTGACTATAGTAGGTACGTATAGGTGTTCACATGTGTGCATGTGTATGTATATGAGTGTGTACATGTGTGGAGGCCAGTGCTTGGCAGTGATTGTCTTCCACTATTGTTGTCCACCTTATTTTTTGAGACAGGGTATCTTGCTGAAACTTGAGCTCACTGGTAAGGCTATCTTGGGTGGAAGCTATGATCTCCCCATCTCTGTCTCTCCAACACTGGAATTACTACTAAACCCAGCTTTTTATATTGGTGCTGAGTATTTAAACTCAGGTCCTCATGCTGGTAAGACAGGTGCTTTAGTGACTGGGTCACCTTCTCAATCCACATATCATTTCCCATCTTCTGTTTATCCATGTACCATAAATATCTCCTTTGGAAGACCCCATACTTTGCATGACATAATCACAGCACCTGGGAGAGTGAAGCAAGGAAGTTGCTAAATGCTTCAGTCCAGCCTGAACTATACCAAACATCCTGCCAAAAAAGAAAAGCCACACACTTTGCAAAACCTCACTTCTCTCTGTTGAAGATATCACATATATTGAGCTTGACACGTTTCCCTTAAAACAAGACACAGTTAGAGCTTTGTGATTCTACCGATTTGCTTGATGCTTGAGTTCCTTCTTAGGACAAAGTTTCAATAATTATCACAATGGAAAACTAACCAATGAGAGCTACTGCATGAAAAATAGACCTTGATGTTTAGCATCAACTAATCATGCCTTTTGAAGTGGTTAGCAATGTTGATAATTATATTAATGAAAATAAAGTTAAACCAAATTAAGAATCTAAATTGGTGGACTTTACATACAGAGAGTATTGTCTTATTAAATTCCAGGTTATAATACTGAGCTTTTCAAAGATTGGTTTACCTACCTCTTTTTAATCAATATTTTATTTTTAAAATTTTATTTTTTGGGCATGAGTGTTTTGCAAGCACATAAAGTTTTAACACATGTATGCAATGCACACCGAGGTAAGAAGAGTGCAAAAGATCCCCTAAATATGGAGTTACCCATGGTTGTTAGTCATCATGTGGATTCTGGGAACTGAACCCAGTTCCTTTGCAAAAGCATCCAATGCTCTTAAAAACAGAAACAATTCTCTCAAACCTTAGAAATGTTTCCTTGAAAAAGAGGAAACATTTCTGACACCAGTTATATTCACAGAACTAAAACCTCTAGAAACAAATATTAGAATTCTAAAGGTTTCCAATGTCATTGTTTTCAGCATGGTAGAGGTGAACACCATGGATTCTTTCTTCATGGCCCTCAAAAACTTACTTGTTGGCATGATGAAAGATTGTGAATTAAATAGACAATGAAGAAAGGGATGGTCATAGAACAATCTTAGAAAAATATGATAAGAAAGCTCTCCTCATAAAGGAAAGTACAATGATACAATTACCCAGGAAATATCTTCTATTTGATAAACTTTGGCTTGATGACTGAGAGTCACTCATTATACAATCTCCAGAGAAGACCTGGTAGCTGAAACTTCTCTGCAGCTAGAAACTGTTAGTTTTTGAGGGGGAATTACAGTGGACAATCTCTAATCTGCAAATAGCATCTCCTTTCATATATAGGTAAGAGACTGCAGGACTTTGGTAAACAAATATACTTCATTCTGATGCTATTTTCAACCACTAAGTCATAAGTCTAGTCATACTACAATATGGACGAAAAGGAAGAGGCTGGTTTTATGAAGTATTACTGAAAATCCTTGATTTATTACAGTTTGAGTTATGACTTTTAGTTATAATAATGTAAAAGACATAAGCACTCAATAGAAACCAGACAACTTCTTGATTAATTTTATTTATAATAATATTGGCTATGATTTTTGTTAATACTGGAATGGAGCCCTAGATTCCATGTATGTGGGGAAGTTCTCTACTACTGAGCTAGGTGTCCAGCCCCAAAATTTGAACTTGATGTTTTCCTAGGGTAATGATAGGTATAATGTGCTCCTGTCATTCTGAACTGCAGCAGCAACCTGTCATGAAATACTGTAGTTTTTTAAATAAATACACCAAATCATTAATATAGAAAAAACAATGTCTGCTTGAGCCACTCTTTTCCCTTGAGTCTCTCTCTGAAAGTATGACTCTAGTCCTGATTTCTTCTGTAATATTCTGACCCTATAAAAGGCTCTGTAAAAAAAGGCTCTGTGTAAATTTATTAATAGTTCAACATCCAATCTGTCCCTTTCCTTTCTACACTGAGTATACAATAGCTTGTCATCTTTTTTCCTAGTGACTGTCAACACCTTTTTTCAAAAAGATATATCAGAATGTTCTACTCTCCCCAGAATTCTCTCAGAACTATCAAACTTCACAGTAAATCATATTTCCCTACAATGTCATCCAAAGCTTATGATTTTGCCGCTACTGTTGAATGACCTCATTTTGTACCATTTTCTCACCAGGCTTTACTTGCTTGCCTCTGTGGTCCATCAAACACTGAGCCTATCCTAGGTCTCCAAAATATGTTAGCATTTGCAGCTTCCTGCCTAGAATATTTTTTCCCCAGATAGCAACATGGCTCAATTGTTCATTGCTTTTCATTTTGGTTTTTGATTAATTAATTTTTCAGATGGATTCACTGTAGCTCCAGCTGGCCTGAAACATTATTTAGACCACGCTGACCTAATCTCACAGATATCTGCCAGTCTGCCTCCTTGAGTGTTGGGAGTAAAGGCGTGCACCACCATTGCTCATTGCTTTAACTCTTTGCTTAAACATCACTTTCGCACTTAAGACCACAGCATGTACTCCTCTTCTTGTCACCTATACATGTCCAAAATATCAAGTATAGGTAATTAGAACTTAAGATAGGTAGCTAGGTATATGAATAAATGTAATATATCTTGTTTATTCTCTGTAAGATTCTGTAAATTTTGCAAAAGAGACTTTTTATTCATTCTTGGGTTTAAGGGGATTGTTTTAGCTTTGTTTTCTTAGTTCAATGGTACAAATCACATAATAGGTAGAAAATCAAGAATTATTTAATGAATAAATGAGCGCTACAATTTAAGAAAGGCTAAATAAATCATTTCAAGAATATTAGTACTTAAAGAATAGTGAGGAAGCTATCATACATGGTGTCTTTATAGAAAGAGTTTGCCTTCCCAATAAATAAAATTGTTGGATTTTTTTGTTGTATTGGGTCATGTTATAGAAAGCATCAATATTTTCAATTGTCTTCTTAATTTAGTGACAAGCTATGATTATTTAAAAAATAATTTAATATTTTTAAAAGTGAAAAAACATGCACTCTGTGAAATATGCTTTAGATATATTTTTATTGTAGTGAGGTCTTTTTCATTTTAAAAATAATCTGAAAGGTGATTCTTTGGCCATTGTCTAAGCATACAATCATATATTTAGATCTCATGATTATCACACTGAAATTTTTGTTGTGGAATTTGAGGGTTTTTTAAGTGTAATAATTACTCAAATATATGAACTACAATGGGATATTTTGATACTTATATACACTTTATATTGATCAGTTTAGTACCCATTAACCAACACTTTCCATCTCCCTGTTTCATTGACATCAATAGTCACTAGTATCTTCCCTCCTTCAATTATATCATCTTTTCAATTCCATATGTGAGTGAGTTTTTCTATAGGTCTTATCTCACTTATCATATTTTCCTGCAGGTTCATTCTTTTGTAGAGTCAGGTACACACAGGGTATAGATTAATAACTTGGGGCTCTACTTGGATTAGGTAATGCACTGCCTCATCTTCAAAGAATACACTGAGCAGTCTAGCTCCTTTACCTGAATGCATTATGTGATGCATCTTTCTCCAATGTACTTAGCAATCTTAGAGCACCTCAGTTGCATCAGGCTATATGTTCAACACTCTGGACAATGTGATGGAGTCTTCCTTCCCTAACAACAAACATAGTTTTCCACTCAAATATATTTCAAATAAATTAGAGTACAGAGAATAGCAAGACTGATCTGGTTTGAACTGCTTTCAAGTACTTGCACAGTAAGGCAAATTGTGTCCTCAAGTGAACTTCTAGGAAAAATCCTTTAGTTACCATATTATGCCTATGTATAATTAGACATATTTATGATTAAAATCAAGTGCATTATGGGAAGCTACATCCACAGTAGAAAAATGATTATATTACCTACTCTATCAATCAAAACAGAGTACTGGGACTGGAGAAATGGCTTAGCAGTTATCAGCAGTGCTGTGGGAAGAACTGAGTTCAGTTTCTGGCATCCACAGCTCACAATGCTTGTAGCTTCCAATCCAGAGGATCTGATGCCCCCTTCTGGGTTCTACAAGTACCTGCATCTTTCTCGAATGTACTTAGCAATCTTTCCACAGGTACACACATGGTACACATACAGACATGCATATACACAAAATCAAAAATTAAAACTAAAAAAATACAGAAACCCAAATCCACCCTCACTCTACCACTTAATACTCAAACTTTACTGTCAACCTGGATAGCATACCTTTCTTTAATCTATACTATGACTTTCAATAAAGTTATCTTGTTGCTTTTGCAAATCTGTTAGCCGTTATTTCAATCCTTTGAATAAAAAGCCAAGATTTCTTAAATACCCTGCCTAGATTCCAACTACCAGTAACATTATTATAAACAACAAAATTCCATTGAGTATAAATATCATGCCTTTAAACTTCAGCCATATGTTTTTGAATACTTAAGTTGATCTCATGTCTTGTCTATTATAATGCTTGTACAATTCATAAGAAATGTAGATATCTCTTCAACATACTGATGTTATTTCTTTTATGTATATTCCTAGTAGCGTGATTTCTGGGTTATTGTATCTTAATATTTATTTATTTATTTGTTTGTTTGTTTATTTATTTATTTAATTCCACACTGTTTACAACAATGACCGAACTAAGTTTACTGCTATGACTAATTTTGGTTGTCAGCTTGGTGGATCTGGGATTAATTGAAGTGAGAGAGACCTTCTGGACGAGAATATTTGAAGCTGGAGCTGTGGCTAGATTCTCATTCTCTCCAGTGTGGTACAGTCATTGCTGGACTATTCAGACTCTGACTCTATCCTGTAAACCAATCTAATAAATCCCTGTGTGTGTGTGTGTGTTTCTGTGTGTGTGTGTATTTATATATTTATTGTATCAGTTCTGTTCCTTTAGAGAACCCTAACTAATAACCATGAACAATGTAGAGTGGTTGTGCACAGAAAAAGTTATTTATCTATGTATGTATGCAACTATACAATATTTCTGTATATACTGTATATATTATATTCAATTTTATGACAGTAAAAATCTTAGAGAAGCATATATACATATAAGCATGCATACACACACACACACGCACACACACACACATACGCACACACACACACACACACACACACCTTGTATGCTGCATGCTGCAGTAAGGAATAATATTACTGGGGAATAATTTTCTTTCCTTTCTTTCTTTCACTCATTCTTTCTCTTTCTTTCTTTCTCTTTCTTTCTTTCTTTCTTTCTTTCTTTCTTTCTTTCTTTCTTTCTTTCTCTTTTTTACCATGACATTTGAATATAAATTCAATGAGTTTATAAGGTAACAGATACAACAGATGCTAATTAAATCTGAGTACTTTGAGATCAGTTTAACAAACAGTTTATTGGTGGGAAGAACTTTATAAAAACAACAAGAAAGAATACACATCAGAGCTAGTAAATGCAATCTTGAAAACATGGTCTTTAAAATGCCATCAAAAATTTATTGGGCTGCAATTAGACACATACATCTTTCACTTCAGAGATGGTATTCTGAACTAATTTCTTATGTTCATGCTATGATTTAAAGAAAATCAGAAAAGAAGTAGAAAATATATTTTGTTATAGTTTAGGAAGTTGTAAGAGTATTAGTACCTTCAGGTCAGCAAGTTGTAAGAGTATTAGTACTTTTAGGTCTTAAATATCTTTGTCAACAGAAGTTATGAGACTAGAAATAAGGCATGTCAACAAAGAACATCTCAGACACAATTATTAGCTTTTCAGGACTTTGGCTTCCTGCTTAGATAAACACTGTTTTCCCTAGCCAGGCTTTTTGGCATATGTCTTTAATCCCAGTACTAGGGAGACAGAACAGGCAGATCTCTATCAGATCAAGGCCAACCTTGTCTACATAGCAAGTTCCAGGCCAGCTGGAGCTACAGGGAGACCATGTCTCAAAAAAGAAAAACAGAGATATTGTTTAAGAAATTAGGTTCTTTATCATGTATTCAACTACCTCTGGAGATGCTATAACAAGATATCATGAACTGGATTACTTTAATCACAAGAATTCATTTATTCATGGCTCTGAAGTCCAGAAGTCCAAATCAGATTAATGACAGGATTACATTCCATGCAAGGACCTAATAAAAAAAATCTGTTCCATTTGGCTTGTGACCACACATTCCAGTTGTTACCATATAAGGTTTTTCTGTGTCTGTCTTTTTCTCTTATTCCTCTAGAAAGCTATGATTTCTGAAAATATATTATTATACCAGCACTGAATATCTTACTCAAATATGATCTACAGTTTTCAGGAAGAGAGATGTGACCTGGCTATTGAAAGATATGCCATTCACATGACTACATAATGTTAATGAACAAATAAATTTGGAACAATGTACTTTTAATATTTAACAATTTTGTGCACATATATTAGACACTATAGCCTATGCATTTCACTGCAACTTTAATTGGCATTACTAAGCTTTTGATTCATACAAAAGTGATAAATATATCCATATATAGGTAATATGCATATATATATACATACATGTTCTATAGTTTCCTGTATTGTATTTTCTCCATTATTCTATTCTAACATGATCAATAGTGTCATATTGACATTCTCACTAAATAATCCATAATTATTTGATACAAGGAATATCTAAATCTGTTTGAAACATCTACAGACAAATATATAGAGGAACACTGAAATCTGAACATCACCATTTTTAATATGTTTATTGATTCTTTGAGAGTTTCATAGAATACATTTTGATCATATTCTACCTTCCCCCAACTCCTGGATCTGCTTCTACCACCCAACCTCAAATCCAATTTGAGTTGTCCAGATATTCTTGATACAGTGCTGGTTTGTATTAGCAGGGGCCACATCCTTAAAGAAAACAGACTTTTTATCTCTCAGCAGCTGTCATATGTCAACATGGGAAATCAAATCCACCTCCTACTCCATGTTGTGTTTGTTTCTGACAGCACCTGGAGCAGCCTTGTGCATGCTGCTACAAATGTGGCGTGTTTGCATACGGGTAACTGCCCTGCGGTTTGGAAAATGGAATTTTCTCGTAGTCATCCACTACTGTCAGGCCTTACAATCTTTCTGCACCCTTTTCTCTGAAAATCCCTGAATCCTGATGCTGAGGGATGCCCCCAGCCAGCTGGGTCTTCAACGTGGACCTGAGGAGAGAACCAACGAATGGAAGGACAAGAGACACGAGAAATGAGAACAAGACAGGTGGTCTGATCAAGCTCTGAAATTTTTATTTTTCTGTTTGCTATATAACAAGTAAAAGGGGGAAGAGAAGCTAGGAGTGGGGAAATTTCAAGAATGAGGTAATCTGTAAAAGGGGGAAGTGTTGCTAAGGTTACTAGGGTTGCTCAACTGCATTGAGGCCACCTGGTGGTGCAACCTGAGGTGGTCTCAGTGTAATCTGACTTAAGCAACTGTTGGCTCCTGGCAGAGGGCGGGAATGTGTGATACAGGTATTCTATCTGTGGCTGAACAATGTAAAGTCTCATATCTTCTGCTCAAGGAAGCAATTGTGGGTTTCTGTGAAAGATGCCTTGCACAGCAAGAAACTTCTCTGACAATGCCTGAGAAATTCACTAACCTCTGAGCATAGCAATAAGTCATTAAGAATCATTTTAATACTATGTCCATTTTTAAGAATGTTAGTAGCCTGTTCTACACTAGGGCCTATGACCTATCTAGCCACAGGTTTTTGGCCCAGATAACAGTGTCAAGCATGGTTTCATATTATGTAATGGGTCTTAAAAATACTCATATAGTGGTTGGTTACTCTCACAACAGTGGTGCTACACCTCAAATTATTTTCTAAATTAGAAAAGATGTATTTGTTAAAGTGAAGGCTCAGTTATACTCAAAGTGAAATACTGAAATAAAAACAAATGTCTACTTTGAAATACAAATTGCCTAGCTCAAGTGAGTTTCACAACAGTTAGGTAGGATTGAGGGATAGTCAATATTTCTGGAAGATGTGAGTGAAAGCTGTATTGGCAACCTGTATTGTTCAACATCAAGTCACTTGCATGCACTGAACTGTTCAGAGGTTTTCCAGTTTATAAATTTTCACTAATAGCTGACAAGACCCTTTATTAACTACAGATTAGGAGGTTGTAAAGTCTCTTTATTAAAAGCAAATAAAGCTCAAGTACTCAAGCTACTAGATAAGTAGTTCTGATGAACAAATTCTGTCATAATGGGATCTTTCACTCTGGGTAAATTTGTCATCAATTCAGAAGATAATGTTTGCCTTTTAATAAAGTAGGGTACAGTTTATTTTTGATAGCACTTTAGAAATACATATAATTGATCTGTCAAAATGTAATCTCTCAGTGGACAAGAAGAGCAGTCAGCTATTTATGCTCTCTCATTTGCATAAACTACATTTGCTTTGTAAAGCATGCATTTCAAAGATTTACTCATTTAGTCAATGAATAAGAACAATTTTGATTCAAAGACCTATGTCTCATTTGTAAATTGAAAAATTTCCCTCAAAACACGATTAGTAGCCCCACCTTCTGTTAATAATATGTAAATAAGGCAATATATCTTATTAGGAAAATACTCTCAATACTTCTATATTTCATGATTTAGTCATCTATAAGTGTCATCTACTAAACATAAATCTAATTACTTGGAAAGATTTACAAGCTTCAGTTAAAACTTTTATTTATAACTATCCCCAGACACAATTGAACTAAATGATGTATTAAATGATAAATATATTGCCATTCATTTCTTTATTCATGAAGCTTCTTAAATTCAATCATCTTTTAAAATTTTATTTATTACTTTTATTTTACATGTATGTGTGTATTGTCTACATGTCGGGCAATGTCTGTGGAGGTCAGAAGAGGCTGTTGGATCCCCTGGGACTATAGTTACAGACAGTTGTTAGCTGCCATGTGGGTGCTGGGATTAGAACCCGGGTCTTCTGCAAAAACAACCAGTGTTCTTAACTGCTGAGCCATTTCTCCAGCCCCATAAATTACAACTATCTTTTATAAATAGAGATAACATTAAATTCTTTTCAACAACTTTTAGGCTTAGGCAATGTCAATTGGCCTCAATTTTTCTTCAGAATTCCCAAAATGTTTTTTTTTTTCCTCAAGTTTTCATTTCTCTTAAGGAAGAAAATGCTGCCCTACATGTAGTGGCCTTTGAACTTATCCAACATTACAGCAATTACAACTCGAAGAAGAAATTAGAACAAAGAAAACTTGCATGGAGCATAGATTCGCAAGTTAACTTGTCTTTAAAACTTCCTTTTTCCTTATCGAGTTTTACAATGGTTATTTAAATCCTATATACCAGAACAAAAAAAAATGTTTTTTTTTTTTCCAAATCAACAAAGAATTGTTTACTCTTATTAAAGAGAGCTGAACCAGGAAAAAAAAATTATTGGACAGGAATCCTGATATTATTTATCCTTTCATATATCAAAATAATTACAACTTTCTTTTACAGACCTCAGAAGAGTCTCAGATATCTTGTTGGTTTTTTAGGACAAACTTCTTTTTATTTCCTTCCAAGTGGAATTCTATTACTTCATATGCAAGTCTTTTCTCCCATAAATACTCATCCCATTCCTAATGCATTAACATTTTTTTTCAAATCAGGCAAAGGAATCATCATGGGATTCAGGAAAATAGCACTCCCTGGTAACCCTTAGAGCAACCAGTATCCACAGGCAGAACTTTGGTTGCTCTTTCTGTTTTCAGTTTTCCTCATTAACTCTTCACTCATTAACCCTCATGATATTGCCCAAGACAGCTCACTATAGTTTCAACCCATATTTGCTCATTCTCCAGACTCCTCCTTGTCAGCAGTATCTACCACTATTTAAACCTTCTTCACAGATGAACTCATCATGTTTTTATTTTAAAGCATTTGACCCTGTAGGTATTGCTTGGCCTTCTCACAAAAGATATCATCATACTGTCTACTTATCTTACATGCTATTACAGGTACAAACAACAACTTATACAGCCCTGTCCCAATTATCAGCCATTTGGCACCATCATCAAAAGAGAAGTCAAAACCTCAGGTGTTCATCCTAATGAACTTTAGCACATGGGTATAACACATAAATTATTTTGGTTATTTTAAAATTTGTATCTAAAACTGTTATCATTTTTGACAATTTTGGGAAATTCATGTGTCTCTTGACATTTCATATATGAAATGGAATCATAAACTAACTCATTATTTAAAAACAAAATATAAAGCAAAGAATATGTATAAAAGATACCTTCTTAGAAAAAAATTGCTGAAACAAATTATACTTTAAATGTTTTTGTAAATTTTTACTTGAATTTTTGTATATTCCATACAGAACTTCTTAATCATCATTACATCCCCTTTCCAAGGCACCTCCTATAACCCCTGCTCCACTGGAATTCATGCATTCTGTGATTTGTATTAAGGTCTATCATGTCAAGGTAGTATCCCCAGACATCCCTCAGTGCAATTTCATCCACTGAAGTCTAATCACCTTATGTAGAGTCCCTCCCTTTAAGAAGATCAGCTCTTGGCACTGGAGAAATGGCTCAGAAGGTTAAGAGTACTGACTGTTCTTGCAAAAGACAAGGATTCATTTCTCAGCACCCACATGGCATCTAACAATCATTGATAACTCCAGTTCCAGGGGTCTAATGCCCTCTTCTGTCATCCACAAGCATTGCATGACATGGGTGCACTTAAATACATGCAGGTAATACACTCATACACATAAAAAAGACTAATAAAATATTTAAAATAAAAGAAAATCAGCTCTTCCTCACCCAGCAGTAATGGTTGCAAATAATCCTTCAACTAAGGTTGGGACCCACTGCCCATTTACACAGTTCTGTGGTAGTTTTTTGTCTGTTTGCATTTGCAAGGTCATTGTTCATGGAGACACAATTGTTGTAAGTTCAGATGAGCATGGTCCTAGGATCTGCTATACTCTGCTGGGCCTGGTGTCTCAGAATTTATTACACCAGTACCCTGGAGGCAAAAGCAGATGGGTATCAAGGCCAGTTTGGTCTACATAACAAATTTCAGACCAGCTGGCACTAGAAGGAGACAGTGCCTCAAAAACAAAACAAAGCAAAAACCGAACATGTAGTCAGAAACAGAGAACATACATCTGAGAGATGCCCGGCACTAGGTGACACATCTACAGCTGAACCTCTAAACCTAAGGCTCATGGAACATAGCAGAATAAGGGGTAGAGAGAAAACTAATTCATCCTTCAACTCTCTCCAGTAATGCTTCCTTACACAACAATGTGATGCACACAGAAGGCCATAACTGGTCAAGTTTTAAATAATAAGATACTGTAGGGTGTAGGATAGGACTCCTATATGGAACCTCATCTACCCACTGCTCAGGGACCATTGTGGAAGAGGGGGCAGAAAGATTGTAAGAGCCAGGGCTGATTCATGAAAACAGGGAAGTAGAGCCTTCCAGGCCACTAGAAGCTTCTACATGTGAACTTATGGCAATGGTGACATCCAGCACAGGACCCATATCAACTTATTTAAACAACAGCTCAATAGGTGGCTTGACGGTACTAGATTGAAAACTATTCGAGACTGATTGATGCTGGATGAGGGCGAGTATGACTTACATATGATCACTAGATGAGCTTACCAGACACCAGTGGGTGCATTTACACTGAAGGTCATTTGGGTACAAATGCCTGAGCATAGGACTTAACATGTATGGAGGAATACATGAAGTTCTGTTGGGAGATGGGGGAAGCATGCATGGGGGAGTGGATCTAAATTTGAGTAAGAACTGTTATATGAAATTACAAAATCTCAATAGAAAATGTAAAAAAAAAAAGAAAAACAATAAACAAAAACTACTTATACTACTTACACTATAATTTTTTGAATTGTTCAGCAGTTATATGGTTGTTCCTCTAAACATATAACAGATGGTAGAATTATCAAAAATAATGTGAGGTTAAAATGGCAGACACAAAGTGAATGCACCAAACATGTATGCATGGGTTCCAACATGGGTAGTGTGTGGGGTCATTTCCGAAGAAAATATTTACTAGCTGATTTTTTTTCAGTATTTAATTCTAGGAAACATAACGTTTCTCAAGATTGTTAATTTACATGGACATAAGAAATTCTGTTTTCCTGTTGCCCAGTAAAAGACTATAATATAGTTTATGTTTAAGAAATCTAAGTGAAGAATTTTTGAAAGTTTCTTCTACCAAGAAATGCAGAGTGATTCCGGAAATAAATATCTATAAACTTATTTAAAGATTATAAAGTGTCCACAGATGTTGAAACATTACATACTATTCAATTAATAAACATTAAGTTTCTATTTCATGAATCAGTTATTATAAATTTAAATAAGCTTTTTATGTATAACAGTGTTTTCAATGAAATCAGAGCTAAAAAATAAGTGAATAATATATTTTAGTTTAGTCAAAATTCCAAAGAACTGTAGAAGTAATCAATTTTTTTGTATGATCAGAATATATAAAGCAAAATTAAATGTGTGTATTGAGGAGAAACAATAGAGCAACACTGAGAAATAATTTATTCTTAATATGTACATATGTCCATTATCAATCTGGGAGATATATGTATGTTCATATTTTACCAAATAATTTAAAAATTAATAGTCATATTACAGAACATTCAAATATTTGTGATTCAGTAAAAGCCTAAATCAAAAATATATGAAAATGCCATGGTTCTTTGTATAGTTTACTATTTTAATATATTAACTTAAACATAACCTTTTAAAGTGTTAAACATAATTTTAAAAAATACAGTGGCCTAGCATCCCAATCTTGTCTACCCTTTCACCTCCTTTATTAAATACATTTCATATAAAATTATGAGTTTCTAAGATTAAAATAAAATTGTTGAACTAGCAATAGAAAGATTATATAAAGAGATTCTCAAACTCTGTTTTGTAAAATTTAAGGTTGATTTTCAACATTCTTTGAAGAAAGACACCTGACAAAGACTTTAGGCTTTTATCTTATATACATATTTATATAATTATTTGTTTTATTGATTTTTTTTAGATTTTATTATTTTTTTTCAAATTTCATGCGATATATTTAGGTCATATTTACATCTCTTCCCTCATCAGTACCACCTATTCATACCCCTGCCCAATTTCATCAATTTTAATGCATAACTGCATGCACATACACACCACCTCCTACACACACACACACACACACACACACACACACACACACACACACATCTACCAAGCCAAATGTGTGTCTTCAAATGCCCTTGGTCTATCCACTTGAGCCTGGTTAACCCATCCAGCATCACACACTTAAAGGAAACTGACTTTTCCTCTCCCAGAAGCTCTTGATTATGAGTGGTTCCTCAGCTAGGGTTGTGGTTTCCCCACATTTTTGCTGGGATCTTAAAGAAATAAGTTTCCAGACAACTTGGAAGTTACTCATACTTTCACATTTTTAAGTGCCTTTATCCTTCATCTGTTAGATAAATGAAATATTTTATTTATTGTATGATAAAGAAGCTCTCTGAAATGTGAAATTTTTAGACAAGATCTTATCTATCTTATGCTGGCTTCAGAGTAGCAGGAAAACCTTGAGCTCCTGATCCTTTTGCCTCCAGGTTCCAAATGCTCAGATAGGTGTGCACCTAATAATGTATGTGGTGTTGTGGAGCAAACTGAAGGCTTTGTCCATGTTTGGCAAGCCAGACAATCACTCAACCAACTGTGCTACAGTCTTATCCTTATATTTTAAATTTTGATGAATTGAAAATACAGCAATAATACAAGTTATTTTTCTCCTTTGGAATGTGCTTATTAAATAATATCTTTAATGAATAAATTAGTAATTTTGAAATGATTAGTTATTTTAATGATTTTATTAAAAGTTATTCTCATCTGAGGGTGTATATGAGAAAAAATTTGGATATAACTTTAAAATATGTACTGTGCTTCATGAAGGTTAAGATCAATGATATTCAAATTGTGGGAAACAGTGACATTTAGCCATTTTTGGATTTTCCAATTATTTATTTCAAGTAGTAACCAGGTATGAAATGTGGAGGATGAGGGTTATTTATCATTCAAATAATTACTTGTAAACTATATTACTTAACGGTAAGAATAAATATTATAATTGCTAATTATTTTTAAAAATCATATGACATTAAACTTGAGGAAAATACTTCTCAGTACTTTTAAGATGAAAATGCAAATTAACAGTTATGAATTTTAATGCTATTATATTAATCACTAAATGATTATTTAGATCATGTAACCTAAGATCCAACCAGGTATTTGCAGGAGCCTGCTATAAAATGAAGGTGGACATTGCCCTTACTAGAACCCATAGGCTAGCAAAGTAAAAGCATAATGCCAGAAATGGACTTCCTCTTTTGAACCTGTAGACCCTCAACTAGTAAAGGCCATTGTCCTTGCTCTTGGTTATCCATAAAAGCTTCTATCTTCTTTAAAAAAAATCATCTTTAATTATATGTATGTGTTTTTTTCTGTGTGTAGATGTACAGGCTACTGAGTATGCCAAAGACTTCAAATATCCATAGGGTTGGAGTTACAAGTAGTCCTGAGTCACATAAGGTGATTCCTGGGAACCAAATTTGGGTCCTTGTCAAGAAATTAGGAACTCTTAACTCTGATCCATCTCATCAGCTCCTCATGCTTCAATCTTAATGGATTATTTTGTCATTAATAATTTGAATTATCAATTTTGTTATAGGAAGAAGGATGTACAGGAAGTAGGAAGATTATTAAAGGCATGTCCCAATTATTTAAGATATGTATGTTGACATTTCATTCACTAAATCATATAATTGGTTAAAAGCTCAAGGCATTAAAAACATTTTCTTTAGCAAACCATAAACTTTTCAATTTTCCTGTATAATAAAAGCTAAATGTGTTGTTGATAAAATTAATTTTTGAGATTAGTAATATAATGTACCTTATTTCTTATTTACTGAACTATACTTTGCAAAATTGAAATTTAAATTATATACTATCCAAAATTACTTGATCATTTTAATATGAATTTCATTTTACTTTTAAACAAAAATACATCAAATTAGCAACAGGTAAATCATAATTATTTTAAAATATAAATAATCTTAACTAAATATATCTGAATAAGTACTATTTCTCTGGTCATTTCTCTTAAGTTCATTTATTAACTGAGAAGCCATTAGAAAACAACAAAAGTAGCAAGAACAATAACCAGCTCTTTACCATTTTGCCACATTTCTCTGAAACTTCATCTTAAATGATCTATCATGATGAATGATCCTATTCATGAAATATTTTGACTTATGAATATGTTTGACTCACAAAAACAATTTCACATATTATCATTATCATTTATGTATTATTTCAGGGAAAAATTGGTGAATTACATTAAGCTGTATATTAGTTTTAATGTTTTTATTTGGAGTTTGGAAATAAAATATACCTGGGTAAAATAATAGTCATAAATTCTCCTAGTTGTTCAAATGTACAGTGTTCTTGTCATTAAGGAAAGGAGACTGTACATAATGTTTAAAGAGCCTTTCAATGGATAATTTTACTTTCCTTCCTCATTATTTGAATATATTACTACATTGAAAACGAAGTGCTAGTGGGGTAAATGATAAAATAACAAAATTACTGGAGAAGTACATTGCTTATCAGAATAGGGTATTGAAGTAGAAGGAGATACAAAGCTCAAATGAAAAATTATTAATCCCCTACCCAGAAATAGTAACTATTTTCTGTAAAGCAAGCTGTTTACAGCTTCAGCCTCTGACTTCCTTTTAAGAGTAGCTGGATGACTTTGTGAAAAACATGTTTTTCTGCCTCAACCTTGTAAATTTCCTGATCCTGTAAAAACATCCTGCCTCCTGGTCTGGCTGTGGAATGTGCGGTAAACAGCGGAATTTACCCGCCCAGCTTCTTCTGCCCTCTGCTTCCCTATAAAAGCTTTGTGCAGAAGTTCAATAAACGAGACTTGATAAGAGCACTGTCTTGTCTCCATTCTCTGTGTCTCTTGCCCCATTCAATCCCCACTCTTCACTCCAGGTATCCCCGTTGCAGACCCCGCAGGCCGGGGCAGAGTTGTGCCCAATGTGGCTTGGATACTGGGGACAATGTGAGGGACATGACGAAAAAAGAAGGGGTGCGCACCTGCTCAAATAGTTCGGAGACGTCGCGGTAGCAACGACGTGAAAAGGAATGCTTTTGACAAATTTTGAGACACATTGGAGCCGCCGTGGGAACCTGCCTCAGTTGAAACCGAAAGTAAGTGGAAACGTCTGATCATGGGGCAAGAATTGAGTCAGCATGAGCTTTATGTTAAGCAGTTGAAGGATGCTTTAAAGACACTGGGAGTAAAGGTTAAGACAAGGGGTTTGTTTCATTTTTTTGACTTTGTGAAAGAGACCTGCCCCTGGTTTCCCCAAGAGGGTTTGATAGACATTAAAAGATGGAAGAGAGTTAAAAGTGCATTAGAGGATTACTATAAGGTCTTTGGACCAGGAAAGGTCCCGGTTACTGCTTTTTCTTATTGGAATTTAATAAGAGAGTTAATAGATAAAAGAGATGAACATGAGCCAGTAGTGACAGTTGCCCAAGCTAAAGAGATTTTTAGAAGTAGTTCTCAGTCAGAGTTGAGGGAAATTCCGGATACTCCCAAGGACGCGCCTGACTTAATTGCTTTTGATAGTGAAAATAAGGTTTTTCTGTAAATTAAAAAAATAAAAATAGGGATCCTCTGAGTCAGTTAGAGAGAGGATGGATATAAAGAGAATGTTCACAAGTCTAAAAAAGAATATATTCGTATTTATCCTCTTTTGGCAAAAGCTGCCTGTCCAGCCATGTAATAATACACATAGAAGCTTTGGCAGCAAGGTTTCTTGGCCCTCTGCCTCCTGAAGAAAAGTGTGGCAAATTTTCATGTAAATATTGTGTTTGTATGATGTATACTATGATTTCTGAAAACAATCAATCATTAATACTCAAATTACAAAAGCTTAGAACAGGTAGGGAAATTGTGCCCCTTTCACTTCAGACTTAAGCCTGTTCTTTATATCTAAAGATGTTTTCTGCCTAATGTCTCTTGCTTGCTGTTTCAAACTAATGTAGTATAGGCTGAAAATGTGAGAATCTGACTTAGGGCAGAAACGGGTCCTTTCTGTTCAGACTCATGCTAGTTCTCACAAACTCCTGTTCTCAAGAATTTTCCAGATTCAGACTAACCCTCTGACTCTGTGAGAGGAACTGAGAGCAGCTTGCATATTTTAGTGCCTTGGCATGCAGGATTTTCTTTGGTTAAAAAGGCTTCCACCTCAGGGGTCAGTCTCCTTGGGTACTTGACAAGGGGGACCTAATCTAGAGTGGTCATATAATAAACCTGTAAAAACAGGCGTACTATAATTAATCAAAATAACAGTTGGAGAGCTGTTCAGGATGCTGACCAGGGCTGTCCTCAGTGATGCTTTGGACGTAAATCAGGCATGCCCACGCAATGTTGACACTGTGCCTTTTGCAGATCTACATTGGGTCTCATTCCCAACAGGTTTTGTTTCAATTAGGTTTGAAGGTACCATTTAACAAATTTCTCTATCTTAGCCTGGCACAGCTCTGTGTGGATAATGTGTAAAAAATGACAGTTTTAAAACTTGTCTTTCTGTGTTCTTTCCTGACAGTACAGTACTTTATGGCAGAAGTAGCTTGTAAGGAGTACTCTAAACTGGTGGCTTATGGCAGGAGCCGCTTGTGATGAGTCTTAGAGCAGCAAGTAGTTCGTGACAGGAGCTACAACTCTATTTTGCTCTTTTCCAGGTTCCATGAGTTTACAATAGATGTCAAAAATAAAACAGATGTGTAAAAAATGGCATTTTTGCAATTTGTCTTTCTGTGTTCTTTCCCAACAGCACAGTACTTTGTGGCAGAAATAGCTTGTGAGGAGTACTCTAAACTGGTGGCTTGTGGCAGAAGCCACAAGTGTTGGAGCCATGAGTGTTGGAGCAGCAGGTAGTTCGTGGCAGGAGCTGCAACTCTATTTTGCTCTTTTCCAGGTTCCATGAGTTTGCAAAAGACGTCAAAAATAAAACAAATGTTGTGAGCACTTTAAAAAATTACAAGTTGGCCACATCTTATTGTTCCATGGATGTGTTTTAGACAACCCATGTTTGTGTTACTCTTAAATGTTCTAAAACTAAGGTGTGTGTCCTCCCTCTCTTGTAGTTTTGTCTCTTGTATGTTACCTTGGACACCTGCTTGGTACATACATACCTCTTTTGCTCCACAGGGTCAAGGCACTATGAATTATGCTCCTCGCAGTTTCCAGTCACCGCTACCAAACTAACTGTCCATTTTACCATGTGTTCCCTCTTGCCCTCCTTGTTTTCACCTTTAGGTCACTCTATAGCTGATAAATTGTGACATCCTCCCTTATCCTCATTTGGGGAAGAGGGCATCTTTATGTTTTTTCCACAGAATGCTGACAATGCATGTTGGGTACCTAAACACCTCGCCTGTTTTGCAACATCTCCAGACTCTATGCCACCTGTGTCATCACTACACCATCCATCATCGCATCCTGTGTTCCCAATTTTTTTGAACTGGGTTTTTGGACTCTGTTCGTGTTTCCTATGGACTGTTTCTACCACCTGGCACCCACCGTTCTCCTCTCTCGACTTTGCCTGTGATGCTGTGATTCTCTCTGTGATTCATTAATTGTTCCACATGCTTTGTGCACCATTGTTCTAATCATTTATGTAATGCCCTTCCGTGCTGTACACCATTTGTCCCCTTAGGGTCCTTTTGTTTGCTTGCAGGGGGGACTTTGTGTGGCTCTTAGAGAAAAATGCTGTTTTCATCTAGATAAGACTGGAACTGTAAAAGATAGCATAAAGATCTTGAGGGCGGGGCTGGAGCGGCACAAAAGAGAAAGGGATCAACAGGATAGTTGGTATAAAAATTGGTTTTCCATATCACCTTGGGTTTCAACCCTCTTGCCCACCATATTGGGGCCCCTCCTAGCCATCCTGGCTGTAATATCCTTTGGCCCCTGGGCCTTCAAAAGGATCACAACCTTCATTAAGAGTCAGATTAATGATCTGGCAGCTAAACCTATTCAAGTGCATTATCACAGACTGGAGCTCGAGAACCGAGATGACCCCTTTGAGACTGCCAGGCCTTATGACAACGTGACCAGTCGTCCCCTTGAGAGCTGAACCGGTCAGCCAAAGACGGGTAAGAGAAACTTTTACTGATAAGTAACCTAAGACAGGCAGGCAGCCAATGCAGCTGCCCTAGCCCATGACGGGTGAGCATCAGATAAAAGTTCTCCAACCTAAGACAGGCGGTTCCCTAAGCCTTGGCCCCATGCTCTTGTTTATAATAAAAAAGGGGGACCTGTAGGGAACCGTGGGCCCCCTACCCAGAAATAGTAACTATTGTCTGTGAAGCAAGCTGTTTACAGCTTCAGCCTCTGACTTCCTTTTAAGAGTGGCAGGATGACTTTGTGACCCTCTGCTTCCCTATGAAAGCTTTGTGCAGACTTCAATAAAGGAGACTTGATCAGAGCACTGTCTTGTCTCCATTCTCTGTGTCTCTTGCCCTATTCAATCCCCACTCCTCACTCCAGGTACCCCGTTGAAAGTCCCGTGGGCCGGGACACCTAAGGTATATCAACACTTGATCTGCAGGAGAGTTGTAGTGGAAAATAATCAGTAACAACATCTCTGGAAAATTCATATTGGGAACAAGGAAGAAGGAAGCAAGGAAACAGGAAGGAAGGAAGGAAAGGAAGGAGAGAAAAACAGAAGACGGGGAGAGAGGAAAAAGGAAGACGGGGCAGAGAGAGGGAGGGGAGGGAAGAGAAATTAAGGCACCAAATAAACAGTAATAAGTAAAACAATAAGAGTCTCAATGATGGTTTTCATTTTCAACTTGACTAGATTTGTAATATTTAGGGGATACACCTCTAGTTATGTCTATGAGAATGTTTCAAATAGAGTATAACTGAGGAAGGAAGATCTACCTTGAAAATGGGCAACACCATCTAAAAGCTGAACTTTAAAGAATGAAAAGGAATCAAGAAACAACATAATTCATCTTTGTTGTCCATCTGTGGTATGTGACAAGCTGCCTCACTCCCTTCATACATTCTTTCTTACTCTTATTAACTGTATCTCTTCAAACTATGAGCCAGAATAAATCCATCCTTCATCAAGTTCCTTTTGTCATGTCCTGTTCAAAACAATGATAATACACTCTCCAAGTATAACCTGAAGTTTAAAAGTGGAAAATTCTGGAATATGTGACAAAACAAAAGAAATAAAGATACTGTACTAAGTGAAATAAATCAGCTAGTGAAAAACAAGTACTGGGGCTGGAGACATGACTCAGCATCTAAGAACACCTGCTGTTCTTCCACAAGATCCAGATTCAATTTCCTGCACCCAAAGAGTGGCTAAGAATAGTCTGTAACTCCAATTCCAGATCTGACACCCTCTTCTGGCTTCTGCTGGGAATTGCACACACATGGTGCACTTACATACATGTAGGCAAAACTCAAACATATAAAGTAATCAAGAAGAAAAAGAAAAAGTACTACTACAGATTTCTACTTTTATGAAATAGCAAAAATGTTCAAATTAATAGACAAAAGTGTGTCATGGGAGTTTCCAAGGGCTGGGAGATGGAGAAATAAGGAATCAATTTATAAAAACACATAAAGTGTTAATTAAGCTGGAGAATCTGTAGCGATCTTCTCTAATGTTATCTATAGTCATAATTGAATATTAAAACTTATTAAAAGAACAGACCTCTTGCTATGTGCTTCTTGTATTTGTGTGGGCATGTCTTTCTTTAATTT
>NW_008333890.1:0-238 GCF_000622305.1 Nannospalax galili
ATCTTCTTTAAATGTCTGATAGAATTCTGTTGTAAATCTATCTGGTCCTGGCTTTTTTTCATCGGGAGGTTTTGTATTACTGTTTCAATTTCTTTTTGTGTTATGGGTGTGTTTAAGCTGTTAATCTCTTCTTGGTTTAGTGTTGGTGGTTCCCATGCCTTTAGATAACCCTCTTCTTGGTTTAGTGTTGGTGGTTCCCATGCCTTTAGATAACCATCCATTTCTTTTAGGTTTTCAA
>NW_008333891.1:0-2069 GCF_000622305.1 Nannospalax galili
ATAATTATTGATCACTGCCATTAAACTTCAAACAAACCCTACGATGCAGATGTTATGATGCCACTTTAAGATTTAAAAGAAAGATGCAACGAGGCAGAGACAAGAGTATTGAAATCTGAAGCTAACCTGAGCTACACAGCAACTTCTCTCAAAAAACAAAAGACAAAAAGAGGTTATATTCAGCAAGACAGTGGCAACAGTAGTTACTTTCCTTGTTTCTGTGGTCCAATACCTAAGGAGAAACAATTTAAGTGAGCAGAGGTTTATTTGGTCTCATAGTTTGAGAGTATATAGCCCACCATGGCAGGCAAGGCCCATGTCAGAAGCATGAGGCAGCCAGTCACAATGTGTCCATGGCCAGGAAACACAGAGAGAAAAGCACTGGTATTTAACTTGCTTTTTCTTCTTCAATTGGTCAGATATGTCAGCCCTAGGATGGTCTTGGCTACATTTAAACTGGGTCTTCCCTCTTTGGCTATACCTCTCTGGAAACAATATCCTTAAAGACATGCCCAGAGGTATGTCTCCTGGGTGATTCTAAATCCCCAAGTTGACAATGAGTATTAATAACTATCATGTTGGCTAAAGACATACTAGATCCTCAGAATCTATACTTGGTGAACTTTTTGGTTGTTCATGTTTTATTTTGAGACAATCTTGCTACATTGCCAGACTGATCTCAAAGTCACAATCCTCCTGCCTCAGGCTCCAGTGTATTTATGCTTCTGAACCCAATACTACTTCCAAGTAAATGTGACATTAATCCTCATGATTAACAGTACCTTTGAACAACTTAATTTTAAAAATTAGGCATATATTTCTGACAGGTGAGGAAAGGAGGATACACGAACAAACAGGATCTGTGTTTCTGGCTTTTATGATCCTACTGGTATTTACTCTTGTGAAGCTGGGATCACTAAGCTCTACTTTAAGCTCTTTATACCACTCAAAGCATTATCATTTCCAGGCATAAAAGTTTCAGTGTGCCAACTGGTAATGACTCACTTTCAAAAAGAACTTCAGAAGCCAAGTTTGTTTACTTTCCTATTTCATTTAGTGAATAAAGAATGACATTTAGGGCTGGGGATGTTACTCGGAGTATTTTGTCTAGCACACACAAGGCTTTGGGTTAGAGTCCCAGAGCTGAAAGAAAATAAATACATAAATACATAAATAAATAAATGAAAATGGCATTTATGCTTTAAAGGCAAACTTTACTATAATTTTAATTTTTTAAGATTTTTATTAAGTAATTAATCCTTAACTAATTTTAAGATAGGGCGCCCTGTGGCCACAGCTGACCTAGATTTTGCTATGTAGACCAATCTGGCCTTGATCTGATCCACCTGCCGGGATTAAACGCATGTACCACCATGACCAGCTAGATTTATTTATATTTTATGCATGTGTTTTGCCTGCATGTATGGATGTGTACAGTGTGACTGATACCCACAGAGGTCAGAAAAGGGTATCGGGGTATCAATCCTTAGAACTAGAGTTATGGACTGTGAGCTGCCTTTTGGGGGCGGGGGGACTGAACCTGGGCCCTCTCCAAGAGCAGCAAGTGCTTTTAACTGCTGAGGCCATCTCACCAGCCACATCTCTCTTATAATTTTTTTAAGGTGGAGAATTTTTCCTGAATACTGCAACTGAAAACTAGATGCAATTTGCATCTATTCTAAAATTTTGATGAAAACTGTAATATAAATAACTAGTAGAAATGTAAACCATACAGGTGTATATAACAGAGTGTTGGGCATTAGGAACTTATGTTATCACTCTTTACCTTCTGACCTTCATGTGTCTTTCCTCTTAAAAGGCAACACTAGTTAAACCCTCTACAACAAAGGGACAAAACTCTATGTGCTCCACCCAAGAACATGCCAGAGCCATGTTCCAACATCTTAAAATTCTGCTTGTTTGTGTAGAAGAGTGACAAACAGAGCCAGCTGGTCTTTCCCAGCTTATCTTCATTTGTTTATATGAAAGTTAGATTAAGAAATGGATTAATGCTTATAATCAATGCTCATAAAGGGAAAAATGTTTTATTACTTCATTTTGCAATACTT
>NW_008333892.1:0-2497 GCF_000622305.1 Nannospalax galili
TCTCTAAGATCTATGACCTCTCCAACCATGTGTATTTGGCTATGTTTACAGCACTCCCATTGAGTGGGCTTTTAGTCCAGTTGCTGTTGATTGCCACCAAGATAAAAGTGCCACTACTGCATCAATGTCATGTGCTGTGCCGGTCACTGATGTGCTTCTTTGGCCTTGAAGCTGGTGTTGGACCATCTATTGATGTTCTCCTTGAGCACCTTTCACAGTGCTCTCCAAAGCTATTTCCAATAGAGGTTGTTATTATTTATCTTGTGATACTTAATAAATGAACCAGAAGGATAGAGAAAAGACTGCTTACAGTCCATGAAGAGAATGAAGAGGACCCTCTGCCTAAAAATAAACCTCAGTATGTCCAGCTTCAGGAGGATTTCCTTATTGGGTTTCTGCTGGATGTTGTAAACATCAATTTAATGATATTTTGCTATGTATCTGCGGCTTCTCTCTATCTACTGCTCACACTCATTCAAAACCTAAAGCAAAGTTTTGGTAGATCACTCTCCAAACTATATAAAATTTAAAAAAAAGATTTTTGACTTTTGGGTGTTATAGGGTTAACCTGGGAACTTATAAACCCCAATGTATACACAGGCAATATTAATTTATTACATTATCTTATATGTGTAACTCGGATTATCTGTGAGTTCAATAAACTAATTGATTCTCCAGGATGAACTTTAATGTTATCAAACATTGGTCTGATACTAGACCCTTAGAAAGGGCGTAAATATTGCTAGGTACCCCCAGGAAGAAAATTCTTAGAACAGATGACAAATGTATTTGCTAATGTTATTACGTCTCATGGTATTAAGAAAGGAAATGAGGTGAAAGAAGATGTTAAAAGAATATGGAAATTGAGATATGAAGATTAAGATGGATAGATGTATCCAGAATAGAAAAAAATGAGAAAATCTATGCAAGTGATAAAGAGATGTTTGAGTAGGTTTGTTAAGATAAATGAAGGATGAGACTTAGAGATAACCTATAGATGACCTTTTTAAAAAATAGTCTACTATTTTTTAATTTTATGTAAATGAGGCATTGCTTGCACGTGTGTAAATGCACCCATGTTGTGCAACACCTGTGGAGGTCAGAAGAAGGCATGGGATTCCCCTGGAACTGGAGTTATGGACAGTTGTTAGTTGCCATGTGGGTGCTGGGAATTGAATCTGGGTCCTCTGAAAGATCAGTCAGTGCTCTTGCTGAGCCATCTCTCTAGCCCCAATATATAGATAATCTTAATTTATCTAAGATCAGGGGCTGAAGAGATGGCTCACTGGTTAAGAGCACTGACTACAGAGGACCTGGGTTTGATTCCCAGCACCCACATGGCAGCTAGGAACCGGGTGCACTCACATACATGCAGGCAATACACTCATACACATAAAATAAAAAATAATTAAAAAATATTTTTTAAAATGTATATATCTAAGATCAAAGTTCAGTCAACTGGTTTAAGGAACAAAATATATGCCTTGCAAGGTTTATTTAAGAATGTTTGGGTTTTTTATTGCTCAAGCTTTGTTTACATATCAAACAATGATTAAAAGTAACAGACTGGTGTAATTAACCTTCTTGGTTGTTTAATAACCATACTTGACGACCTATACTAATATGGTCAGAGGAACTTAAATGGACATTTAGCCCCTTACCCTCCAAGGTCGACCAAGTCCCAGGGGACTAGAGGGTATCTCTCAAAATGCCCTGTAACTATGGGTGAGTCTCCTATCCTCTTGTTCAGGGAGGCCATGAGGACCCCACCAGATGGACTTGAACCAGTAATATACAAAGAGGAGGATTGTACTGGATAGCTTTAGTTGTCAACTTGACACACCTGGGTAGAGGAAGCCTCAAGTGGGAAATGCCTCAAATGGACTGGCCTGCCTGTGACCATGTCTGTGGGGCATTTGACTATTGAGTGGTGTGAGAGGGCCCAGCCCACTGTGGGTGGTGTCACCCCTGGGCAGGTTATCCTGTGTTGTCTAAGAAAGCAGGTTGTGGGGTTGGAAAGATGGCTCAGTGGTTAAGAACACTGACTATTCTTGCAGAAGTCCCGTGTTTGAATCCCAGCACCCGCATGGCAGCTAACAACTGTACGTAACTCCAGTTCCAGGGGATCTGACAGCCTCTCTTGTCCTCCTCGGGCATTGTATGACACAGGTGCACTTACCTACATGCAGACATAACACTCATATACATAAAATAAAACTAATAAAACATTTAAAAAGAAAGAAAGAAAGAAAATAAATAAATATAGAAAGAAAGAAAGAAAGAAAGAAAGAAAAGAAAGAAAGAAAGAAAGAAAGAAAGAAAGAAAGAAAGAAAGAAGGCCGGCTGAGTAAGTATGGGTCAGGGGAGCAAGCCAGTAAGCAGCATTCCTCCATGGCCTCTGCTCTAGCCCCTGCCTTCAGGTTCCTGCCCTGAGTTCCTACCTTGGGCTCCCTGATGAACTGTGACCTGGGAGATGGAAGCTGAATAAACCCTTTCC
>NW_008333892.1:3409-4111 GCF_000622305.1 Nannospalax galili
GAACACAATGGATGGATGCTTTTGTGAACCCATCAAAAATTCTCCTGGTTCCTGAGAACTAGTAATGCTCTTGCATTTTCTCCTCCCTCAAAACTCTTTCTAGACATCACTTAAAGACTTCCTTTCCTAACTTTATCCTGCAGTATACAAATAGAGACACTGATGCACTTTTGAAGCCTTTTAGATAGGCTTACTGGAGGGGTACCTTGACTGTCGTGCCTTATGTCCGAATTCAGCTCCACCCTTTTCTCCTCCCTCAAAACTCTTTCTAGACATCAGTTAAAGACTTCCTTTCCTAACTTTATCCTTCAGTATACAAATAGAGACACTGATGCACTTTTGAAGCCTTTTAGATAGGCTTACTGGAGGGGTACCTTGACTGTCGTGCCTTATGTCCGAATTCAGCTCCACCAGTAAGTGTCTTGGGAGAATAGGTTAGAATTAGACATGATTTTGGCTGAAAAAGATGGGGTTTATGTAATGCTAGGAGGACAAGAATTGTATATCATCCTCAATAACACAACTCCAAATGTAAATAACTCTAGAGCTCTTCAGGACCTTAAGGCACTTTATAAAGAACTAAAACTTTGGGAAGTCTCTGATCTCCTGGAAAAATGGTTTAAAAAATGGAGTGGTCTTACAGGCTCTATGTTAACCTCCTTGGTAATCACGATGGGTGTCCTAGACTGTCGGGAGCTGGAG
>NW_008333892.1:4510-7232 GCF_000622305.1 Nannospalax galili
TAGCCGCCATGTGGGTGCTGGAAATCCAACCGGGGTCCTCTGCAAGAGCAGTCAGTGCTCTTAACCGCTGAGCCATCCCTCCCGCCCCCCTCTAATTCTTTTAAACTAGTCAACCAGGACAGGCTGTGAGCTGGACCCCAGCCAATGGGGAATAAACACAGTACTCTTTAAAAAAGTTTGTTTATTGGTTTATTATTTTTTATTTTATGTATACGAGTGTATTGCCTGTGTGTACCTAAGTGCACCCGTGTCTCAAAATGCTTTCAGAGGACAGAATGGTGTTGAATTCCTCCAGAACTGGAGTTATAACAGCTGTTAGCCACCATGTGGATGATGGGAACCGAACCCCGGTCCTCTGCAAGAGCAGCCAGTGCTCTTAACCACTGAGCCATCTCTCCAGTCCCCCCAAACCACGGTACTCTTGCGTTAGGGATAAAAGCCTATCAAGCTTCCAGGTCATGTGTGCTTGCTAGATCTGATTGACCATGCAATGTACCTTTTTGCAAAAGTAAAATCTGCCTTGGCTTTGGCTGTGTGTTCTTTGTGTGGTATTGGTGGGGGTTCTTGGACCTCGGATTTTATTTCTAGCATTTAGGTATTGGCCTCTTTAACGCCTGCCTCTGGCTGTCAGGGAGCCTGACAGTAGGGTGGAAATGTGCAGTGGATCCCAGATCTGGCCTTGCTACTTACCCTGGGCCTCAAGTGCCCAATTAGTAAAGAAATTCACAGTATTCCGGGTTTGCCACCATGAGGTTGTCCTTCTAGCCAGGGATTCTGCCTCTCTAGGATGGTGGGTGGTGCCTCAGCCCCCTTCATCTTGCCTTTCTTTTTAGAAGATTTATTCTTCTTTTTATTTATGTGTCTTTCTGAGTGTATGCCACATGTGTGTAGGTGCCTATGGAGACCAGAACAGGGCACTGGCTCCCCTGGAGCTGGAGTTACAGGCAGTTGTGAGCTGCCTGTCATGGGTACTGGAAGAGCAGCAAGAGCTGCTAGCCACCTAGCTGTTTCTCCAGTCTCCATCCTGCCGTTTTAATTCTGAAACCAGGGCCTGCCCCAGCACATTGAGCCCTGGCCTGTCCCTGCTCTGTGCCAGGGTGTGCCTGAAGGTATAAAGAGGAAGACGGAATCCTGAGGCTGGAAAAAAAAAAGCCCTGATCTTAGTGCTCCAAAAGTCTTCATGGGGAATTGGTCTTGTTTCCAGGAGCTGTTGAGTACCTGCTTTGCCCTTTTCATGAGTGGCAGATAAAGAGGTGCCCCACCCAGGCCTGTGGGACTCTAGCACCTCCCAAAGAATGGCTATAAGGAGAAGGGAGGGAGCGGGTTTCAAGTAGCCCCTTTTCATGTGTGGAAGTGAGGACCTCAAGGCCAGCCTTACTATTAGTGCTCAGGCTGATCAGCCACACAAAAGGAAAATTAGTGTTGTATCAGGGACCCCCCAGAACAAAGAAAAAGGAACACATCATGATCTGTGCCTGAGTGTAGGAACACTGAACACTATTCTGCCTGTCATGACAGAGCACCCCATTAGGATGTGTGTATTACCATATATGGGAGACGAAGAAACTAAACTGCACACGGGATATAAAAGACTGAATCTTCTTTTGTTTGGGACCATGATTTAGAAAAATATCTCTCTCTGGGTCCCTGTACAGGTACAATAATAAACTGCTTTCCGCTTAGCTTTTGGGACCCTGGTTCAGATTGCCTATTATAGTGTGACAAAAGCATGCCACCAGTATTAGCCTATACAAGAAATTGACTACAAAACTGACTCAGTGGTTAAGAGTACTTGTTACACAATCATGAGGATTGGCTTGGATCCCAGTAGCCACCTAACAAGCTGGGCATTCTGCACACAGCTGTAATGGCCCTGCTCTGCAGGAGGTGAAGCCAGGTGGATCACTGGGGCTTCTTGACTTCCAACCTAGCCAAGAAGATGCTAAGTTCAGGAAGAGACCCGGCCTCTAAAGAATAGACAGAAAGAGATAGAGGAAGATGCTCACTGCATGGGCACAGGCTCAGACACCCTTGTGTGAACACACACATTCACATGCATGCACATACACACACACACACACACACAATAACTAACTAAATAATATTTTTACAAAAGCAGAAACAAGACTGGAGATCCCTCTCCAAGGCTAATGTAGGAGAGTGCATGCAGAGAAAAGCATACACTGTGCAAATGTCCCAATCAGCTGTGCCTAAGAGCCATTGAACTTTGACCTTCTTCCAGTTCTGGGCCATTTCCACTTTTGAAATTGCCTTTCTAGTTTGGGGGTTCTTTTTTAAATATTTTATTATTTTATGTGTATGAGTGTATTGCCTGCATGTATGTGAGTGCACCCGTGTCATGCAATGCCCTGGAGGTCAGAAGAGGGCTTCAGATTCCCCGAAACTGGAGTTAAGGACGGTTTGTAGCTGCCATGTGGGTGCCGGGAATCGAACCCAGGTCCTCTGCAAGAGCAGTTAGTGCTCTTAACCGCTGAGCCATCTCTCCAGTCCATTTGTTTCTTTTTACAAAATACTTTGCGCCAGGCGTGGTGGTGCACGCCTGTAGTCCCAGCACTTCAGAGGCAGAGGCAGGTGATCTCTGTGAGTCCAAGGTCCCTGGTCTACATAGTGAGTTCCAGGAAAGCTGGGGCTACATGGAGACCCTGCTTCAAAAAAAACCAAAAAATACTTTGCACAGGTTTTTATGTTATATACATAACAG
>NW_008333893.1:0-6037 GCF_000622305.1 Nannospalax galili
AGCCCCAGAAAGAGGCTGGTGGGTGTTGAAGGACCAGGGAAGTAGAGGGAGGTGAGGGCAGGGCCACATCCAGAAGCAGTGTTCCTGGGGCCCAAAGAAGGCACCAAGGTGGCCTGGGTGAAAAGGATCAGGAAGCAGTATTGGTTCCTTACGTGTCTGATGCCTAAGGCAAGGAATAGGACCGGACTCAAATTAGGAGAGACTGGCAGGGGAGATGGGAGGGGGAATAAAGCTGGGGGAGTCAAGACAATTTGGGGGTTCAACTGGCCTGGGAGCCTGGCCCAGGAAAGATGCTGGTCTAGGGCACCTGGTGGTAGTGCCACCCAGAGATGCAAAGGCAAATGGGGTGGGAAAAGGCCTCAAGGACTCCTGGGGACTGCGCTGAAGAGCTAGCTGGGTTGGTCTGGATGCAAAGGATCAGGAAGAGGAAAGTTCAGCTCCAGTGTCCCAGAAAGAGGCTGGGGGTGCTGCAGGCCCAGGGAAGCTGAGGGAGGTGAGGGCGGGGCTAGGTCCAGAAGCAGTGCTCCTGGGGCCCAAGGAAGGCACCAAGCCGGTCCAGGTGAAAAGGATCAGGAAGCAGCCCTGGCTCCCCAGGTGTCTGGGGCCCCAAGACTAGGAATGGCACAGGGCCCAAACTAGGAGTAGAGAACAGCGGGGGAGATGGAAGGGCGAATCAGAATTATGCTGTTTTAAAGGTTGGGAAAGAATGGCTCATGCCGTGTGCCATCCCAGATTTATAATGGTGATCAAGTGAATGTTAATTGCTATATTAAATATCTACCAACGGACATGAAAATTGAAAAAATCTGTAAATAAATATAAATTTTCTTACTAGAAGGTGAGCCATGGAATAATGTTACTCCTTTCCCGTAGCCCCCCCCCCCATTTTCTAATCTTGGGGGCTGGATATTTCCATCTGTTCCTTGTCAGAGATTTACTCACCTGATAGTTCTGATGGCAATACCAGCCCTGCTGCTCCCTTCTGTTCTGGCAGCTTTCCCAGTCCTCCTCACACATCCCATAAATGGATCTGCGAAATGTTAAATAAAAAAAATCCTGAATAATTGTTAATGTTAGTGTGACACAGTGATCCTCAGAATCCTTCCTATTTTATTCTGGTTGCTCAAAGGATGCTACTACTACATCTCTTTTGGGGGTGCCTGTTGCTTAGTTCCTGGCCAAAGTTCTGACTTAACGTTGCTGTGCAGCTATGACTATTCTATTGGCTCCTGTACACACTTGCAGCTACCTAAACTCCACGACAGTTGCCCATACCCTTTCTCCATGTGGCCAGGTTTCTTGCTACCATTGTATACAGTAGGAAGAACAGTACTGCCAACCACTCCAGCTGAACTGTGAAAGAGGGTTCTGGGGTATTTCCCTTAGTGCCAGTTACTTGGTGATTTTTTTGTAAATACTCAGGATGCTTTAAATGTGTAGATGTGTCATACCAAACTTTTGCCAGGTTAGATATATTCCCTCTAAGGTGGGTTTCACCCTAAATACGATTATGTTCAGAAGGCCACCTCCCCTACTACCTAGACTAAGATGCCCTATTCTGAAAAAATACTGATCAGTCTCTCTTAAAGTATCTCCAGTCCCTATAACAGGTCCATGCTGTAGTCTACTCTATTTCTGAGATATCTTCTTGTGCCCTCTTCTACACACTGCCACCTGTTCTGTCCTGGAGATCTGATATACAATATATGTTCTGAGGTACGCTCAGGTTTGATATCTGATGTGGTGTGACAAATTTGATGGCAGATCATTAAGGAGCAAGGTGTGGGACCCTAGTGTTGAATTCAAACCTATACCTCAGAATGCTGTGTTTAGTTTGTAGATTTTATCAATACAAATTTCCTGAAGTGAAAGATATAAGTTATGGTGAATATAAGGTTCATTGATGAAATAGGGGCTTGTGTCATCTTGTTGGAATAAAGCAACATTGAAAGTATGATTCTTCTTAGTGAAGTATCCGAAGATGTATCTGATGTATAAACAAACACATAAAAATTGGCAAGAATGGAAAAAAAAAGAAGGATGTATTTATTTGTCAAGAAAAAGGTGTTTCAGGCTGGAGAGACAGCTCAGTGGTTAAGAGCACCACCTGCTCCTAAAGAGAACCCAGGTTCAATTCCCAACACTCACGTGATGGCTAACACCCATGCATAACTCCAGTTCCAGGGAAATCCAATGCCCTCTTCTGACTTCTGTGGGCTTTTCAAGACACAGGTGTACTTACACATATATAGGCAATACCCTCATACACATAAAAATAATAAATAAAAATGTTCTTTAGGGAAGCATTTCTCCAGAGCAAGCCATCAAATGTGAAGACAAATTCACAACTTCCAAAATTGTCTATAGCATTCTTTGCCATGTTGCTGAGGTATTAGAATACACCAAGGATGAAGAGGTGGAAAGTCTGTTCCACAGGACTGCCTATGTCTTTGATGACAAGTACAAGAGATGGGGTATGATGTCTATGATGTAGTTAAGCATGCTGTCTCAGACCCATCTATTTTGGATAGTTTAGATTTGAATAAAGATGAATGTGAAGCTCTCATTAATAATATTAATAAGCATTTGACCCACAAGCTGTAAAATTTGAGCAAATATTGAAGTAGCTTGCTATGGTTATGAAGGCATTGATGCTGTAAAAGAGCTTTGAGAGCAGGTTTGAATTGTTCTATGGATCCTATGCCCATTAAGATTCATCTAATACCTCCTCCAAGGAATGTAATGACAATGACAACCCTAGCAAGAACAGAAGGCCTTTCTGTCCTCAATCAGGTTATGGCCGGCATCAAAGAACAGAATGTGGAAAAGAGGAGCATGTTCAAATGGAGCCCCAAATGGTCACAAATACAGATGAGAAGGACCTTGCAAGAGAGGTAGAAAAGCTTTAGAGATAAAATGCAGAAGTGGATGGAGATGATGATGCAGAAGAAATGGAAGTCAAAGCTGAAGATTAACTTTGTGGAAAACAGTTTAGTTTAAGGACTATGAATCAGCTTTTCCTGGCTGTAAACCCTAGACTTGATGATTTTCCAGTATTGAAAAATTCAAAGCTGAATATTTTTATTTCCATGTGTTTAAGTATTCAAAACAACAGAACCTGAGATGCCCTGCTTATTATCAGCCGTTTTCATATAGTAGCTTGGACACATCCAACAATTTTAAGGTAGTGGCTTTATTTGACCAGAGACAAATCTTTAAGAACAGCCCTAAAATTGGCCTTTTGCTGTCCATTTCTGATGTCTCTGGATTGGCATGCTTTGTAGTTCAGTGCTTCCATAAGATTTCCCAGAGGCGCCCGACACAATTTCAATGTTTCTATATAAAATATATTCAAGAAATCAAATACATTTCTGGGATATTTTTAAAAAATTTCCAAAAGTTGAGAGACCAATAGTTCCTGGTTTCTGTCACTGGGATACATTGTGGCCAACATGGGCAGCCATGGGACCTGAATGGATTACCACAGAACTGAAAATAAACCAGGGCACTCAGGCTTCCATTCACCTGAGTGTTGATTGTATCAGCAGCTCTGCTTTTATTCTCATACTCACAGACACATGTCTACAGAAGTGAACAATAATAAAATGACTTCTCATACTCATGAGAAATACATTCAAATGTTTACAGAACACTGAATAATAGTAATATCGTTAGAATATAAAAAGTCAGCAAAATAAAATAAGCATAGAAACAGTATCTCCATGCTATATCTATTTAGGAGGCCAACATATTTCATAAGAAACTAGAGGGGGGATCTCTCAAGCAAGAATTCTTGCATAAACTTTCTCATGAGACACAAGGCTTTCCAGACATACATATTCAAGGTTCAGCTTAATTCACCAAGCATATTTTTAAAGCCATAGGAACACTATTTCACAGTCCCTTCAGTCCATGGTTTCTATAATACTGGGAGACTTTCAACTAGCCAGGTAACAAGTCCAGGTAGCATATCCTCTTATCCAGCTATGCCTGCATCTACATTGAACCTATTGTCTCTATAATTCTGAGAAACACGTTTTTCCTAACTGAAACTTTAGTTAACTGAAAACCTCTTTGTTAACTGACATGCCTCTGTTCTGATGTAACTATGTTGATCTAATGCAACTATGGTTGTAGGCTTTATCCCTGGTATAATGTAATTATGGTTTTAAGATTTATAAACCAAATTCTGATTCCCCTTGAGGTTGTGACGTATTTTGGGCATTAGCCCTCTCTCTGACCACTGTTTAACAAAGGACTCCTCATTTGAACATCACTGTGCGGTGTTCCTCTGTCTCTCACTCAGTATTACACTCAGCCTCACTGCTTTTACCCTGTGATTCTGAGAGCATTTTTTCAAACATTTAATCACATAACGTCATTGTGGACTAAGTGTTCTGTTCAACGAGGCACCCATGTCTCAGGGAGCGGGCGCTGTGCCCAGGATCCATTCTCCCTCTTGTGTCTTTTCCCCAACTTCTTGAGACAAGGACAGCTAAAGAGTTCAAAACTTAGCAAGCTTGCAGTTTCATAGTAGACACAATGCCTCTTAGACAACAAAAAAATTGTTTTATGCAGAATTTCAATGACTCAAGTGGGAAAGCTCCACCTACAAGAGGGTTGGGTAAATGAATTCGCTTTAGAATCTGAGCCTGACAAGGCTGAGGAGAGCAAGGCAAGGTTGTGGGAAAAAAACATTTACATTTTCCATTTAAACTTCTGAGTTTTGTGATCTCCTTCAAGTTAGTGTGGAGCAGAAAAATCCTGAAAGAAGTCTTCCTCTGGAGAGTAGAGAGCCATGGCCTGGGTGTGAGGTGTTGTAGCTCAGGAATTCATCTGCAAGCCTGAAATGAACTTGTTTTGTTTGACCCACAATTACAAATATAGAGCATGTGTGTTTTTCTCCCTTCAGGAAGGAGCTGGCAGGAAGCATGAACATGACTGAAATCAGCTCAGGTCCCAGTGCCTCCAAAATCTACTTTATCTTTTTAAAGTTTTATTTCTTTTATTTTATGTGTATGAGTGTTTTTCCTACATACATTTATGTGCACCATGTACATGCTTGGTGCCCAGGGAGGCCATAAGAGTGTGATGGATCCCCCAGAACTGGAGTTAAGGATAGTTGTGAGCTGCCATATGGGTTCTGAGAACAACACTCAGGTTCTCTGAGTTGTCTCTCCATCCTGGGCAAAAAATATTTTTCATTGTAGATATTCTCAAAACTGTGGCAGGTCGTAGAGAGTTTGGCATAGACATCCTGAAGGTGGTATGTTTTATTGCCTTTTCCATATTTAGAAAATTAGGTTTGTAAATGAAAAATAAGATGAAGAAGGCATATTGTCACATTTTCAGAAGGTGCTTCATATGATACCTGAACAAAGAAAGCTACACATAAAATTTGATGTTTCCTGTATACAATTAAATATATAGGAATGAACACATTTTAAATATAAGTACTATATTTTAATGGATATATAATGAATAGTATGTGAACTATACAAGTATATGCAGAAATACTAACATGCATGTATATTAATTACAGAGCATGTGTCTGTTCTGAAACAACTATGAGTTGGGTCTAAAATGACTGCTTAGTCCATGGAATACATGAGGGCAACCACCATCAGTGGGCACGACTACCTACCATCCTGCCTAGTGATAGTGCGAGCCTCCTGAAATGACCCCTACTGTGTCTCCAGATCACTGTCAGCAGGATATAAGCCATAGAGAGTAAGGGAAAGAGGCCCTCATTAGGAGGCATATACTCAGCTCTTCTTCAGACTAACATGAAAGTATTTACCAATGAGAAGATGTGAAGTTCTGGTTTGCATTCCAGTAATGTATGGAGGGATGCCACTGAGTGCTAAACAGTTGATTAGGAGTTTAAACCATAGAAAGAAAGAAAGAGGTTTAGAAGCCTTCAAAAAAAAAGAACAGACCTAATGAACTAATGGAAACCTTCATTATTCTGCCAAAGTTGACCCCATGTTTACAAATCATTTCATGTTTGATTTCATAATTCTACTCCACCCTTAAA
>NW_008333893.1:6099-9604 GCF_000622305.1 Nannospalax galili
GAGAAATGTGTTAAAGTTTGCCTATCTTTGGGATAATAAAAAAATTAAAGAAAAAGAAAAAAAAAGTTGTACAACAGGCTGAGTTGCAAAAACAGGGAGTTGAGAAAACTTAGAAACCCAGACCTTTTACTGTTGAGACTCGAGGCTACTGCATCCTGTTCTTTCCGTTCTGTGTCCTTTCCAAAGGAGAAGGCTTAGTAGTCACATGGATGAGACCTCATGAAGCTCAAAAAGCACCAGCAAATACTCTGATCTTCTGTCACCAGCAAAGTCTTTTCTCTCAGCAAATACACACTAACCCTGCCACCAGAGCTCATACATCCCTGGTGGCCACAGTTGATGCTCTGCAAGAGGGGACCACAGGGATGCAAGGCTGGGGAAGGCACTGTGAGGGTCACAGTCCAGGGCAGAGAAGATGCTGGGGTGGAGATATGGCCTCAGAGGCTGGTTCATGCATGGAAGACTGGTGAGAATGTTGGTCCCACTCAGGTGTTCATAAAGAGGCTGCATTAACGAAGTTGGAGAGGCTCTTGAGGTTAATGGAAGGCCATCAAGACTGAGGGATACTATTCCGTGGGGAATGCAGGGAAGCATTGTCTGTACACTGTTTGCCTGAGGAGAATAGATGGCGGATGATTCCCCCAGGCCTCAGAGCAGCTTAAGTAGGAAGAGTATGGTTTCTCTAAGGTCCCAGGAGACCATGCTCCTGAGTGAAAGTGGCTGCTCATCAGAAGACTATGACTGTAGAGTCATTCATTCCAACTATTGACCCTTGAGGCCCACACTGACCTGGAATTGGCTCCTTGTATGTCATTCAAAAGTTGAGAGAGAGAGAGAGAGAGAGAGAGAAGAGAACTTGTGCACACTAATCGCTAATAGTCAGGCACTCTCAAGGTCTCAGAGATCCCAGAGCACTATGAAGGAACAGCTGGGAAAGCAGTAGACTGTTAGAATAAAAGGTGGCACTGTGGTGTTGTTTCCCGTCAGCGTGTTTTGCTTCCGACAGTTGTGATTATGAACCACTTAACAGGGCCTACTCACTATCAGGAACCAATGAGACAGAAGTGACACTTTTGCACAGATTGGGAAATAGGCACAGACAATTTGGAAAATGTAAAATGCAGTTGGACGTGAGCAGAAAGACCTGAGACAGGACCCATGCAGGGCCTGATGTGCAATTTCTTGGGGATGAAGAAAACTGTAGTCAACTGCTCTTAGGGGCTGGGCACAAAATAAGCACCAGCTGGGATCTGGGCCCTCCTGGAAAGACCCAAATGGAGCTGAGCCAGAAAGAATCAAGAGGACAGGGTTACCTGTCCTCCTTGTGCACCTGAGTACAGCACCTCACACAATGCGGGAAGGCTGGTGCACCAGATGCCCAGTCGTCCTCCTTGAGAAGTGGCAGCTGCCTCTACATGGCCCACTAGTTTCAGTGTCCAGAAATACCATCCCAAAAAAAGAACATTATAATTCGTGCCACCATGAATCTATAATCTTGAAAACTTTGTGCAAGGATTCCTAATCTAGCCACTTGTACAATAAAAGTGTACATATCCGGTTATATGAGGTCTCTACAACAGCCAAATTCACAGAGATAGAAAGTATAATAATGGCACTGTTCAGGAGGAAATCTCTCTATAAGTTTTGTCTTTACTGATTATCTAAATGCTGCAGAGACCACTGTCATGGCCACCATGGTTGACCATGGTGCTGTCATCAGCAGAAGACCCCATGTGCATCTGAATCTTGGATAAGGATGGCTCTATAGGTCATGCAAATACCAGCAGGTACCCAGGCACATACTGACACACATGAATCACACATAAGCAGACACAGGCTTGCACAGACTGGCACACAGGAAGTATGGGTTAGGCACACAGACTTAATGACAGATACATGCATGTAGGTTGCTGAAGGCAAATGATAAGGCTTTTGAACTTAAGGCTATATACAAAACACACACAAAAATGGTATTCTGCAAGAAATAGTTACATAAAAAATTTCATCGCTACATACTTTTGGGGTCCCTTGACATCCAATTTCAAATGCTTTGTCTTTATTCATAACCCCCAATGTCCACAGTTGCTATCTTGTACCAAGCTGGATATTCATATCAATTCCCTATTGTATAGAGAAAAACCGGAACTCATGATTCACTGTTCCCTCCAAAACTACATCCCTGACGAGAAGGACAAACTTGACAGGGCTCAATTCCTACCTTACCTCTTGTACCCCAAGGGAACTGTGTGACTTGTTAAGGTTCCTGATAAGGTAGAGAAGACGTGCGTATGAAACTTACAAGGAGACAGACAGTTTGGTGTTTACATTTAAAGTTCTGATCAGTGCCTTCCCCCCTAGTCTCATTTGCTCTTGCTGGCAGTAGAGTTCAGTGAGGCCTGGATGAGATCAGGCTTGTGCAGCTTTATGCACAGAGAAGACCACTCAGGCTCCTGAGTAAAGCCACAGGGAACAAGGTAGAACATGATTCCCCAAAGAGCAGAGAAGCTAGCAATGTCTCCACCCAGAAAGGGCTGCAGAGCACACAGTCTGGGTCTGCCTTGGAGTTTCTTCTCTCCAGAAGTGGGGGACAATATCTGTATGTGTATGGACGACCGATACTGGTGTTGTGGTCAGAAGAAAAGTGTCTCCATCAGGCTATGCCAGTGTGCCCATAGTGTGTGTAGGGAGGCAAAGTTCTAGGCATAGAGAAAGTGGTGGGCAGAGTGATAGCATCAGGGTAAAGCTGTCAAGTTCCAATAGGATGCTGGTCTTCCTTGGAGAGTTAGGAGATGTCAATCATTCATCACTGCTTGTCCACCAAGCACTTCTGGAGAGAGCTCTACCATGGCTATTATCCAAGTTTAATTTATGTCATGGTGGTAAAATATCCTCACTACAATCAACTTGGGGAAGAAAAGGTTATTTTAAGTCACATTCCTAGGTTACAGTTCATTCCCCTGGGGGAAATCAGAGTGTGGCTGACTTGAAGCAGCTAATCACATGTCACTTACAGCCAAAGACAGAGAAATGAAATGTGAAAAGGGAAAAGAAAGATAGAAAAGATCAGCAAGATGATGATATTACTTCTGGTCCTCAGTGCTCTTTGGGGAGCATGGTGGCAGAAAGGCACCACAGATCTAATGATGGTTTCTAGAATAGCAATCCCTCACAGTGAGCCACTGAGGCTGCATTGCAAGACTAGAGACTGGGTCTGCAGCCAGGTCTGGCTCAGGATGTAGAGCATGAACTCCACATTTTCAAGCCAGCCATGGGAACAGAAAAAATGAAGTTTGCTGGGCTGCTTCATCCCTCTCTTGATATACCCAATGTATCCCCAGTGCTGCTGAGGGTGGAGTGATTCACACAACACAGGGAAGGGAAAGGCGGTGTTCTCATCTACTGTCAAGCCTTCCAACATAAATGTCTGTGAAAAGCTGTTCACCAACCTCTCCTTCTCTCTCTCATAAACTTCATAAGAGCTGTCATATGAAATCAGATCGGGGCC
>NW_008333894.1:0-396 GCF_000622305.1 Nannospalax galili
AATATAATGGCACATGGGGCCATGGTATTGGAACATTGGAGAATTGTGATGATACATTTGAGCATTGTGAAGTCATATTGTAACATTGCGATGGCACCTTGGAGCATTGTGACCACACATGGGGTGATAGTTTTTGCACACTGGAACATTGTGATATCAGGTTGGAGCATTATGATGTTACAATAGAACATTGTTAAGTCATATTGTAATATTTTGATGGCACATTACAGCATTGGGATGTCACAATGGAACGTTGAGTAGTCATATTATAACACTGTGATGGATCATTGGAGCAATATAATGGCACAAGTGGCGATAGTGTTTTCACATTGGAGGACTGTGATGTCTCATTGGGGTATTGTGAGGGGCACTGTGCACAGTGTTTGCATACTGAAC
>NW_008333895.1:0-258 GCF_000622305.1 Nannospalax galili
TTGAGTGTTATGCCTGCATGTATGTAAGGGCACTTGTGTCATGCAGTGCCACCAGAGGTCAGAAGAGGGCATCAGATCCCCTGGAACTGGAGTTACAGACTGTTGTTAGCCGCCATGTGGGTGCTGGGAATCGAACCCAGGTCCTCTGCAAGAGCAGCGAGTGCTCTTAACTGTGGAGCCATCGCTCCATCCTGTTTCTTGTGCCCTTTTTATTTTTTGGTGGGGTTGATTTTTGTTTTTTGTTTCTTGGGTTTTTTT
>NW_008333896.1:0-244 GCF_000622305.1 Nannospalax galili
ACTCACAAAACTAGTGATCTGTGAGTTGGAGGTGTGAGCTGCCATGTAGGTATGGTCAGGCCATGCACCCACTGAGGAGTCAGGATGGTTCCTCATTTGCATTCACACCCTCTACACCTGACCCTTCAACTGATACTTATAAATATCATATACATGTTGTTCCTTGATAACTCTGCTAGGAATCAGTCATACAAACAGTAAATCCCCCAGGTCGTATAAACAGTAAATCCCCCAGGAAGATGTG
>NW_008333896.1:312-566 GCF_000622305.1 Nannospalax galili
TTTCACTTTTCAGACCCTCAGTTCTTTGAAAGTTTCTTTGGGTAGAATTTCTCAAAACAGAGTGACTGAACCCCTTGTCCACTTATCACCAAGACACCTATATCTTGATATTTTGTCAGTAGAAGACACTAGAAGTCCAATGTCTTAGGTCATTCAGGTTGCTGTAATATGCATTATTTGCTGTCTGGTTTGTACAACAGACATTACTGCTACCTGTTCTGAGGTCTGGATGTCCTGGTCAAGGTGCCACTTGA
>NW_008333897.1:0-370 GCF_000622305.1 Nannospalax galili
ATAGCTGTACTTTTCCACAGTTATACCTTCACTGAATTTCTTTCCGCAACCTGTTGTGTATAGTCGTTCCTTTCTTCAGCTCTTTATATTGCTTCAAGAACTCTCTGAAGAGCCAATTTTGTGGACATGAATTCCTTCAGCCTATTTATGTCATGGAAGATGTTTCTTCCCCCTTTGACTATAATAGACATTTTTGCTGGGTATAGTAATCTGCGTTGGCATCTGTGGTCATTTAAACCTGGGAATGTTTTGGTCCAGGCTCTTCTGGCTTTCATAGTTTGCACCGAAAAGTCAGCTCTAATCCTAATGGCTTTTCCTGTATATGTGACTTGTTGTTTCTCTTTTGTGGCTTTCAGTATTGTCTCTTTGT
>NW_008333898.1:0-57169 GCF_000622305.1 Nannospalax galili
AGTCATTTTCTTGGTGATTATCTTGTGGTTGATAATTAACATCTTAAAACAATCTAGTTTGGACTAATTCTTCATGTTAATTCTCTCTGCCTACCTCCTTTGTGTTATGTCTCATATACAAGCCCATCACCACAGTTTGTAATTGATGTTTTATTCAGTTGTCTTTTAATCAGATAAGAGAAGTGCTGCAAAAAAAAAAAAAAAAAAAAAAAAAAAAAATTGGGGTATACCAAGCTTGGTGGTGCATGCTGTGAGCTAGCTGGAGCTACAGGGAGACCCTGTCTCCGAAAGAAGAAAAATGTATGATGCCTTCCTTATATTTACCACTGTAGTTATCTTTACAAGACTCATTTATTTTTCTGTGTAGATGTGAGTTACTATGAGTCCTTCAATTTCAACCTAAAAAGCTTGCTTTTGTTTTCCTTGGTAGATCTGCTTGTGACGGACTCTCTTTTGTTATGCTGCTCATTCTTCTGCATATTTAAATGCTTGTAAACTCTTCCAGTGAAGGATTCTTTTATTTCATTTATTGTTCCTTTCAATTTCAATTCCAGAGTTGCTATGGTTCTCCAGTTTGTTTTTGCTTTTGTTTTATTGCTATTCTGTGGTAAGGCATCGTTCTTATACTTTCCAATAACTTTGTAAACATGATTTCCTTTGGTTCTTGAATGTTAAAATAGCTTGTCTAAAGCCAGGCATGGTAGCACACGCCTTTAGTCCCAGCACTTGGGAGGCAGAGGCAAGCAGATCTCTGAGATTGAGGCCAGCGGCTATAGGGAGACCCTGTCTCAAAAAGACAAAAAAAAAAATACCTTATTTAAGGCATTGTCTTTTAAGTCCAACAGCTCATCCTCTACTGGGTTGGTTTCTATTGATGCTTTTTCCCTGTGTTTGGACTGTACTTTGGAGTTAGAAAAAAAAGTAAATGTTGTATATGAGGCATATTTAAATTATCTTACACATAGGATATGAAGCTGGCATATTTCTGTTTAGGTACTTTCAAATGTCTTCTTCAGGTGTCACTTGCCAATGCTGTATATTGGATTGGAATATGGTCTGACCAATAACTCCAAATTGGCTGAACGTTTCTTTGGCCAAGCTCTGAGCATCGCACCAGAAGACCCCTTCGTCATCCATGAGGTTGGAGTCGTTGCATTTCAGAATGGAGAGTAAGTACTGGAGGGTGGGCTTGGCCCTTGCATGGGCTTTTTGTAAGTGGGGCCTTAGTCCCAAGAATTCAGCTGACCTGAGTGGCTCTTCAGTGGATTTTTATTTTCAGATGTCCTATTTTAGGAGACAAGGTGGACAGTTTGAAAGTAGAAACTCTCATCTTGGATTCCCTTAAAACTAAACCATGCATGCTCTGTTCCTCTGTAAATATGGGCAACCACAAATTCCAGCTCCCATGGTGTGGTCTATAGACTCTACAGAGTCCTTAATCTTCTCTGTCAATTAGATAGTGGAGTCACACATTAGAGAAAGTGTTTACATAATTTTTGAAACAAATGTCTTCTGTTTAATTACTGGTAAGATAGAAAATTAAGCTACTTAGAATGACCTGATCTTTAGTTTCCTGATCAGTGAGGCTTTTTTGTAGCCTTGGATATTTGTAGAATAAACAATTTGGAGTCATACTCAAAGAAAAAACTATAGTCCTTTATATTAAAGTAAACATAAATTTAAGCACAGAACTTCAGTGTTCTTTGTATTCTAAAAGGTAGGTTATGTAGATTTGGAGCTTTTGAGTAGATAGTAATAACAATGTAGTTCCTCAGAATTCGCAAGGACTATGCGATGAAGTGGCCTACTGCTGAAATTTACTTGTAACCCCAAACTAATACTCAAAGTGCTTTTAGTCTTAACACATGTAGACTCCCCTGAAGCTTAGTTCCTGGTTGATCTTACACAAGACTGCTTAGTCCTGTTTCTAATGGTCTGTTTAGTGCCAGGGTTTTCACATTTTTTTGTATGTTTTTTGTTGGTGATGTCGCTGTCTAAAATAATTTCCAAACAGTGTTTTTTGAAGCATGAGAAGCCATCATGTGCCTCACAAGGGACTGTGTGCACTAGGTGAGCGTTAGGTGAGTGAAGACGCTGTTGGCTGTTAGTGAACTGACAATATATGTTAAACAGTGTTAGTCTTTAGTTGACAAAATGTGGGCAGAGGTTTACAGGACCCTAAATACCACTAATCATGAGAATTGACTGTCTCTCTCAAATCCTGAATCTGCAGAACGGTAATGTCATAAGATCATTTGTCTGTCTCAAACATTTTTCTTTTAATTTTTTTAAGTTAGCATACAAAGGGATACGTTTCATTATGGCATTTTCATGTATATGCATTATTATACCTTATTGTAATCTAAATCAGTTATTTTCAGCAACTTCCATTTCATTTTAGTACTATTGAAGAGATGAATTTTTAAAAACCTATTTCTTTTTATTTTATGTGTATGAGTGTTTTGTCTGCATGTAAGTGCACCACATGGGTGCAGTGCCTGCAGAGGCCAGAGGAAGGCATTGGATTACCTGGAACTGGAGTTATGGATGGTTGTGAGCTGCCATGAGGGTGCTAGGAACTGAATCCACCCTGGAATTGCTAAGTCATCTCTCTACCCCTTCACATTTTTCTTAAGATGTTTATCCTTGCAAATTTTGAATAACCTCTGACCCTTTTTTCCCCTCTATTTTAGATGGAAAACAGCAGAAAAATGGTTTCTTGATGCTTTGGAAAAAATTAAAGCAATTGGGAATGAGGTATTCTATGTAATATCTATACATGTACACACATGCACATCCCTAAGCATATTTACTGTTGGATGTGGAAAATGCAGGCACAGTCTCTCACCTAAAAGAGAATAATATTTGTCATAACAAATAACTTGATCAGGTTACGATGGTCACACAGTTGACTTTTATCCCATAGAAAATCTGAGTTTATTTCTGATCAAAGAACAGGTATTGGATGTGACATGGGGCAGCAGTGAGAACACATAGGTGGTGGTTTGAAGCAGGGTTTCTGATGATTGAAGATATCTCAGTGTTTAATGCAACATTGCTTCCCTAGAGCTTCAAGAGCCTAGTCTTTGGCTCAAGAGTATGTGTAGCTTGGCAGCAGATACACTTCTGCAAGGCTGGGTGTCATTCAAATTCAGACCTTTTGTTGTTCCTGTGTCTATCTAGGTCATTGGACATTTGAAACATTTTCATGAATTTGTGTTAATGAATTTATCCTCCAACTAGCAAGACTGTATATGCACTGGTATTATGTATAAATAGCAATTTTCTATATAAACAAGTATAAGTAAGGGATCTGCATGCGGCCACTCTTGATTTCCATTTCCTTCAGTTGGTACTTATTTAGTCTTACTCTGTTCTGAGTTTCACACCCTGGTTTTTGTACATTCGTGCTCACAGCTCCCTTTCTTTGTATTTGCTTCTATCTCTGTGACAGACACAGCTCCATAGAGCTCCTACATTAACAGTCACTGTAGATTGACCTTTGCTTGCTTTGGTCTTTTGTTGTTTGTCATCTGAACTTACAAATATGTTTCTGTTGTTGCACTTGTGTATCTGTAAAGCGTGTTTTTTTCCTCAGCTGGGTCTTGGGGAATTTTGGATAATATTAATGTTTTTGTGAAAATAGAGTTGCCACTCACCACTTTCCAGCTTTGAGAGAACTGAATGTCTCACTACTCAGACTGGCCCAATAGCATTAGCTTCACCTGGAGGCTGGTTACAAATGCACATCCTCAGATCTGTTGAGTCAAAATTGTGTCTGTCACAGAGATAGAGGCACTTTGTATCTTACTGAAACTTAAAATAATTATATTAAATATGATAACATAACTATTGAAGTCCCAGAATGCCAACTAAGTTATATGAAGGGAATGTGCTGCATGGCTTTAGTAAGAAACCATAGCAGATGTCAAGATAGTCAAAGAGAAGTGCTCATGCCTAAGAATCTGTGAAGAATTTTTATTTGCATAGGCTGGTCTCTTAAAGTCCAGTCCTCCTAGCATTGGGAAAGGTGGCCAAAATTCCTTTTTGTTTATTTAGCTGACATGTGTTTAATGCGCACTGCCATGACCTAGGCTCTGAGCCAAGCATCAAATACAAGAACTATTTCCATATTTCTTGCCCTCAGATCCACTAGGAAATATGAATCATTTGTTAGCAGTGATGCAGTATGATCAAGGAAATGAAGGTACCACATACAAGAGTTGTTCACCTAGATGTGAGAGTGGCCAGAAAGACTTCTGGGTATATTACACCCCATCCTGAGTACTCAGACATTAACCAGACAGAAATAAGGGAGGAGGGTATTTCAGGTACAGAAGATGGCATGTATGGGAGCCAATTCACTATAGTTTGGATTTTGACATCTCAGAGAATGTCAGGAAAGGTTAAGTGTATGTGATAAAGGCCTTGAAAATGATGTTAGAGAGTGTGCACATTATTCTGAAATAGGAACAATGAGGTGTTTCAGAGAACAGCATAGCCAGGCTTGTAGGATGGGAGTGTGGGCCAGAGTTTTGGTAATGGAAGCTAAGGTTTACAGGGTTGGCCCTTTACCTGCCACATAAAGTGAACAAGCTCTGGAGATTCTTAGGTCATTTTGGTTCTATCCATTAACAACTGGTAGGACATTTGGGATGAGGTTAGAGAGCTAGAATGACTAGAGAGAGATGCCTTGATGTGACATACTGAATTGAAAGTTCTTATGACAAGTCTACATAGAAATATTTAGTAGGCAGATGGATAAAAGATCCAGTGTTTCAAAGAGAACTCTAGGCTAGAAGTACATGATTAAAATTTGGGGGGCATGGATGGACTCTTGGACAAAGTTGTGCTAATTACAGTGGTATGCTCAGGAAGTCTCATCTAGTGGAGAAGAAAATTGGTTAAACCAGTAGATATCTTTCCTCTACTGTGGAGGAACCTATCAGGAGAGAGAGCCCAGCTTGCAACTTATAGGACATGAAATGATTCAGTACAAATAAATCAGGCTGAACAGTGACATGTATAACTCGTGGGCTTGATGTTGCTATGTTTTAGGTAACAGTTGACAAGTGGGAACCTTTGTTGAACAACTTGGGACATGTCTGCAGAAAACTTAAGTAAGTGAAGTAGAGTATTTTCAGAAATATACTTTGTGACTAAAAGTTTACTTAATTTTGAATGGCCTTTTTGTTTATTTCATGATACTCTCCAGTCCACATACGTGGCTACTCAGATACAACAAGCATCAAAATCCGTCTTTATTATCTTAGTTGGTGTAGTTTTATTTTAGAAACATTGAGAAGTGTATCAGCTTTTTTTCTTACGTTAAAAACTTTAGTGTTCAAAGTGAATATAGGAGCACTAGGACAATAAGGTCTGGTTATGACCATGACCATATTCAGGCTTTGTGCACCCAGAAATTTCATGGTATAATAAACTGATGATGGTTCAAAATGAGTTCTTTGTCTAGGGATGTACTTCAATTGGTAGAGTGCTTACGTGGCATGGAGGAAAAGGGTTCACTTCCCAGGACTGCATAAAACCTGGCATGATGGCGTATGTCTATAATCCCAGCACTCGGTAGTAGAGACAGGAGGATCAAAAATTCAAGATCATTATGGCTACTTTGTGAGTTTGAGGCCAATCTAGGTTACATGACCCTTTCTCAAAAAGGAGGGCAGGGCTTCTCTGTTTAAAATAAACCATTGGAACTCTAGGTTAGTTAAAATTTAGTAAGTTTGGTAGGCATGGTAGCACACACCTCTACACCTGTAATCCCAGGACTGGGGAGGCTAAGGCAGGAGGATTGCTGCAAGTTTGAGGTCAGCCTCTGGGCTATAGAGTGAGGCTCTGTCTCACAACAACAACAACAAAATTTAATGTTTTTGGGCAGAGAATGCCCCTAAATACCTTTACACAATATAAGAAAAAGGTAGACTTAAATCTTAAATGTAACTAAAACACGGGATGGGAAAATTCTTTTTTTTTTCTGTTGTAGAATTTCTTTGAGTCTTGACTATTGTGAGCTGTAACATTTCCCAGACTTTGAGTGGGAAATCTTTTTATAAAAGAGCAAATATTGCCGGGCGTGGTGGTGCACACCTTTAATCCCAGCACTTGGGAGGCAGAGGCAGGCAGATCTTTGTGAGTTCAAGGCCAGCCTGGTCTACATAGCAAGTTCCAGGACAACTGGGCTACAGGGAGACCCTGTCTCAAAAAGACAAAAAAAAAAAAAAAAAAAAAAAAGAGCAAATATTCCAGGAACTTTGGGAAACGCTATTCTAAGTTTCATGGATGTTAAAGTAAAACTGATTACTTGCACCTGCCCTGGTGTAGAGTGGTTAGCTATCATAGGAAAAGTTGGTGTGTGATGAGGCTCAGGCTAGGAGTCAGGGACAAGGTTCTGACTGCTGTCCCCTTAGATAGAAGAAAGAACAGCAGATATATACTGGAGACCCCACATCCAGCTAAGAGGCATGCCAGGGAAAAAATAATTTATCAAATCTATAAAAGTAGGTATGGGATAGTTCTCAATCTAGAATGTAGCTCTAAGGAAAGTCTTACGTGTTCACAAAAACAAATATGAATCTTAAACTTAAAAAATTTAGCACTTTTCTTGTAGCCATAATTGTTTTCTCTTTCCCCCTCCCCCTTATTTTCTCTCAACAGAAAATATGCTGAGGCTTTGGATTACCACCGGCAGGCACTGGTGCTGATCCCGCAGAATGCTTCCACCTATTCTGCCATAGGGTATATCCATAGTCTGATGGGCAACTTTGAAAATGCTGTGGACTATTTCCACACAGTATGTCTTTTGCATGTATTCTACTCTAAATCTGGTTAACATATGCTCCTTTTTTGAAAACATCTTTTCTAGGCAGTGTTTACTTATTTGCAGTTTAAACTTCTTTAATAAGTGTTTTATTCTTTTCTTTGCATAGAAAAGTATGCATATTGTATAATAGTTAACAAGACAAACATGAGAGTGGGCCTGCATGGGCACTAAGATGCTAAGTGCCCAGTGGTACTTGTTACTGGGTCCCATTTGAGTTTTGTCAAGGCAGAGAGCAGAAATCCTGGTTCACAGTAAAAACCTTTTGGAACCAACTCCCTGTCGTCCCTCTTAGGGCTCTACCATTAACTTCTTGGTCCCTTTGCAAATGAACAAAAACAACCTACTCATTTACTGCAGCAAAGGATCTTTCCTTAGTTCACATACCTTATTTTATGAAAGCTAAAATCTAGATCTTGGGTAGACCTTTTGAAGAACCATAAAAGAAAAACCATAAAGAGAGGAAAAAGTGATACTGAGTTTTAGTAAATAAGTACAATGACTATGAAGAAAAAAAAAAATGCTGCAACTAAGCTTTATCATAATCATCCCCTATCAGGCTTTTGTACTTACAGAAAATACCTAGACATAGGTTTTTATCATCACTCTGGTACACACAATTTAAAAAATATATAAGTGAAATGAATTGTTCCAGTTTTCAACCCAGGTAGTCCGTGTCACTTTCTTCCCTGTGTAGTATCTTGGCACCAGCACACATGGCTGTTCTGGAATCTGGGATTCCTCCATCTGCAGATACCTGCTTTGCAAATCTTATAAAACTTTTTTAGCCTACTTATTTGTCAGCAAAAGGTTTTAGACAACCTCCACAATTCGTATATTATCTTTTTTTAAATTTTTTATTATTTTTATTTTATGTGTATGTGTGTATTTCCTGCATGCCTGCAAGTGCACCCGTGTTGTGCAGTGCCATGGGGTCAGAAGAGGGCTTCAGAGTCCCCTGGAACTGGAGTTAAGGATGGTTCATAGCTGCCATGTGGGTGCTGGGAATCGAACCTGGGTCCTCTGCAACAGCAGTCAGTGCTCTTAACCGCTGAGCCATCTCTCCAGCCCCAGTGCCTATATTATCTTTATATGGTCCACACATGGTTCTTCCCTGACCACCAGGTGTACAGTACAGGGTACCTATATCACAGCTGTGCCTGGTAACAGCAGCAAGACACTCCAGTTATATCGCAGATTCAGATTTGGAGAACATATGGGCCTAATCAACTAATGGAAGAGAGAAATAATATATGAGCCAAAAGGTAAATTCATTGGTGTGATAGGTTCATAACTGGTCTACAAGGATTAGTTAGCAATTTTGAGGCTACATTATAAGTATTTTTAAAGAAAAGGAAAGGGATTACATTTCAATAATAATGCTTTGTTTTTTGTTTGTTTTGACAGGCCCTTGGTCTTAGGCGAGATGACACATTTTCTGTTACAATGCTTGGTCACTGTATTGAAATGTACATTGGTGATTCTGAAGCTTACATTGGTAAGGTTAAATCGCTCTTCTTAGCAGTGTATTAGCCTTTATCTCTGGGGCTTTTGAAATCTCATCCAGCAGTCTGAATTCAAAAACTTCTATTTTTTGGAATAGTGTAGCAGAAATTAGTGACTCATTCCAAGTTGAGTACTTACTGCACATCAAGCAGTCATGAAGCATGGCAGCACAGAAAAAATGTGTAACAGTTTAGCAGAAAAAAAATCATAGTGTTGTTTCTCTAAGCAAATGAAGGGCTCTGGCCTTTTTATTTTATAATACAGAGTAAAACCTAATAATCTACATCTCAGTGGAGCATTAAGATGCCTTTCATTTACTTAACCATGATAAATAATCCTTTGGATTACTTTCATAATGGTAAGTAGTAGAATAACTTTGAATAGGATTGCTATAATTGGGCACAATTATAGATTGCTATAATAGGGTCAAGTATTGTGAGATACTGATAGTACATTGAGGTTAAATGTTGAGATCTGGACCTTGGAGTAAGCAAAAATTTCTTTAAAAGCACTATCAAGACAGGGAAAGGTGATTAATTGAGCTTTAATAAAACTAAGAACCAAAAATATCATTACAAGAGTAAAAGGCGTGCTACTGACTGGGTGAAATGACTGTACATGTAGTGCCTCAGAGAGTTCATGTCTGAAACCAAAAAATCTTGCAAGAAAGTTAAATAAAAGAATTAATGTATCAAAAATGGGCAAACATGCTGGAAGTGGTAGTGCATATCTATAATCCTACCACGTGGGAGGCTGAGGCAGGAGGACCACAAGCTCTAGACCAGCTTGGGCTATATACACAGTCTCAGATTCCACCCCTGAATGCCCTCACACCCCAGAATGGAGCAAATACTGGAACAGTTACTTCACAAAAGATGGCATAACTACTTAGTTAGGAATCACATGAAGGTGTCCAACAGCATCTCTTACCTGGAAATGGAGTTGGCATCAGCATAAGAGGCCACCACACATCCTCCAGAATTGCTGAAATCTAACATATCGGGAACTAATGTTGGTGATGATGTGGAACAACTGGATCTCTTGTGTGTTACTGATTATGGTGAAGTTAAAAATGAGTAAAACCTGTAAAACTGTTCAATGTGTTACCAAAGTTACCAGTTAATGTGTTGCTGAGTATCAAGCTACACAAACGTGGTGGTTTAAATAACAATGATGTATGATTTTTCAAGTTCTTTTGGTCACTTGAGTGTTGTTCTCCTGGTCTCCCTTGTTCATTCATGTGGCTTTGGTCAACAGATGTATCACTGAGGATGTGCTATGATGAGCTTACTGATGGGTGGAGGACCTTGGCTGGGATAGCCAAGTGTCTGAGGTTTTTTTTATCCCAGGCTTCTTCAGAGAATAGATGAGCTCAGAGATAAGGACAAGAAGCTAAACTTCAAGACCTCAAAAGTTGGAAGTTGCACATCACACTCATCATTAAACAAGTTATAATTTAGCTCAGTCACTGTTGAAATAGGCTCTTAGGTCAAGGACCTGGACTTCGTGGTGCATCAAGTGCTATTAGGGGGACACAAGCAACTAGATCACTCTTAGGATATAGCAGCGCTGCTCCAAGAAGTTAGCTCCAAGAAGTTAGTCCAACAGAAGCAAGTAACTGTCAGCCAAAGTCACATGCAAGTTTCCTCATTTCATAGCTTTATTCAGTCTTTGTACCTGAATGGAAATGTCTCAGACATCCATCAGTGGAAAAACAGAGAAACAAACTAAAGTCTATGTAGTCAGCAGACTACTACATGATTAAAAATTGGTTAATGACAGTCCTATAGCAGTGGGAGGAGCTTCACAGTCCAGCAAAGGAAGTGTGTACTGATTACAATAGTATAGAAGACTAGTAACAAGCATGTCTAAGTGGTGGTGATAGAAAAGTCCGTGGTGATGACCCAGGCGTTGAAACACTGGTAATACTGGCCAGGAAGGATGGAGTGATATATGCATAGTCAGTGCTCTGCTCTTCTGCCCAGTGATGATAAGCATGTGTAAGAATTCATCCAGCTATGTGACTATGACTAAGGAAAAGTATATTTCTGTTTGTCTTATAACTCTAATACCCTAAAGACCCAAGTTTGAAAAGCTTAGCACCAATAGTCAGCAGTCCCTATGACTTTTGGAACAAGGCTGAGCCTCACCTTCTATGTCAGACATTTTGTTAGTAGAACAAAATTATCTGATAGAAACAACTTAAGACAGGAAAGCTTTATTTTGGCTCAGTTTCAGAAGTTCCAGTCTAAGGCATGAGGGAGCAGAGCAGCTTACCTCATAGCAGCAGGAAGCAGAGAGGAAATACCCATGTTTACTGGCTGGCTTCTTTTTCCCCTTTACAGACCCACCCAGAAGTGTGCTTTACCAATTTAATAGGTATTTCTCAATTCATTCAAGTTCTAATTCATTACTTACTGTTTTTATTTTTAGGATGTTTATGTTATTATCACCAAAGTACCTAGTTCTGAAAGCTCTTAGTTTGAAATGTATAATATTTTCAGTTTCATCAGAAATTATTGAACCTAAGCAGATCAGTCCAAATACTTACTATTCTTAAATTTTTTATATATTTTGATATAGGTGAAATATATCTTAAAATGTATTTACTTTGTTCCAGTTTTCCTGAGCAGTAGATGAGTGACTGCACTCCACACTGCTTAAGGCTTTCCAGTATTCAAGGGGCTTTGGGAGTAGGTGGCTATGGAGCCACATAGGAGCCTTAACTGCATGTGTTTTAAAAGTTTTCCCAGATTCTCCCTTGAAAATGGTGGGCAATGAACAAAAGCAAAGAAAAATCTGGAATATTTTTTACCTCCTTCTGATCTGTATTTATATTCTTTAAAGTGCAATTTGACTTAAATAGTAATGGCAGTGTCATAATGATCAATGATGGAATTTCTTACTTTCTAATTATGATGTTTCTTTTTAGGAGCAGACATTAAAGACAAATTAAAATGTTATGACTTTGATGTGCATACAATGAAGACACTAAAAAACATTATTTCACCTCCGTGGGATTTCAGGGACTTTGAAGTAGAAAAACAGAGCACAGAAGAAGCGGGGCTTGCACCATTGGAAAACTCCAGAAAAACTCCAGATTCCAGACCTTCTTTGGAAGAAACTTTTGAAATTGAAATGAATGAAAGTGACATGATGTTAGAGACATCTATGTCAGACCACAGCACATAATTCCACAGACAGTAGTCCAGGACCTGCGCATGCTGGTCTAGGTCAGTATTTCCTTGCATCCTTGTTCCGCCTTAAGAATTTCCCACTTCCTAATGTGAATCCAAACTACATCTCTACATTTAGGACCAGCGGCCTACCCTAAGAGACGGGATAGTACACCTTGGCAGCAGATGTTTTCTGATTCTCTGAACCTACGAAATAGTTATACGTAGTGGAATAAAGAAGGTAAACCATCTATTGTGTCGTCTTTTTTTTTTTCAACGAGTTACTATTCTGGAATAATTGTAGAGAAAAGTTGCCAAGGTAGTAGTTTCTGTATGTCTGTTACTTGGTGTGCCCCATTGTTAGCATCTTACCATTACCATTGGACATTTGTTATGGCTAAGGAAGTTTTGCTGGTGCGTTGCTCTTAACTCTAGTTTTCCCTAAGGTTCACTTCCTGACTCAGAAGCCTGCCCAGCATACACTTACACAGGCGTCATGGCTCTTTGTACTCTCTGCTGTGGGACAAGGTCTCAAACTTTCCTTGTTCAGGACCTTCACAGTTTGGAGTATGCTCAGTCGATGAAGAGTGTTCCTCTTTGATTTTCTTGTTCCTCATGACTGGACTATGATTTTGAGTTTAGGTAAAATACCACAGAAATAAAGCACCTTTCTCAGTGATGCTGACTTTGACCTTGAGCACATTGTTTCTTTTCCCTCTTCCTTCTTCCTTTATCAAACTCTTCAGTTTCCTCCTTTCTGCTAACTTGGCCAGTCACTTATCTGTATGAGCTTGTAAGCACTCATGTTTTGAGTTGTAAGCCTATACAGTGTTACTTTGTGGCTTCAAGAGTATTTGCTTGGCCATTAGGTGCTCTTTCACCTTGTTTCTCTGTCCCTGTGATGTGCTCTGTTTTTTTGTTGACTCTATTGTGATAAAGTGCATGAAACACACAATTGGAGTTTAGTTAATGATAATGTATCTGCACTAGTTCATCAGTTGTGGAAAGTTATATGAATGTTTAAAATGTTACCAGTAGGGGATATGTAGGTAGAGCTAGGGAGAGGAATTGGACAGGAGCTCTATTTTTTATTTAGTTTTTCTAGAAACCTTAAACTCGTAAGTAACAATCTAATGAACACATGTACCTACATATAAAAATATGAAAGATGGTCATTTTGACCATTCAGAAGAGTACAACTCAGTGGTATTATATCCATGATACTATGCAGATCATTGTTTCTATAACTTTTCACTCTCCCTCAACAGGAACTCTGCACTCATTAAGCAGTAACTCCCTAGTCCTCCAACCTGTGACCTTCTGTCTTGTATAAATTTACTTGTTTTAGGTATATAATGTGGCTCTATAGACTGTCTTTTTTGTATAATTTGTTTATTTATTTATTTGGTCTTTTTGAGACAGGGTCTCCCTGTAGCCTAGCTGGCCTGGAATTTATTCTGTAGACCAGGCTGGCCTCGAACTCACAGGAATCTGCCTCCCAAGTGCTGGAATTAAAGGCTTGCACCCCTATGCCCAGGTTATAGCTTATTTTTACTTATTTTCAAGGTTTATACATACATAGCATAGCTAGGTGTGGTGGCGCATGCCTTTAGTCCCAGCCTGGTCTACAGAGTGAGTTCCAGGCTAGCTAGGGCTACAGGGAGACCCTGTCTCAAAAAGACAAATAAAAATACATATGTAGCATAAATCAGAACTTCATTACTCTATAGCTGTTTCATTATAGAGTGATCACAGTTTGCTTATCCATTCATCTGTTAATGTGAAACAACTTGTTTTCACCTTAGACTGGTTTGAGTAATGTTTCTGTGAACATTAGCAAACAAATCTTAATGAGTAGGGTGGGGTTTTTCCTATTATTATTATCATCATTATTATTATTATTACTATTATTTTAGTTATAAGCCCAGCCTGGTCTCAAACTTGGTAATGTAGTTAAGGATGACCTTGAACTCCTGATCCTCTTGCCTCCACCTTTCAAATGCTGGGATTACAAGCAGGTGTCACCATACCCAGCTTTTCATTTTCTTCAGTTACAGAGTTAGGTTTCTGGGTCATATAGTGCTTAACTTTTGAGGAATTGCCAAACATGTAGTTGGTATCACATTTTTCATTCTACCAGCAGTATGCAAGGTTCAAGTTTTTCCGCATCCTCATACTCGTTTCCCATTGTCTCAGTTACTTTTCCTGCTGTTGTGATAAAAATACCCTGACAAAAGCAACTGAGAGAAGGGTTTATTTTGGCTCACCATTCAGGTACAATCCATCATGGCAAGGAGGTCAAGGCAGCAGGAACTTGAAGCAACTGGGCACATTTTGTGGGCAATCAGGAAGAGCAATGAGTAATGGTGCTCAGCTAGCTTTCCCCTTTGTATATAGTTCAGGACCCAAACCCAGGGAATGAGGTCACCTACATTCAGGGTACGTCTTCCCACTGTAATTAACCTAATCTAGACAATCCCTCACAGGCATGCCTAGAGGCCAACCAAATCCCTTACTGGTCTTCTAGATAATTCCAGATCCTGCCAAGTTGGCAGCACTATAATACCACCCATTTTTTTTTTAATTATCATTTTATGTGTTTTGCATACATGTAAGTGCACCACGTGTGCAGTGCCCAAGGAGGCCAGAAGAGGGTGTTGGATCCCCTGGAACTGGAGTTGTGGATTGTTGTTAGCTGCCGTGTGGGTGCTGGGAACTGAACCTGGGCCTTCTGGAAGAGCAACCAGTGCTCTTAACTGCAGAGCCACCTCTCTAGCCATCACATCCATTATTTTTCATTCTAGGTGACACAGTAGATATGAGTTAATATTGCCGTGGTTTAGATTTACATTTCTCTAATAATTATATTGCGCATTCTCTCATGAGATTATATTTTTGGAGAAATGCTGATTCAAGTTCTTTGCCCATTTTCAAATTGAGTGTTTTTGTTACTGAGTTGTAGAGGGTTTTTTGGTTTGTTTGTTTTTTTTCAAATGAATCTTGGCTATCCACCCTTTTCATACAAAAAATTTATTCTTTTTTTTCTTACCCTGTTCATTCTCAGTTATGCCCTTTGATACACAGCACAAGCTGTTCAGTCCCCTCCCCCATTTTTTATGTTTATATGTGTGCTTGCTGTGCATGTGTGTTCCACATGCATGTGAAGCCCCAACGCTGATGTCAGGATTTATCCGAAATTGCTCTTCCACCTTCTTGAGGCAGGGTCTCAGTCAAACCCAGAGCTTGATGGTATAGCTAGTCTTGCTAACCAGCTTGCTCTGGAGAAGTCCTGTCTCCACCTTCCACTTGGCTGAACTTAACACATAGGCCGCCAAGTCCAGTGAGCATTTACATGGGTTTCTGGGGATCCAAATGTGAGATCTCAGCTTGCATAGCAATCACTTTAGTCACTGAAGCATCTTCCTAGCCCTGACAGCTTTGTTTTTCTTAATTTTTTGCTTGTGTGTGCATATGCATGTACCATGTGTGCATACATATGAAGGTCAGAGGAGAACCTTGAGCTTCATCCTCACAAATACCATCTACTAGTCCTTTGCAGGGCTCACTGGCCTGGAGCTCACCAATTACGCTAGACTAGCCAGCCAGTCTCAGGGTTCCTCCTGTCTCTACCTCCCCAATGCAGGGTTACAAGTATGCACCACCACACCTAGCATTTTTATGTGGGTGTTGGATATTAAACTCTGATCCTCACGGTTGAGAACCCCAATATGCTAATACTGTAAGGCTTTATTTAGCCCTCAGAAAGAACCTGAGCAGTTGTATGGTATGCCCAAGGTCTGCTATGCAGCCCCATTCTGTGCTTGTCATGGTGAATGTCAGCCACTATGTGAGTGCTTCAAGCTAGCGCTGTTTAGACTCAGACCAGTGTGTTCCTAACTCCTTCTCTTTTAATGGCTTCACTGCCTCTCCTCGGGCATCATGGATGCTTGTTTTTATGCTTCTTGGTTATGGCTAAAAAAATTAAATGACTTAAAATAATTTTTAAAAATAGCTAAGAAAAGCCGGGCATGGTCGCGCACGCTTTTAATCCCAGGCAGAGGCAGGCGGATCTCTGTGAGTTCAAGACCAGCCTGGTCTACATAGTGAGTTCCAGGCCAGCTGGGGCTACAGGGAGACCCTATCTCAAAAAGACCGAAAAAAAAAAAAAATAGCTAAGATAGAAATATCCTACTAATAAAAGTGCTGAGTGTTTTCACATTTGGCCTGCCAGAGTATTTTTCCTTTGAATTTTCTCACTGGTCTCATTTTTTTGGTTTCTGGGTAAGTCGATATGTAGTAGTGAACCACAACAAAATAGTGCTTTAAAACCTAAAATGCAGGGCTGGAGAGATGGCTCTGCAGTTAAGAGCACTGACTGCTCTTGCAGAGGACCCGGGTTCGATTCCCAGCACCCACGTGGCAGCTGCAAACCGTCCTTAACTCCAGTTCCAGGGGAATCCGAAGCCCTCTTCTGACCTCCGTGGCATTGCACAACATGGGTGCACTCACTTACATGCAGGCAATACACTTATACACATAAAGTAAAAATACTTTTAAAAACCTAAAATGCAAAGCTTGATGCATAACTAATATGTAATTGAGAACAACACTGTTAATACCAATGCTTAAGCTTCAGAAGGTAAAGAAAAGGTGTTATGTCATGGTATCACCAATAATTATTTGTGTTACTACTCAGTTCTCCAATGTCTTATAACAGTGAAGTTTTCTAAGATGATGTCCTTCTTACAGCTGTGAAGAGGCTGTGCCATCATCTTTAAAGGAGAAATTGGGAGTGCTATGGTCACCATCTTCAAGTCACTGTCACCTGCCACTTGGATAGGGCTGCCAATGAAATGTAGCCCCAGGACCACATTTGTGGGTGGAAATGTTTCAGTTAGGGAAAAGTGAAGTTACTCTATCCATGCTGACATTTGGAAATGTTTACTGTTTATTAAGACTAAGTTCTGTTGCTTTAATAAAACAGGTTGGATAAGAAGTAGGAGCTAGATTTTTTGTTAGTGTTTTATGTAAAACTGAACACTATGTGTATTTCATTCTCTGCATTTTGAAATTCTAAGTTTTTAAGGTTTTGGGGGTTTTGTTTTGAGACACAATTCAAGCTAGCCTTGAGCTCATTATGTACCCAAGGATGACCTTGAACTCCTTCCTGATCCCCCTGCTTCTGCTTCCCAACTATTGTGATTACCACTGTATTCTACTATGCATGGGACCTTTAAGGAATAATTCAATTAGCTGATTTTTTAAAATGTTTTATTATTTTTAATTTTTGTGTATGAGTGTATTGCCTGGGTGTGTGTTAAGTGCACTTGTGTTGTGCAATGTCTGTGGAGGTCCGAAGATGGCATCTGGTCCCCTGGAACTGGAGTTACCAACAGTTGTTAGCTGCCATGTGGGTGCTGGGATTGGAACTCAGATCCTCTGCAAGAGCAGCCAGTGCTCTTAACCACTGAGCCATCTCTCAAGCCCCACCTGAATTTTTTAACGATTTCTTTTTATCCCGTGTGTGTATGTGTGTGTGTAGTATGTATGGGTACCCTTGGAGGCCAGAACAGGTTGTTAGATCCCTGGAGCTGGTGTTGCAGACAGCTGTGAGCCACCTGATAGGGTGTTGGGAACTGAACTTAGGCCCTCAGGAAGAGTAGGAAAGGCTCTCAACCACTGAGCACTTTCTCCAGCTTCCAACAGCTGAATTTTAAAATCTTGTAAAAAATTAAAATACTTGGGGTGGGGGGCAGCACATGCATGCTCTGGCACAGTTCTAGAAGTTAGAGGACAATTTGGGGGAGCTAGTTCTTGACAACTGGTTTAAAGCAGGGTCTCTTATTTGTGCCACTGCACTGCTAGTGAGCTTTCAGCTGATGATCATTCTGCCTCCCAGATTCTGTCTTCACTTCCCATCTCACTGCTGGAGGGCTGGGATTACAGATGCAACCCACCACATCTGGTTTAGAATCAAACTCTGGTCATCAGATTTGCCTGCCAAGTGCTTTTACCCACTGAGCTATTTATCTCTGATCCTTGGGTTCTGTAATTTCTGCACCCTGTAATTTTTTCAAAACTTAATTGCATTAACAGGGAGAATTACGGGCATCTTAAGAAACTGAGTGTTAGCTGTTACTTTGAGGAGAAATCTTGAGCATCTTGTTAATTCAGTTTACAAGAACTACTCATCTAGAAAGCACTTGAGTACCTAACAAGTGCAGATACCTCATTCCTGCTTAAATGAAATCTGTGGGGTTGCAAGGGATGCTCTTGAGCACAGGGTGCAGTCCTGATTGTACAGCAGAGGTGTACCCGATGTTCTGAAGGAGCAAAGGATCTCTCTCCTGGCAGAAGGCCAATCCTGCTTCAGAAAAGTGGACAGGAGGCACTGGGCAGAGGACATACCTAATAGTGGTGGGGACACGATGAGAACACAGGAGACAAACTGCACATGGTTAATGAGAGTGGGGACAGGAGTGCTCGACAGCTTTGGTATATTTTGAGTTAAAGGAATCACCTTGTGCCGGACACCTTTAATCCCAGCACTTGGGAGGCAGAGGCAGGTGGATCTCTATGAGTTCAAGGCCAGCCTGGTCTACGTAGAGAGTTCCAGGACAGCTGGGCTACAGGGAGACCCTGTCTCAAAAAGACCACCCCCCCAAAAAAATAAATAAGGAATCGCCTTGGTCCTAGAGTTGTAAGAATCTTTCATAGATAGAAGGTCTATGCTTTAGAATCTGCTTAATTACCCCAGGTTAGAAACTTTACTGAGGTAAAATTAAATACAGATTGTTCAACCTGAGCAGCCTTTAGTGATTGGAGAGGGAAGTTACGGGAACACACTGAAAGTTGTTTATATGTTCTGTGCTTTTAAAGATTGCCGAAACAATTCTAAATGAATTATTTTGTTGATGCTAAACACAGCTCTCACCTCAAAACGAATATTTATTCTGAACCAAAGAGTGACTGTCCAAGAGGATGGGTTATGGCTGCCACATAATCCCAAAAGTCCTAAATCAAAACGTTAACCAAATACACTGTTGGAAATAGCAAGTAGACAAAGAAAAATATCTGTAAGTCTGAGTGCTACCTGATGCCGGTTCTTAGCTTTTTGGTTGAAATTAATGGTCTGCTAAGTAAATACCTTCCAAAGGGTTTACCTGACAGTCGAAAGGATGTTAGGTCAGGCACACAGGTGGGCAGTCAATGGCTATTAAAGGGACTAAAGATAGCCCAAGATAATTTTGGTCCTGGGTTCGTAATATTCCAACTCTCTTCAGTCACATAGTTCTTATCAATCAGCCTTGTACAGTCTAACATAGGTATGTTTTTCTGGGACCTTCAGTTTCCACATTTTCATCAGCCCTTCAACCATACATTTTCTTAATATAGTTAACAGACCTCTAGAGCTTTTGGTCAACATAACTTATTCCAAACAGAGAGGGCTAAAACAGTGGGCTCTGAGTCCTCGGCTTCCTTGCAACCATGAAATCCTGGAAACAACCCCTGGTACAGGAAGTTTTAGAGAACTCTGCTGTTTGAACCTTGTAAACAATCATTGAAGCACCGTGCATAGCACTAGTGTGCAGCAGCACGCTGCCTGCCAGGGTGGCACACCCTCTGGGAGCAGGGCAGCGTTGGCACCGCCCCTTCTCCTTCCAGGGCCTGGGGGAGGGGACGCCGGCCCTCGAACTCCAGGGGAGGGGCGGTAGAGTCCTCGCGAGGTTTCGTGCTGGCGCAGGCGGTGGACGGCGACAGGTGGGGATGCGCTCGGAAGAGGGGGCCGGAGGCCTGGGCGCAGCCGTGTCCGCGCGGGGTCCGAGTTGGAGGGAGTTGTCGGCCGCAGACGTCCAGTTTCGCCGAGAGTCCCCGCGGAGGGTGTATTCGGTGCCTCTAACCTCATCCCTCAGCGAGGGCGGAGCCGGCAAGCCTCGCGAGGAAAAGAAGACGGCCCTGAGCAAGGTGAGGATGGAGCTGCAAAGTCTCGCGAGACGAGGTGGCCCCGCGGCGCTGAGAAGGGGGCGGAGCCTGGCGGTCTTGTGGGGCTTGGGCAGTGTGCTCCGTCCATCCGGAGTTTGCCAAGTGGAGAGAACTGCCTTCTTTCCGGCTCCGGCGGGTGACTCCGGTGGGTGTGGCAGAGGCTGGCGGGGCGGGAGGCGCTGGTGACGAGACGATCCTTGGTCGCCACAGGTGGTGCTCCGCAGACTGCCGCCAGGCCTGACCAAGGAACAGCTGGAGGAGCACCTGCGCCCGCTGCCTGCGCACGATTATTTTGAAGTGGTGGCTGCAGACCTCAGGTGAGGCCTACGCCGGGCTGGAGGTGAGGGATGGGGGCCGGGGCGCTGCGGTGGTGGATGGAGTGACCGAGGCCACCTGTCCCCAGCGCACCTGGGTTCCGAGATGTCCCAGAGATAATGGGTGGAAGGAGTGACCGAGGCCACCTGTCCCCCAGCACACCTGAGTTCCCAGGTGTCCCAAAGGTGGTGGGTGGAGGGAGTGAATGGAGGTTACCTGTCCCCAGCGCACCTATCTTTGCGCAGCTGCGCTCTCAGGTGTCCTAGAGGTGGTGGGTGGAGGGAGTGACCGAGGCCACCTGTCCCCAAAACACCCGTCAGTTTGCACTTGCGTTCTGAATGGGCATATCACCCTCTCTGTCCGTCTAGACAGAACTTTAGTAGGCCTGTGGCACCACGGTTGTATAGAACAGACCAGGCGTTTCTTGGTTTGCCTCTTTAGTGTTGCCATACCTTCCTCCACTTGGCTTTTAATAAAGTGTATGACCAGAGAATGAAAGTGCATCTGTTAATACTGGAGTGTTTGGAGTATTTGCTAGTAATGAAGGACCAGTGACTGACCCTGGAAAAATGGAATTGCAGACCCCTGACGCTCTACTCCCACCCCCACCACTGAATCAGGCTTGCTTTTTGCCATAGATGACCAGAGCCACACAGGAGTGGCCTAGTCAGTAGTAGGTGACAGTGCACTTTAATTCATCGTACTTTTTTTAAAAAAAATTTATTGAGCTTTTGTACATTTCATACCACAGTTCTTAAATAACTTTAGACACCACCACCACCCCCATCAGTGGACTTTATGTATTCCGCTGTACATGTTAAGTCCTATCCCGCCAAGCATTTGTACCCAGGTGTACTTCGGTGCAAATTCATCCACTGGAGTCTAGTCAGCCTATCTAAAATAAAGATTGTAAGTAAGGCCTACTCTCCCTCACCCAGTAGTAATCAGTCTCCAGTAGTTCCCAGACTAGGGCCAGCCCACAACCCATTTCCCTCGCTCCACTCTGGACCCTTCCTTGTCTGATTGAGTTGGACAACATTTATTTTTATATCCCTATGTGACTTTTTATTTATGGCAGTCATATATACTGTTTTGGAATAACTATTTTACTGATAAGTATCTATTCAAATAAAAATATCAGTAATTGTTAAATGGACATAATTTTAAAAATGCAGATGGCTGTCAAATGACTGATGTTCAGAAAAACAACAGTTGAAAGAGAACAGGCATTGGGCAAGGACCCTCAGTGTGAGGTCCTTCTCTGAGCTTTAATATCCCCTATGAAATAGAATTGAGAGTTCCTACCTATGGAGGGAACTGTGGCTGAGACAGGGAGAATGGTTTAGTTTTAACAAGTACTAAAGCAATTGAAACTGGTCTACACATCAGAAAAGAACCTCTCGCAGTGCAGTATTTCATCCATGAAGCAGTCAGGACTAGCCTTGTTCCTGTTCAAATGCATTAGAAATGAGACGAAGCTGAAAATATCCTTGCCTTTGGTCCAATAGTTTAACCTTGATTCTGCATAGTGGAGTAGCTTCTAAGACTTCAGTGAATGGAGTTGGTTGGTTTTCATTTTATTTATTTATTTATTTATTTATTTATTTATTTATTTATTTATTTTGGTCTTTTTTGAGACAGGGTCTCCCTGTACCCCCAGCTGTCCTGGAACTCACTATGTAGACCAGGCTGGGGTTTTCAGGTTTTTGCTAAAGAATATCCAAATTATTAAAATTAGCTGAGAAGTGAATCTTTGATTTAAAAAGTAGTGTGTTATGTCCGTACAAGAAAAGTAAGGCAAAATTGAAGAAGTCTTGGATTTTTACTAACCACTTTTATTATCTCATCTTCCAGTCTCCATCCTCATCTCTACTCAAGAGCATACATTAATTTTAGGAATCCTGATGACATCCTTCTGTTCAGAGATCGTTTTGATGGATATATCTTCATTGGCAATAAAGGTTAGTGAGTTTTAGCTAAATTCTCAAACATCTGAAATAAGGTCATAAATTTTTACTATTACTATTTCATGTGCTGATAAATATAACTGGTAAAACTATAAACCAAAGAATCCCAGAAGTTCTATATAGTAATGACAAGATTGCTTCATTGTTGGAGAGTGGTTTTTTATGTTAGTTTTCTGAATAAGTGAACCTCACCTTTGTCTTCAAAAACTAAATTATTTTACTATGGTTGATAATTATTTTCTGAAGCATATTGTATACTTATATCTAGACCTAGAGCCTTCTGAGTGGTTCAGCTTTTGTTTTTGTGAGTGTACGATTCAATAGTGTTAATTTTGTTCATCTTGTACGATCAATTGTCCTGACTCCCTATATCTTGCAAAACTGAAACTTGACCAGTTAAATCCTAACCCCCATCCTTCTCTCTCCCTCCTGGCAACTCCCATTTTATTTTTTGTTTCTGATATGAATTTGATTAGTCTGCATACTCTGTATTAGTGGAATCACATAGTATTTGTCATTGTGTCTGGCTTATTTCACTTAGCATAATGTTCTCCAGATTCATGTGTGTTGTAGTATATTGTAGAATTTCCTTCCTTTTTGAAGCTGACTAGCATTTCAGTATATATATATGTATGTATGTATGTTTTGCTTATACATTCATGTCAGTGGACACTTGGCTCAATTCCAGATTTTAGCTGTAGTAAACACTGTTTGATATACAAATACATCTCAAAGACTCTGCTTTCAGTTTGAATATATTCCAGAAGCAGAATTAGTAGATCATATGGCAGTTCTATTTTAAGGGACCACCCTTCTGTTTTCCATAGCAGCTGTACTATTTTGCATTCCCAACAGTCATGCACAAGAACTATAATTGTTCCACTTCCTCCCCAACACTTACTATTTTCTGTTTTGTTTTATTTTGAGTGTTTTCTTGTGTCATATTATAGCAGCTACCTAGTGGGCTTGGAAGTAATATTTCGTGGAATAATTCTGCTTTGTTTTGAGGTTTTGTTGTTTTGGTTTGGGTTAGATTGGGTTAATTTAGCTTTTTGAGGATGTCAGTACGCATTCCAAACTGGCCTCAGTTTTGAGTTCTTCCCACCTCAACCTCCCAATACTGGGATTTTAGGGTATATTCATTACCATACCCAGCTTCATCATAATTTAGATTTTGATTTCTCTAATGTATTTGAAGTTGAGCATCTTTTTATATGATTGTTGGCCATTCATAGATCATCTCTAGAGAGATATCTACTGTGGAGTCCTTTGTCATTTATTTATTTATTTAGGTTTTTATTTTTGCTTTGTTTTGTTTCTGACAGGGTCTCACTAGGCCAGGCTAACTCCAAGTTTGCAGCAGTCTTGCCCCTCCTAAGTGCTGGCACTGTGTAGGACCACCCAAATTTTTTTCCTTTTCTTTTTTTGTGTGTGTATGGTGGTAATTGTTGTTGCGTCGTAGTGGTTCTCTGTGCATTCTGGGTATTGGACTCTTACCCCATATATGAATATTTTCTCCCACTCTATAGGTTACTTTTTCACCCTGTTGATTGTGTTTTTTGATGCAGAGAAGTTTTTGATTTTGATGTAGTCCAGTTTATCCATTTTGACTTTAGTTGTCCATGCATTTGCATTTTTTGTCATCTAAGAACTCATTGAGAAACCCAAAACTACAGAGCTTTTTATAGTTTTCAGCCTTATGTTTTGAGTTAGTTTGTATATGTGACGTTGAGTAAAATTCTAACTTCATTCTTTTATATGTGACCGTCCACTTGTCTCAGCACCATTTGTTGAAGTATCTGGGTTTTTTCTGTTGAATGATCTTAACATTCTTGTTGAAAATCATTTTGACTATAAAGCTAGGTGTTTTCTGCCAGGCGTGGTGGTGCACGCCTTTAGTCCCAGCACTCGGGAGGCAGAGGCAGGTGGATCTCTGTGAGTTCAAGGCCAGCCTGGTCTACATAGTGAGTTCCAGGCCAGCTGGGGCTACAGGGAGACCCTGTCAAAAAAAGACAAAAATCAATCCATCAATCAATCAAGGTGTTTTTCTGGGACATCTGTTGTATTCCATTTATGTATTTGACTCATTTTGTGTCAGTACTGTGTTGTCTTGGTTACTGTAGCTTTGTAGTGTTTGGAATCAGGAGCCTGTAAGCTTTTGTTCTAGTTTGCCTTCACTTGCCAAGGTAAGAACTCAGGGCAGGAACCTGGAGGCAGGAGCTGGAGTACAGGCCATGGAGGAATGCTGCTTACTGGCTTGCTCCCCTGGCCTTTGCTCAACCTGCTTTCTTGTACAATATGGAACCACCTGCCTGGGGTGGCATCACCCACAGTGGGCTAGAACCTCCCACATTACTCAACAGTCAAGAAAACGCCCCCACAGATGTGGCTACAGGCCAGTCCAATGGAGGTAATTCCCCAATTGAGGCTCCCTCTACCCAGGTGTGTCAAGTTGACAACAGCTGTCTAATAGGCATCTAATAGACATCCTGGATACTTTTGGTGCAACAGGGACTTAGTATCTCTGCAATGTCCCTTCCAGTCCAATCTAATCCCGCCCCCACTTTTTTTTTTGACAGGGACTCATTATGAGCCCCAGTTGGCCTAGAACTCACTGTGTAGACCAGTTTGGTCTTGGACTCACAGAGATCCATCTACCTCTGCCTCTACCTCCCAAGTGCTGGGATTAAAGGCATGTGCCACCACATCTTGTATTTTTATTTTTGTATTTATTGTTTATTTTGTGTGTGTTTGTGTATATACACTCACATGGCACAGCATACCTGTGGAGATCAAAGGACAGTTTATGAGAGTCAGTTCTTTCCTCCTACTCTGTTGGTCTCGGGGATCTAACACAGGTCATCAGACTGGGTGACAAGTACCCCTACCCCCTGAGCTCTCTCACAGTCTTCCTCCTCCTTGAGTTTATTCTGTATAGCCAAGGCTCGTACAAAGTGTATTCTAGATAAGCTCAAGTTACAACCGGACAGTTACCATATTATTGACAAGATTAAAAATGATATTGCTCAGTGTGTTTAGTGCTGAGGTAAAAGTTTCTGTGTGTTGGTTAAGCCTTGACAGATTCTCCCAGTGACCATTTCTATGTGTGTTCATCTTTCTCTTTATATGACAACAAAGTTGGTTCCTACTGCTTTCATTATTCATTTTCTAGTTTGAAACAAACCTTGCATGGAAAACTACATAAATATATACGTGTGTGTGTGTGTGTATGTGTGTGTGTGTTTGTAATTTATCCTTTAATAATTTTTTTTGTGTGGGACTGGAGAGATGGCTCAGAGGTTAAAAGCACTGACTACTCTTGCAGAGAACTAGGGTTCGATTCCCAGCACCTGATTGGTAGCTACAAACTGTTCTTAACTCCAGTTCCAGGGGAACCTGAAGCCCTCTTCTGACCTCCACAGCATTGCATGACACGGGTGCACTCACATACATGCAGGCAATAATACACTCATACACATAAAATAAAAATTTTTTTTTTTTGTATGAGTGTTTTGCCTACATGTATATAAGTGTGCCTGGGCAAGCAATGCCCACAAGGCCAAAGGAGGGCGTTGGATTCCCCTGGAACTGGAGTTATGCACAGTTGTTGGCCCCCATGTTGGTGCTGGGAGCCAAACCTGGTTTCTCTGGAAGAGCAGTCAGTGTTCCTAACTGTTGAGGCATCTCCAGCCCAACTATATGTCTCTTGTAAGCAAAATTAATTTCCTTGAATGCATATGACAGGTCAATAGTTGAATTAACATCTTAAAATTAACTTTTATTTTATTATACTTTTATGTGTATGTGTGTGTGCCTGAATGTATCTATGTGCATCATGTGTGCATGGGTACCCATAGAGGCCAAAGATGGCATCTGATCCCCTGGAACTAGAATTACAGACTAGAGTTACAGTTGTGAGCCACTTAACATAGGTGTTGGTAACCACACCTGGGTCCTCTGCAAGAGCAGCAAGTGCTCTTAACTGCTGAGCTGTCTTAATAGTTAATTGTAACTAAAAAACTTGACTGAAGATATTCCATTCATGAATTATTTGGGAACGATGTAGAGTGGTTGGATTTATTGACCTGTAAGTTTCTCCCTTGTCAAAAGAGTACTTTCATAGTCTAAATGAGTCTCCTCTTGATGGGTCATTTCATGATGTGTCACTTCTCTGCCACCCACACTTCCTGAAGCATGTTTAGGTCTGGAGCTTACCTTTGTCATCATCATGCTCCATCTCCAAGCCAGTTAGGTCATTGTTTTCCAAAGCGAGTACAGTAGAATTTCACAATGATGTTTGGAATATGTCTCCATAAAAGGCCTGGAGTATCCTGCAGTGGTGGAGTTTGCTCCATTCCAGAAGATTGCCAAAAAGAAGCTGAAGAAAAAAGATGTCCGGACCGGAAGCATTGAAGACGGTAAGTGCTAGATGTCACCAGATTAAATGTGCTGATCAAATGTTATTATTTGCCTTTAGCTGGGGAGAGGGATGGATTGATTGATTGATTGATTGATTGATTGATTGATTGATTGATTGATGCTATTTTAAACTTACAGATCCAGAATATAAGCAGTTTCTAGAAACATACAGTTTGGAGGAAGAAAAAACCAGTGCCAGTCCTGAAATGCTTCTAGGGGAGATAGAAGCAAAAACAAGAGAACTCCTTGGTCTGTTTTGCTCATTTCTTTATTGAGATACTGATCGAATATGTATTTAATTCTCCTTTTTCACAATTGGGGTAGTTTCCTTTGGTTCCAGGCTTGGCAGAATCAAATGTTTTCTACTTTTGACAAAAGGGTGGCAAGAAGGGTAAGTAATTTTGAGCCCTTATTGATGAACACTGTGTTTTTAGGGGTCTTTATTTAATAATGGTGCTTCCAAAGATTGTGTCAGGAAGGAGCTTTTGTCACAAAGGTTGAATCTCTACAAAGCGCAGTCATGGATAAGCCTCAGGAGCCCATCTAGACAAGATATGTTGCCCGTACATGAAACTACTCTGCTGCTTCAGAAGAATAGCCAGCCTCCAGAAAGAGCTAACGAGCCAGTGTATAAACACAACCAGAGCATAGAATTTGGTCTGAATCCCTTTGGTCTTCTTTCAAAAGTGGTGTGTATTAGAAATTTTTGTCTCTGGTAGGAGGCCCCGGAAACTCACATGTAGACTTGAAACTCCTTTCTCACCAGGCACACTTAGTCTCAAACACAGTGGTATTGCCCCGTTTCTACTGGTCTCACTCAGCGTTAAACCTCTCCTCAAGGCCTTGAGCTCCTTCCTAAGGATGCGCCCTGCTCACCTATCAAGACTTGTGTAATGTGATAGTTAAAATTGATTTTTTAGTTTCCACATAAATTCTCTGTTCAGTTCCTTTTCCACTTCCCCAGTAAAACTACATTTTCATCTTTATAGTTGCAGAAAAGTTTAGGAATTGAGCATATGATGAATAGCCAGGCTAGAGGCTGGGCCTTTATAGAGTAGAATGTAAGCTTGTGTGGTTGAAGAGGCATAAGGAACACTAGTGTCAGGGCCTGGATTCCTTTCAGGGAGTGTCATGGGCTCATTCATTTGTTCACATCATTGCTCCATCCACCGGTGTGTAAAGAAGCAAGGCACTGGCTGGTGACTCTTTTTCCCAAGGAACGTTTTCTTGTACAAGGCTCACCATATGCTTTGGAGATCGGATATCTGGGGGTACAGTGGGGTTGATGGGTTAGTATGGAAGCTGAGGGGCAGAAAAACTAAAGACCAGAGGTTTAAGATGAGCAGATTGTTGATTGTGGTACCTGTACATACATAGAGAAGAATGGAGAAAGAGCATTGGGGACAAAAATTGAAATTTGACTTCTTTCAAGTCATGTTAAATTTATGAAGCATTAGAAAAGGGAAATTATATGATATTTTTAGAACTCACCTTCTGACCCCCTCCTTCATCTTTATTGCTCTATTTAAGTATACTACAGGGCCTTTTTGAGACATCCGCTTTGTGGGTTAGATTCCATTGCATTCCTGCATAGGGCCTCTGTCATCATCATCTCAGCCTGCAGCACCTTGCATAGTGCCCATGATACAGTCCGTAGTGCTTACATATGGATCACAGTAGTGCCAGGGACTCGGGCTCCACTATCCCTAATGTGAGAAGTTCGTTCATTCCAGGTCTAGACTGTGGAGTCTTTTTCTGTCTCTTAAGTTTGAATCTTCAGGTAATTCATGACAGTTGACAATTTTTCTTTGCTTTGACCTTCCATAGAGTCTTAAGAACAAGTCTAAGAAGTGAGAGAATAGAATCGTAATAAACTCGTATTGGCAGGAGTTCTGACAGTGTTAAGCTATGTCTTTGGAACAGTCAGACCTGGGGTTAGCTCTCAGGCTCTGTAGCCTCAGCAAGCCTTAGCACCATGCTTAGCCTCATAGATTTTGTAATATAGTAAGTAGGGGATGAGAGGGAGGTATCTCCGTATTACTAAACTTTTTCTTGGGAGTCCACTTGTTTTAATAATCAGATAGTCAAAGTGTCCCTTTAGAATAAATCCATTTCTACCAGGCTAGTTACAGCCACAGCCACAGCCCCTGCCATAAAGTATGGGTGTCTGCCCATACCTATTCTTCTTAAGGCTAGGTACCATTGAATCTGTCAAGTCAGTGTGTCAAGGAGCCTTAGTTTTTTGTTTTGTGGTTTTTTTTTTTTTTTTTTTTGGTTTTTTTGAGACATCTCCCTGTAGCCCTAGCTGGCCTGGATTCACTATGGAGAGCAGGCTGGCCTCAAACCTCTGCCCCCCCAGTGCTGGGACTAAAGGCATGCGCCACCACGCCTGGCACGAGTTTTGTTTAATATGCTTTCAAGTGTTTGCAGACACTTCCTTTGAATGGGTAATTCACTTATATGGCTCAAAACTAAAAATATATACAAAGGTATATATCTCCCCTTTTCCTGGCTTTTGTCTGTCCAGTTTCCCGGTCTTTGTGAGACAGAGTCTCCCTGTAGCCTCAGCTGGCCTGGACTTGCTATGTAGACCAGGCTGACCTTGAGCTCACAGAGATCTACCTGCCTCTGCATCCTGAGTGCTAGGATTAAAGGTATGTGCCACCACACTCAGCAGGATGCTTAGCTTTAATTTAGAGAACCCTGTCCAGGGACTTTCCCCACAAATTTTGACTAGTTGCTGAACCTCAGTCCTTGGTATCTCCAAGGATTCTTCCCAGCTCCATTTTGTGTTAAAGATCTATTGAGCAGACTCAGACTGTCCCCACCTTCTCACCGTGTCCTCAAATTTAGGGACTGTGGAACCCTTCCATTCTTGAGCTGGTGTCTCTGGTGGCACCTGTAGGCCTGTAGCAAGCTTTGGGTACCTGACATTCAGATGACAAATGAGAGGTGAGCAATAGGAAAGGTGAGGTTCAAGGTGGAGTCCATGGACATGTTCTTTAGACAAGTGAAATGGATGCCTTGTTAGCCAGCGGTGCAATGTGGAATCATTTTCTAACTTGTAGTTTAGTTTGTGTCATCATTTTGATTTTATTAAGTGTAAACAGATTGAAAATACCTTATCTATAATTGCTAGGACCAAAAATGTTCAGAACTTAGAATTTTTTTTTTTTTTGGTCTTTGGAATATTTGTATGTACATAATGATATGGAACCAAGCTAAAACTTAAAATTTGTGTTTTGTGCGTACTTTAAACATATAATCTGAAGGCCGTTTATATATTTGTAGCACACCTGTAGTTTAACTTCTTGTATTAAAAGTATTTTTTATTATTTTTATTTTATGTGTATGAATGTATTGCCTGCACGTATCTAAGTTTACACATGTCATGCAATGCCTGTGGAAGTCAGAAGAGGGCATCGGATCCCCTAGAACTGGAGTTACGGACTGTTGTTAGCTGTGATGTGTATGCTGGGATTTGAACCTGGGTCCTCTGAAAGAGCAGCCAATGCACTTAACCACTAAGCCATCTCTCCAGCCTCTAGTTTGACTTCTTGACCCATAAAGTCACATGTAGAATTTTCCGCTTGTGGTGTTATAGCAGTGCTCAAAACTTTGAACCTAGGGGCATTTCAGATTTTGGAATTGTGGGTTAGAGTGGCTTGTATTCCAAGCAATAAAAAGAATAAACATTACTTCAAACCAGTGCCTAAAAAGTAGAAAAAGAAATTCCCCAAATATGTATGGAATCAAAGTGAATATATAAATGTGTTATTTAATGGTTTCTGTGGAAGTTTGAAGAGATGTTAGTAACATTTGGGAAACTTAAGACGTCACACTCTTGTTACTTTTATTGCCAACTATGTGAGCAATATTTTATGGCTCTTTTAAGGATCACGAATGATGAGTCTTTTACTCCTATGGTGTAAGTACGGGTAAGGTGCCCATGCTCCTGTTACTTACCCCTCACCCGTGATCCTATAAGCAACCCTGATAAATTCATTGAGTCACCAAAAAAACAAAATAAAACAAACAGACATGGAAGTAGAAGGGGGACTAGTTGGAAAGGAGAGAGGGGCTCAGCAGGAGTGGGAGGGGCAAGAGGGGTAAGGGGGGGAATATGATGAGAATGCATGATGTACATGTATGAAAATGTCATAATGAAACCCGTTATGTATAATTGATACATGCTATTAAGCTTAACAGAATTATCAGTACCTCCAAATTACTTGTATTTGTAGGAATAGAATAAGAATGCTTCTGGGTACAGTGCATGCTCATATAAATGTTAATAATATTCTCCCCCTAATTTTTTTAATAGTAAATTGAAAACAAGTGTTTAAAACAAACCTCAGTTCAGAAGTTACCTGTAACACATTACAATTTTGTTCTTTAGCCAGAAGAACCACACCTCTTTTGGAATATATTAAAAATAGAAAATTAGAAAAGCAGGTAGGTGACATTTTACCTGGTAAATACCCATCCAGTGTCTGTTTCCATACACAAAATTTATACATGTACTCGGCTATACCCTTAGAGAATTCGAGAAGAAAAGCGAGAAGAACGAAGGAGGAGGGAGTTAGAGAAGAAGCGTTTGCGGGAAGAAGACAAAAGGAAAAGAAGAGAAGAGGAAAGATGCAAAAGGAAAGAAGCGGATAAACAAAAGAAAACTGAGAAAGAAGTAAGGATTAAGGTAATTTTGAGGAAACGTTCCTTTCTAAAAATAGTTCTGTTATGCTAATTATGCCTTTAGGGTAATTTAGCTCCTAGGTCCTTTTATCCATTCTACAGTAGCTTTCAGACTGTGTTCCTCGGAGCCTTGGGTGGAAGGCTTGAGACTGGCCTCCTGATGTGAGATGAGTCACAGCACTCTAAAGAGCCAGCTGAAAAACACACATCTGAGAACCACCTGCTCAGCTTCTCTGTTACCTCAGAACTGGGGCTTGGCATTCTCTGGAGCAGCAGCAGAAACAGGATACACACCAATTGGTGTGGTTCACACATTTGATTACAGCTCCTGGTGCTTCGCTTTATATTGTCAGTTTCATCAAAGGACTTAACAGATTTGTGTGTGTGTGTGTGTGTGTGTGTGTGTGTGCGCCTGTGAATTTGTTGGGTAAGTGTGGGTGTATGTGCCATTGTGCATATGTGGAGGTCAAAACACAAAATTATGGAGTCAGTTCTCTCCTTCCACCTTTACAAGGATCCCACTCAGGTTTCTGGGTTTACACATGGAGTGCTTTAACCCACCAAGCTAGCCTATAAGTGACTTAATTGGATGTATTTTTACTGTGATATAAAATACATCCACTTTTATGAGTGAGGACTAAATTTTGAGAAGTGTGCCTTCTACTATTACACAAAGTGCTTAAATTTCAGAAAACAAGCCACACAGAGACCTGGGGAAAGGACTAAGTATAGATATCAAATTAAATACATCATTGCAATATACTAATTGTTTCAAGAAAAAAAAAAAATGGGGGCTGGAGAAATGGCTCAGTGATTAAGAGCTCTGGCCGCTCTTGCAGAGGACACAGGTTCAGTTCCCAGCACCTACATGGTGGCTAACAACCATCTGAGACTCCAGTTCCAAGGGAGTCTGATGCCCTCTCCTGGCCTCCATGGACATTATACACTTTCATACATACAGTCATGACACACACATAAATAAAAATAAATAAAAAATTTAAAAGACTTTAGGGACTTGGGAAAAAAAAGAAAAAAATATTTGAAAACTGTAACCTGTTTTCAAAGTCAGCAATATAACACAACCGTGAAAAAAGTGATTTTTTTTCTTCTTACAAAAGTAATCCTTGTTTGTTCTGTAAAAACTAGAACCCATAGCTGAAAAACAATCACCTGTTCTACACTGAGAGAGATCTTGTCCACATAGTGTTGCAGAGTCCTTGGATGGTTTCTGTGTGCACCTAGCTATATCCCATATTGGCTACTTTTGTATAGTTGTGACTAAATACTTGAGATAAAAAAAGGAAAGAAGGATTTATTTGGGGTTATAGTCTCAGATTCCAGTACTCCGTGGCTTCACTGATTCTGGGCCCATGGTAAAGCACAGCCTCATGGCAGTAGGAGCATGTGGCTGAGGCAGTTCACCTCATGATGAACAGGAAGTAGATAAGAAATACAAGATACAGCCTCCAAGGACATACCCCTAGTGACCACCTTCATCTAGCTAGGCTCCATCTTGTTTTCACAACTTCCCAAAATGGTACAACCAACTGAGGACCAGTTGTGACATGTGAATCTTGGGAAGCATTTAACATTGTAACATTCTGCTCCTGGCCTTCAGTGACTCAAGGCCATCTCATTAGGCAAAATGCATTTAGTTCATCTCCAAGAATCTCCAAATTTTTAACGGTTCCTGTATTGTCCAAAAATCCAAATTCATAGTTATATCTAAGACTCAAGGCAAATGCTTAGTTTCTGAAAAATAAATTATGTACTTTCAATATACAATAGTTGGGACTGGAGAGATGGCTCAGTGGTTAAGAGCACTGGTTGTTCTTGCAGAAGACCTGGGTTTGAATCCTAGCACCCACATGACAGCTAACAACCATTTGTAACTCCAGTTCCAGGGGATCTGACACCCTCTTCTCTCCTCCATTGACACTGTACAACACATGGGTACGTTTAACACACATGCAGGCATTAAATAAAAATAAATAAATCAAAAATTTTTTAATATATACACCAGTACAGAGGGGCCAGCAAGATGGTTCAGTGGATTGGAGGCACTTTAATGCACAAGCCTGGCAACCTGTGTTTGATTCCCAGGAGCCACATAAAGGTGGTGTTGCAGGCCTAGAACAGAGATGAACAGGACCCCCAAAGGCTAAAACATGGAACAGTTTATTGTCCAGTACAGTGACCTGAGAGATATTTCTCTAAAGCAGGGCCCTGAACAAAGGAAAGCTGAGCCTTTTTACCCCACGGACAGTTCATCTTTTTTCCCCATATATCCTGATTGGGTGTTCTGTGCTATAAGGTCATGACAGGTAGAACTGTGTAAGTGTACACAGGCACAGACCATGCTGCATTTGTTTTTCTTTGTTCTCCTGGGCAAGTTCCTGACGTGTTTCCCCCCTTTGATGTTCTCACTCTCCTTAGGGTCAGAGAGCATCATCTTGGTTTAGGAGTTGTAGATGAGAAAACAAACATATAATGTGAAAAATTACAATTGACATGTTAAGAAACTAATAACATCTGATCTGGGTGCCTTTAGTCCCAGCACTCAGGAGGCAGAGGCAGGCAGATCTCAGTGAGTTCAGGGCCAGCCTGGTCTACATAGTGAGTCCAGGCCAGCTGGGGCTACAGGGAGACCCTGTCTCAAAAAAGAACAAATAATAATAATAATAATAATAATAACATCAAGGTATCATACATTAGTAATATTAGATTGATATTTGTATTATTGACCATTAGAATGCAGTGTTTTTTAAATCTACAGTTACTTGGTTTTTAGTTTTAAATTTATTTGCAGCTCTCTTGGGGACTCTCATAGAGTCACCATGGACATTAAAGGACCCAGATAATGATATCTTCACCCTGGGATTCCCTTCACTACAAGGAGGATACTTTGAAGGCCAGGGTAAAGAATATATTCAGTTAAACCAGTGTACAGGTCTGATACCAGTCAGGTGGTAGATTTGAGTAAAGCTTCCCTACCCACAGTGCCATCGGATATTGGTTTGAGAGACAGAGTACAGATAATTGTTATTTGCCCCTTCATTATTTGAGGCATTCAGGACATGGGCTTAGGCTTTACAGTCCCCCATAGAGCTAGAGAATCCATTTCCCTGTCTTGTGAGACATTAGGAGTGATTTGCCCTCCTTGCTGAGGTTCCCATGGCCTGGGCTGGCCTGTATAGCTGGGAACAGGAGCAACAGACTCTGGCAGGCCTTCTTTTCCCATGAATCCTTATAACAGGGCTAGCATGCAATTTACTCTGAGGTCTGTTCTAGTCAAGAGAAAGGGTACTCTTGAGCCTGGGGATGTCCGCCACACAAGCATAACAGTTACTCTTGTTGAATGTGTATACTATAAATTTAACCCATTTTTCCCCATGTGTTTAATTTGGGAGTGGGGAGGGTAATTTAGACTAGAGAGAGAGTTTCTCCCCAATGATAAAATCTGAGAAATAGAAGAAAAGTTTACATTTCAGAGTTATCACATTACTAAAATGACCTTGAAGTAAAGAAATGCTCCCTGCAAACAAAAAAAGGCAGACAGAGGCACATACTGAGGCAAAGATGTTTACGTGTTAACCTTACAATGACAGTTTTAGATAACAGGAGACATTAAAAGAACTGCTTTGGGGGTATTTTGCCCAGTGTTTGAAAATGTAGCCATGGCAGCTTTCCGATATGCTTGGGGGTGTGGTTTGTTCCCAGGAAGCAAGCCAGTAGGGAACATGATTCTGTCCCCATTTGTAAATAAGAAATTAAAATTCTGAGAGATCTCTGGAGGAACACCTGATCTTCCTAGAGTTTCCCAGTCCAATATCCACAGAGGTGGCTCCAGCTCCTGATGGCAGCAAATGTTGTGACCCAGTTGCTCTGTGGGGATCAGTTTCCAGAGAGGGACTGATTTCGTGCCTACCCACATCTGAGATACAGGTCCCTGACTGTTTCACTTGTACTCCAGATGTTTCTGATGTCTGCATTCCTAAAGATACATTAATTCCCTTTTAACCCTATTTGTAAACTGACAGATCGGCAGGGGAAGTACCTCCTATTCAGAGTGCTCTAAACTAAATAGATCTCTCCTCCCGGGCAGAGAGGGGAACCCCAGTGCATCTCACACAACAGCCTGAACAACTGACTAGCTAGCAGGAAGGTACTGGCCTCTGGGCCAGACAGGATTTTTAAAAGTTCCAGTTAGCCAAAGCAGACAGAGGAGGTGTACAATACCCAAGTTGAAACAGCAAGGGTAGAGGTTCCTTTAATGTTGAGTCCCCCTTGTTCTTGTGTTCATTTCCTAATCTGTTGGTGCGCACTGAACATCTTGAGCTAGATAGGAATAAAGCATGAGAAGCACATATGTGACTTTTTCTTTGAAGGAGGGTTATCAGGCTACCTGAGTTAGAAAAGACACAATTTATCATATGTAATCCTGGATTGACTACTAACTTGTAATCTAGAGAATAAGGAGCGCAGAACATAACAGCATACCTAATAGAACCTGGAAAGAGTTGTCAGAAGGCTTAAAGGAGGCTCGGGTGGAAAGGATTCTGTTTGTCTCTGGATGTTATAGCTGCCTGTTTGGCAGTAGCTGGTCTAGCATTTGGAAGTCTATCTTTTGGGTCAGGGTTGTTTTATTTACTTATTTTTTTACTTTGTAGTCCTAGGAATTGAATCCAGAGCCTTATACATACTAGGCAAGTACTGAGCCACACCCACAGGCTGCATGAACTCCTAACCATCTTCCTGCGTCACCTTCTTGAGTGCTGGGATTGTGGGCATTAACCTCCACACACAGCTTCAGAATAATTATCCATTAACCAAACAGCATTCTAGTGCTTTTTTAGCCTGCATCTCCAAACTTCTCCAAATTCCTCCCACAAATAAATTTCAAACAAGTATAGAGCAGATGGTCGGTTATAGCAGCAATGCAGCAATCCCATGTTCTGGTTCCTTTTTTTTTTTTTTTTTTTTTTTTTTTTTTTTTTTTATTTATGTGGCCAAGGCCAAAATACCTGAGAGGGGAAGAGGATTTATTTTGCCTCATAGCTTCAGAGATTTCATTCCATTGATTCTGGGCCTGTAACCTGGCAGAACATCAGGATGTGGGTGACTGAAGCTGTTCACCTCAATACAGACAGGAAATAGAGGAAAGAGACAGGGCAAGCTATAGTTTCCAAGGACCTGTCCTCCTAAGGTTTGTGTAACCTTCCAAAATAACACCAGGAGCTAGAGACCAAGCATTTAACATACAAACTTTGGGTAACATTTTATACTCAAGCTGTAACAATGACTGTGAAAGATTGTCTTGCATAGTGACTTTTGTAAAAGGCACTTTAATGTTGGCACAAGGACAAAAATCACCTAACATGTTTCTCAGAATTTGGCTCCATTATTAATGCTCTGTGGTGTGTGTGTGTGTGTACATACTCACATGTAAATCAAAATTGGATCATAGTGCACATTCTGTTTTATAGTGTTCTTTTATTTGTTATTTTGGACATCATTATTTTAACAATCCTACATAATTTTTCATTACAAGGATTTCATTGATAATGTATATACTGAACCCAGAACAGTTGGTTTTGGACCTGCAACAATTTTTTTTAATGTTTATTTTATGTATATGAGTGTTTCCTACATGTATGTAAGTGCACCACATGTGTACACTGCCCACAGAGGCCAGAAGAGGGCGTCAGAACCCCTAAAACTGGAGTTACAGCTGTTAGCCACCATGTGGGTGCTGGGAATTGAACCCAGGTCCTCTGGAAGAAAAGCAAGTGTTCTTAACAGCTAAGCCATCTCTTGAGCCCAGTTTGGGTTTTGGGGACAGGGTCTCACAAAGCTCAGACTGGCCTCCAACTGGCTATGTAGCTAAGGATGACTTTGAAATACTGATGTTCCTGCCTCCACCCATCCCCCAAGTACTATTACAGTCATACCTACGGCACTAGTTTTCCTAAAAGATGTTTTCAGCAGGCCTTTCACCAGCCAGCCGCTCTGCCTTGAATGGGCTCTTCACCTCCACCCCATCTTTACTTTAGGCTTCTATTACTTACTGGCTACTTGCCCTCAGATTTTACCTTAAATATGTTTTCAGAGAGGATCTTGAATCAGAGGACTGTAGTGTTTTCACATGTGGTTCTTTATGGAGCCTTCATAACAATCCAAGGAAGGTGTACCGTTTTCATAAATGTACAGAAGAGAATAGACTTAAGTTATCCAAAATCATACAATAAGTAGCCGTTAAAATTTACTCGTCTTTCTATAAATCTAGATCTTCTACAAGAAAAGCAAGTGTTCTTAACCACTGAGCCATCCCTCCAGCCCCCTGGACCTGTAACAATTCTTTTGCTATTCAAACATTTGGGCTCAATTTTGGTACATATTTTTAATTGTCTAGCCACTTCTTTTATAATATGCTCTTCTAATAACATTACATTTTCTCAGCTTCTTAAGAAACTAGAAAAGGGAGAAGAACCAACCACAGAGAAAACAAAAGAAAGAGGTGAGGAGGTTGGTACTGGAGATGAAAAGCAGGAAACCTGTGTGACTTTGAAAGCCAGACCCCTGAAAAGCCTGCTGGAGACAGCCGGAGAGAAGTGAGCATGCTCTTATTCCTATCACCGCCCCACAGAATGGAGTCCTAGCATCAGTACCAGTGTATACACTCACATTGTCCTTGGATTCTGAGCATTTTGCCAGAATATGCTAGCATGTGCTTGTTTTCTGTTGGCCATGCCAGGAGCTTAGTAAACATGAGGTCTGCAGTCTCAAGGCTCTTTTCAATCAGGGAAGTTTCCTCTGTTACCTCCTGAACTGTTGCCTCTCGGTCCTCTCCCTTTTCCTCCCTGAGACTTCCTTCCTGGACTTACCTTCCTGCATGTCTGTCTCCAGGATCTGCCTTCCCACTCTTTCTTCCTGTATAATTTTTATCTGTTTATTGTTTTCCTCCCTGTTTTGAGATTTCCCACCCATTTTTCTTCCTGATCTTAGTATAGTTGATCTGTAATTAAATTTCAGTTATCTACAACTACAGATTTCTACGTCTCATCTTTCAGGGTTGGTCCGTTTTGTTTTGTGGTAGGAGCAATAGACCTCAAGTGTAACACTGTCCTTAGTTCTGTCTTCTGTTGGTTTTTCCCTTTTTTTTAAGGTTGGTTTTTTTAAATATTATTTTTATTCTGTGTGTATGTGTGTGAGTGCACCCATATCATGCAGAAGAGGATGTCAGATTCCCCTGGAACTGGAGCTAAGGACAGTTGTTAGCATGTGTGTGCTGGGAATCAAACCCGGGTCCTCTGCGAGAGCAACCAATGTTCTTAACCACTGAGCCATCTCTCCAGCACCTTTGCCACTTTGTTTTCCTCTGCCTGCTCCTGTCATGGCTCTGTGGAAGGAGCTTAGCCATGAAGCAAGCATACATGGCCCCTCGCTCTCACCACCCTATCTGCCTCATACAGCCAGCCTTGCCCAACACAACTTCTGCCACTTGTCACATTATCAACTCCAATCTTTACCACTGTGGTTTGTATTATGGTAGTCTAGTATCATTATTTATGGCACAGTAGTACCCTGTTACTATCTTTTGGCATGGAGTCCTCACTGTCCCCATGCCACCCATATGAATAAGCCACAGAGAGTATGGGAGCTTGTGCCCGTGGCTCAAGCGGGCAAAGACTTCAAGAACCAAATGAACCAAGCAGCCATTTGATTGTTCGCTATTCATTTAACATTTTGATATGCATAAATTAACCCATCTGGCATTACTAAACTTCAGTTAATTTGGCTGTGCTTAAAACAGAAATAAAACTGTCAGGGCTGCATCATAGTAGATAAGTGTATGGTCACCTAGGAATGCTCTAGTTTAGCTCTAAAATGGAGATTCCATTTACTTTGGAGAATTATTGAGAATTGGGGCAAATATGTATAAAATACCTTACTTAGCATAGCATTATTATGTATTTGTCATTCAAGTCTACTGGGAGATTTTTTTTGTTATTCATCTTTTCAGTGCTTTTTGTTGGGTACTTGCTGTGAACCCATTGCTCTGTACTGAAGCAATGGGTTTAGTTCTTATATTCCTCATTCAGAGTCTAGAAGGAAGATAGGTAATCAACAAACCATTTACATGCAGTTAATCATTTGTATTGACTCACAGGTTACAGGATGGCAGTGATAAAGAGCAAAGGGACAAAAGATTTCAAGAGAATGAATCTGAAACACCAAGATGTCACCCAGATGGTTGCACAAAGCACAGCATTCACTCTGGGTTTGCCAGGTTTTCCAGAAGGAATGAAGGCAAGCCAAAGTGGGGGAAGGGATCTACTCAAGATAGAGGGAAGAAGGGGAGCCAGGATGGGGGAGTCGCTGTGGAGATGGCAGAGAGAAAGAGTGGGGAGCAGAAGGAGGGTGGCAGCATGGGACTCAGAAAGGAGCACCTGGGAAACAAGGTTCTGTAGTCCATCGGGCCTACTCCCTGTCTGCACCAAGAATACATGGCTGATTTTTTCCAAACAGAAACTCTTTTATTAAGCCAGAAGAGAAAAATCTGCCTAGTGTGTATAGGTCCAAGGTTGTGCTCCACCTGTGTTATAGGTCACACACCCATGTGGCCTTACTCTGAAAGTCAGTGTCCCCTAGAGCATTCTTGCTCACCTTGTGTACAGTGAACTTAGAAATAAATACAGAATAAAACCTACCATCACCTCTGAAAGAAGTAAGTTGCTTTTTACCAGGGAAAAAAATTGTCTAGCACAGAACTAAAACCTTTACATCATTTATTTGGGAATAACATTGTGAAGTACATCCTTAAGATGGTAAGGAAAACAGCATCATATGGAACTTTCTTTGATGATGTTTGCTATAGTCACATGGATTATGAATCAGTTCTGGTCAGGCATGAATACAGCGATGGGGTTCCTTTGAGCTCAGTGAAGAACTGGGTTTTTTAAAATGTTTATTTTATTTTATGTATAAGAGTGTATTGACTGCATGTGTATATGTGTACCTGTGTCATGCATTGCCCTCAGGGGTCAGAAGAAGGCATTCGATCCCCTGGAACTGAAGTTACAGACAGTTGTTAGCTGCCATGTGGATGCTGGAAATTGAACTCAAGTCCTCTGAAAGAGTGCTCTTAACAACTGAGCCATCTCTCCAGCCCCCAAGAGCTGTTTTTTCAGAAGTATGAAGTTCACTTTTGTTGGTTACATTTTCCCAGAGGAGCACTAAGGGTGGTACTAGTACTGGATCTAGGTCTAGACTGTTCACCACTTGAAAGCCAATATTTAGGAGCCAAGAGTTGAGAGGGAAAAGAATCAGATTTTTGAGGGCTAGCATGTTGGATGGGGGATCATCCTCAAAACCCTGTCGTAGGGAACTCCGGGAAAAATCTTCTGTCGGGAGGGGAGAGGCAGTGAAGTAGTGGGCAGGAGGCTCCTGCTGAGTGCGGTCTTTGTCATCTAATGCCATCTTTCTCTTGATTTTTTGCCCCCTGGCCAGAACATCTCAGTCAAACTTGATCTCCTGAACTAGTGTATATATATATATTCTCTTTAGACAGGTATATTACTTCACTGCAAATTAAGCTGCATCAAAATTTACATGTTTTGTATTAGTTGTTATATGGAATTGAAGATCTAGGAGGGTCCTTACATGTTCTGTTGTTCTCTGAAGGTAACCAGTTGTTCTGGATTCTGAAAATATATATAAAGAAAGAGTATTTTATCAGTTAACATCTTAATCAATTAATTGTGGCTTTTCTAGAATTTAGGAGGGCAAGCAAAGGGAAGGCACTCTGCCAAAGGACACCTCCCCTGGAGCGGCCAGTGTTCAGTGACACCTCACTCCTAGGGCCAGCCTTAATAGATGTGCTCATCAGGCCTAGCAGTTAATGTCCTGCCTCTGTGATTTGGGCATTTTAAGAATATGAATAAATGGAACATGCTGTATGTACTTTTGAGACTGACTCTCTGCACCTCTCAGTTCCTTCAGACCACTCAAAGTGCTGTGCACTGGTGATAGCCATGATTTTGTATGTATATTTACTTACTGTCTTTGTTTCTTGGTGATACCCATTTTGAATGTTTCCGGGAAAGGCCAGGTGACCTAGAAGAGGTGATTCACAACCTTTTTAGTGCCCCAGAGACTCCTGTGGTCACTGTAACGCAGGGGACACTGAGCATAGCCATGGTCTGTTTGAGAGGTGTGTTTACCTGACATTTCCCCTTTCAGCTGCCTCTGAGTAACAGGGTGTGTTTGGGGCATTCGGGTAACTTAGGCGTGATTCACCAGGACTGCATGCTGACCCTGATGTGTTGTTGAGAGACTGGACATAGTCCCTGCTTTCCCATGAGGCCAGGCAGTTGTGCTTTTTAGAAGGCTCAGACTATTTTCCATATATATATGCAAATGTCACCTTTGGGAGAATGAAGCTGGCCATATTGGCTCCAGTGCCCTCTCCCTACCTCAGGCTTTTTCCATTTTTACTGATTGGCCAGTAGAAACAAACTGAACCTCTGGAAGGACCTGCCCATAAAGCTGTTCTTGTGAGGTGGATACTGGGCAGGAAGCATCCTCTGATGATGTCGACTCTCCAGAAACAGGGTCTATCTCCCTCTGCTACTCCTTCAGAGCTGGCTGGCCTGCCCCAGAGATGTGCACTGTCCCAGGGTTGCTGTGATCTTGCCTTCAGAGACTTTATGCTTCTGACTGGTATGTCTTTGTGCCCTGAAGCAGTTAATTTTCAGGTGTTTTTTTGAGCCACATCTCTATTTATTCTATACCTCCGTTTGGTAACATGATGGGTTAGTACTCTCTGGCAAGGACAATTCGAGTTCCCCACTGCCAGGCACAAGATAGGAATACAGTTATCTCCATTCTATGAGCCCTCCCCCATCAGAATCCACAGGTGTTCAAGTCCCATACATACAACAGCATAGTGTTTGTACAGAACCAACACACATCTTCTCAGCTACTTTCAGTCTCTGAATTAATTATTCAAGGTAAATGCTATGTTAATAGCTATTTAATATGCTGTTATTATGTATTTTTAGGGAACAGTGATGAGAAAAAAAATATTTGTTCACTGCAGACATAATTTTTCCCAGATACTTTTTATCTGCAGTTGATTGAATCTATGGATGTGGAAACCTGCAGGTACAGAGGGAAGATTGTCACTCCCATAGAAATTATTTATTACATACACCAGTAGCTGAGTTCTCTAATATAAAAAAGCATCTCTGGGTGCCTACCTTGTTGGTTGCTAGCCTTAGGTTCACCTTAAGGCCTAAAGAGGCTACCTTGAGTTTTGTACCATGTCCCTTTTTGTGAGTTGCCCCCACAGTGTTCTCAAGTGGTGATATTTTCCCAGACCAACTTTATTTTCAAATTATTTTAAATATAGTATACTACCCATTACCCCAAAACTTTGTCCCAGAAATGAGTAAAATGTTAAGGAGTGGAGTGAGTTATCCTGAATATGATCATTTCACTGGAAATTACAGATGTTTTTAAGGGGATGCTCCAAGTGTTCATTGCAACCATGGGACTATAAAGAGATGGCCTCCTGTTTTGTTTTTTAGTAGTTCCTTAGCAAAGTGTTCTAACATTTTCTGTCATTTCTTGTTTTAGATTCTGGTCTTTTGTTTTGGTTCCTTGATGGTATCAATAATTTTTTTTTCAAATATTTTATTTATTTTTATGTGTATGTGTGTATTGCCTGCATGTAGGTAAGTGCACCCGTGTTGTGTAATGCCCGCAGAGGACAGAAAGAAGAGGCTGTCAGATCCCCTGGAACTGGAGTTATGGACAGTTGTTAGCTGCCATGTGGGTGCTGGGATTATTTATCATCTTTGAAAATAGGTTTTCACTTGCTGACATGATGCATAATAGTTCCCACTGAGCAGCCTGTCCATACTTCATAAGCCCAGCAGCAGTGGGGTGCCTCTGATAGAGGAGGCAGTTCTTGAATTTGTGGACTCTCAGGCTCTTAGTAGCCAGACAGTGTTCCCAGTATCCCAGAGAGGGACTTTTTCCTGAGAATAGAAACTTGGCCCCCAGAAGCCATGCCAGATGTGGGCAGTGGGCTGACCCCAGTTGCTACCTGTATCTCACTGTGTGACCTGACCACACTCCTGAGGTGGGTACATTCTGCAGAAAACCCAAGATGGAAAGACCATGACTTTTTCCATGTCACAATGGTTTGTCTCTGTCACTGAATTCTCATGTTGGCATCTGTTTTAACTGACAGACAGACATGGCATTTACTTTGCCTTCTAAGATAGGGTGTGCTTATTATGCCTAAGTACTTTGCTTCCTGTTCTTCCTATTTTTAAAACTAAGGTCATGTCGGAGATTAAAGTGGGAATTAAGTACTTCATCTATTTGATCTGTGTTAATAGATTAGTTACAAAAAATTGAAAGAAAAGTTTATTTTCACAACAGTATTCCAGAGTCAAAGCTTTTTTTTTTTTTTTTCCTCTTCTCAAACATTATCTTAAATAATTCATCTGTAATTGCTTTAGTTCAGTCTTAGATGTAGGTAAGGTCTAATGGTAGTGACCGTTACAGAAAATTAACATTATGTTTTCATTTAAGCTCAAAAATGCTGTCTGCCTTCTCATGGTCAGTGACTGCCGGACTGCATTTTGGTGGAAAGCTAGCAGCTTCTTATATAGCATTACCCCATCTTCTTAGTATCAGAAAGCGTTTTTCTTGTAAGATTGTGAATTTCTCCCAGAACTCTTCACTGTTACACATCTAAAAAGAAAGATAACCATGTAAGTACATTGCATCACAAAAGGGACATCTTGAGATGTCTTGGTTGATTTAAAATCAGTGCCATCCACCCACTGGAGGAATGGCATTGTCAGTGATGGTAACATTTTAGTCATTTTAAATAACAGTCGTGTGGAAAAAGCTACCATGGCCTATTTGACACCCCTCCCGGCCTCTGCAGGCATTGCACACACGTGGCAGCTTCTTGCCCACCTCCCCCCTCCATGCTGGGTTTTGTCTAACTTGAGCATGTGCAGGCCTATGTGTGCATGCCGTCAGTGCCGTGGGTTCATATGCGTAACTGCCCTTTTGTGTCTGGAAAACAGAGTTTCCTTGGCCTTGTATTATCCACCACCTCTGTCTCTTACAGTCCCTTCCCCTCTCCCTTCTGAAATGATTCCTGAGTCTAGGGAGGAGAGGAGAGGATACAGGTATCCTGGTTAGGTCTGAGAACTCTGTAGTCTCTTATTCTCTGCACTTTGACCAGTTGTGTGTCTATGTTAATCGCCATCTACCTTCCCTTGTGAGAGTTAAGAGATGTACTAATCTGTGAGCATAATAATAAGTCATTAGGAGTCAGTTTAATACTGTGACTATTTAGGAGTGGAGGAAGAGTTGTTGTCTCCCCAGGGCCTGTGACCTGTCTAGCCAGAAGTCCCTGGCCCTGATAACAGTGTCAGGTTAGGAACTTCATCCTGTGAAGCAGGCCTTAAATCCAATCAGAAAGTGGGAATACCGTTCTTGCCACTACTGCACCAGTGGGCATATCTTGCCAGGCCCTAACTGCTGGTATTTGTAGGGCATCTGGGCAGATGGTAGAAGCCATATTATTTGAAGTCAGGCCTTTCTTAGGATGAATTGTTCCCTTTTCCCCAGATTCATATCTGGAAGTCCTTATCCAGTATGGCCACATTGGTGTAAGAAAGTAATTCACATCATATAAGGTTAGGGCAATAGACTTTGGTCTGACTGGTTCATGTCATTAAAAGAGATCAGAGCAGGCCTCTCTGCTTGTAAGGACACAATAAGAAGGCCTTGTGTGGCAGCCAGATTGGCTGACCCCAGGGCTTGGGGGTTCCAGCCCTAGAAGTATGTCCTCCAAACTACTCTATAGGTGGAATGTTTTGGCAGTGTGAGTAGACCAGAGCAGGCCTGTCTCAGGAAGCTGGAGGACTGTGGTGGGTATTGTTGAGAAAGAACTGATGCTGGAGTCAGAAATCCAAAACTGACCTTCCTAGATTTATCCCCTTTATTCCTTTGGACTATTTCTCGCAGTATTCAAACAGATACAGTAGCGTTGTATCATAAAGAAAATAGTTATATCCATCAGAGCATAAAATGGGAATGTTCTTGAGCCAGCATCAGAACTGCCAGCCCTTCATACTATACAGACCTGCATACACAGGGAAACATTGCCTCCCTAGGAAGGAGGACAGGGACTGGTAATTCCACAGTAAGGAATGTGGACATGAAAATGCCACATGCATGATGAAATTCAGAGTGTAGAGTAAGCTTGAGTAAGTCCGTGCCTTGAAAGATGTCTAGACACAGATGAAGGCTTGTGTACATACAGTGTCTGGGAAGATGTGCGGCACTTAGTGATCATTCACCGCAGCTGCTTACAGATCCTGGGCCTGGAGCAGAGCTGCTACTTTTCCTTACAGTTTAAGTTTATTTTCTCAAATCTTGCCATGAACTCCTGCAGCGTGTGCACACTTCTGCTGCCCTCTTCTTCCACTGTTTCTCTTCCCCTTCCTGTCTTCCCTGCTCTGAAGATGGTCTCATCCCTGAGGCTGCTCCCCTGTTCACCTCCCAGCAGCATCCAACAGCAACTTCCTTGTTATAGCACTGTTTTTCCTGGATGGCTCCACACCTTCCTATGGCCTGTGCCCGTATCTCCAATTATGTTCTCAGCACCCATGTACCTTTTGACCTCTGCATCTGAATATCAACTTGTCTACTTGGATGTCTTACAGATGCCTGAAGGTTACATGTGTTCCCTGAAAATTCCCAACTTTCTCATTTTAGAGATTGGTGTGTCACTCCTTCATATGTGTGAGCAAGTCTGGTGACCCCATGGCTGACATTGCCTGAGCCTGCCACCTTCCCTGTGCACTTTTCCTGCTACAGCTGCAGCAGGGCAGGAGTCATAGCCAAGTGGGGGTCTTCGTGTCCCATCCCCCAAATTTTGCCTCCTGTATTATATTTTGCTATGACAAAAGCAGCTTCAGAGAGGAAGGGTTTATTTTGTAAGCTGGATAGCTTTAGTATCAACTTGACACATCTGGGTTGAAGGTGCCTCAATTGGGGAATTGCCTCCATTGGACTGGCCATGTCCATGGGGCATCTTCTTGGTACAGCCCACTGTGGGTGGTACCACCCCTGAGCAGGTGGGCCTGTGTTGCATAAGAAAGCAGGCTGAGCAGGGGCTGGGGAGCAAGCCAGTAAGCAGTGTTCCTCTGTGGCCTGTGCTCCAGCTCCTGCCTCCAGATTCCTGCCCTGAGTTCCTACCTTGGGCTCCCTGATGAATTGTGACCTGGGAGATGTAAGCTGAATAAACCCTTTCCTCCCCAATTTAGTATTGGTCAGCATGTTTTGTCACAGCAATGGAGAAACAAGCTAGAACATTTTGCCTCATAGTTCCAGGGAGGGGAAGTCATGGGGTCAAGCTCTTGAGGTAGCTGCTCACATTGCATCCAGTCAGGAAACATGATGCTGGTGCTCAGCTGCTTTCTCCTTTTTATGTAGTCCTGGACCCCAGTGTGTGGGATGGTGCCACCCACATTCAGGGTGGGGCTTCCCACTTCAGTTAACCTAATCAAGATACTCCCCCACAGGCTTGTCTCAAGTGATTCTAGCTCCTGTCAAGTGGATAATTAATATTTATTAACTATCACCTCGTCTCAACATAGGGCCCAGCATTCAGGCCAGAAGGCCACAGACTCTTCCCATTTAGCCTCAGAAGTCTTCTCTGTCTTAGGTTTAAGTTGATTGTCCCTCCATAACAGCTTTACTTCCTTATGTGGGATGCTGTGTTTGCATAGCCTACCCTGGAGATGAGTAAACTCTATGACGGTAAGGACTGAGTTTGACCTCTGATGTAAGCATTCTGTTATCATATAGTACCTGGTGCCTGGGAAATGGTAATATCTGCTGGGTGGTGCAGGGAATGACCAAAAAGAAACAGTATCTTCCTGAGCATAAATAAGATCTGTAAACTAATACTTATCTTACAAATAATGTGTTTGGTTTTTCACTGGAACTTCTCTCCAGCTGGATGTTTGTAGTTACATAATTTGAAACCACTTAAACTTCATTGAATTTTTGTGTGGGGGGATGGTGGGTGGAGAAAGGGTCTCATGTATCCCTGGCTGGCTTCAAACTTGAATGTAGACAAAGAAGTCATTGAACTAATTAATCCTCCTGCCTCTATCTCCTAACACTGGGATTATAGATGTGCACCACCACATTTGGCACAGTGATTTTTTTTAATTCAAGCTTTTAGGAAAAATATTGGCAAGAAACACACCAAAACTTAACAGCAGTTGGAGTGAATAAGGTGATTTTAGTTCCTTATTTCTCTGTGTATTTTCTTCCAATTATTAAACAAATACAAATAAAAGATAAGGACATTATTTGTTTTTCTAAGTGGATTCACAGCCTAATCATTACCAGCTAAATGCAAATGTCTTGAGATAGCAAACCAAATGAGGAATTTGAGACATAGTCATTCTCCGCAGTTCTCTGCTATTTAACAAACATAGATGTTGAAAGACACTGGAAAATCTACATTTTAAGTTCCTGTGTAATTTATTTCTTCTCTCTCCGTTCCCTCTCTTTCCAGTTCACTAGAAGTGCAGTATAACAGACTTTTTGTTTCTACAATTAGCTTTGCTTCTAATCCTCTTTGACATTATGCTTTACAGATGACCAAGGATTTTTGTTGTTGTTTTAGGGTTTGTTTGGTTTTTTTTTTTTTTTTTTTTTTTTTTCTCTCCCTGTAGTCCGAGTCTCACTATACAGCCCTGGCTGTAACTCAAGAAGATCTGCCTGTCTCTGCCTCCTAAGTGCTGGGACTAATGATGACCACTACCACCCCTGGTACTTTTTTCCCTTTTAAATTTTTAGTAGAACAACACTATGATTCTCTCTACTTAAGCTAATTTTTCTTCTCAAGATAACCATAGGTTATCCTAGGTTAACAACAACAAAACTACTGGCATTATATGAAGTTAAGATTTACTTGTTTGTTCTTTTTTTAGTTTTCGTTTTGTTTTTTGTTTTGGTTTTTTGGTCTTTTTTGAGACAGGGTCCCCTTGCAGCCCCAACTGACCTGGAACTCACTATGTAGACCAGGCAGGCCTTGAACTCACAGAGATCCACCTGCCTCTGCCTCCCAAGTGCTGGGACTACAGGTGTGCGCCACCACACCTGGCTTAGTTATATTTTTGATGCTAGAGTTGAACCCAGATCCATCATACGTGTTAAACACAGGCTTCAACGCTGAGCTACATCCCTGCCCTTTCTCGTAACATTCAACAAGAAAAAATATTTTAAGGACTTACCTTTTGGAATTTCTTGCAGGTTTTTGACAGCTGTCCAACATCATCCAAATCAAGAAGAGAAAATATCCGTGCGATTATGTGGTCAGGCATCCGAACCAACAAGTCAAATTTTCCCTGACACAGATTCAAAGAATAATCCAATACTTCTTTACCAAATACTTTCTCTATTTGCCCTAAATATCAGAGATGGATAGCAAGCAGACACTGGATTATGACAGGCAAGCATGTAGCTCGGCTTGCTCACAAAAGCTATTCCGAATTGTCTTTAAAATAAGGCCATATTCCCACTGAAGACTGGTCACTGAAAACCCTCAGTGATGTAAATGATAATCTGTTCCTTCTTTGAAGCTCTTTACTATGCCTGATAGCAGGTCTTTGAAAACTTGGCTCTCCACCTGAATTTCCTTTCTTCATTCTTAATGGGTACTTTTCTTGGACACCGAGCACATAGGTGAGAGCTTAGGCCTCGTGTCACAAGGCCATACTTTTCACCACAATGGAACTGAAAAGTGGTTCCCGTGGGTAAAGCACTTGTTCTGTGAACATGAGGTTCAGAATTCTGATCCCTAGCGCTCCAGGTGGGCATGACAGCCCAGTCTTTACCAAGGGGTTGGGGAGTAGAACACACGGAATCCATGGATCAAGCTGGTCCAGAGGTGGGTGTAGGACCTCTATCCATCTAGAGAGCTTCTATGTGTGATCAAAGAGACATGAAGGGACTCGCCTAGGTGGAGCCAGCAATGTGGGTAGAGATTCAGGAGTGGACAGAGCTTGGGTCCCCAGTAGGGGTGGCTTTATTTTGTTTTAATGTGCTACAGAACCTTTACTGGAGCAAGACAAGTATCTACTGCCTTGTAATTCTTAAAGTGGGATTTTCTGGCAGCACACACCTTTAATCTCAGCACTTGGGAGGCAGAGGCAGGTGGATCTCTCTGAGTTCAAGGCCAGCCTGGTCTACATAGTAAGTTCCAGGACAGCTGGGGCTACAGGGAGACCCTGTCTCAAAAAGACAAAAAAAAAAAAAAAGAAAAAAAATGGGATTTTCCACCCAGCAGGAGCTCTGCATGCCTCATGTAAACTTTAGATTGTTTAGCCCTGCCTCCAAACTCCTGCATCAGATGTTCTCAACATGGAGTCCCTGCCCTTTTCCTCAAGAGCACAGTGATATCTGTAGAGGCCTTGTACACTGCCCCAAGTTGTTGAAAACCAGTAGGCCAAGCCAGGGTATCAAAACATCCTCACTTAAGCACCAGGAAATATTCCAAAGCTTGCGTGTGCCTTACAGCTCACAGGTTTAATGCTGTCTGTAAAACTGTGGTTCTCTGCAAAGCTTGCTGTCTAAACAAGAAATACTTAGAAAAACTCTTCATGTTTTTCTGGGACCTACTGATTCCACTAGAGACATTTCAGTAAGCCTATTAGACATCTGAGGGATGAGGCCCTGCAGAGCAGCAGTACCACCAAGGTTCCTCACCCAAAGATTCACTCAGACACCCCCCCCCAAACCCAGAACACTATTTAGCATAGTCTTTGTGCCAGGCACAAGTACCAGATGCATGGGACTTGACTGTAAGGTGCTGTTTGCTTGGCAAGGAGATAGAGGATTATCAGCATAGTTCTTGGAAATTGGGCTGATATGGATGGACAGGAAAATGGGAACGCTCCTTATAGTTACCCTCTCCCTAGGAACACATCTGTATGGATGCCCTCTAGACCTTAGGAAGCAGGTTGCCCTTCCAGATAGTGGCATTTCCCATGGTATTAGGACATTGGACTCTCCTTCCTGTTCAAGGCACAAAGCTTGGAAACAGGTTAGGGTGCCTTTGCAGCAGCAATGTGGCCCCACATGGCTGGAAAATGGGCTTCTTAATGCCAAAGTAGAGCTTCCTGACCTTCATTTTCCACACTTCCAGTTGGTTATCTGGGCTACTTGGTGTCCTTCCAACTCATTCCCCTTTAGGTCAGAGATCTGTTTCTATTCCTTAAAACCAAGACTCCAAAGAAAATTGAGAGTCAATTGTAACAAGGAAGCTTTTGGAAATAGATTACACCTGCCTGAGTCCGGTCCCACTAATAACTTGGGAACAAGAATCTGGCAGATCCTATCTTAGAGTGTAGAGGTGTGAGAAGCTGTGGCCCCTGAAGGGAACCGACCTTGGAGTGAGGTCTAGGAGACCACACTACCACAGTATGGAAGGCAAGGGAATGTGCGATTATAGAACAATGATTTCCAACAGTGTTGAGCTTAAACAAAATAAAAAAAAGTCGTTAGTTATACAGGTGCCAAAATAACACGTTACAGGCAAACAGTTGAAATAACTACAAGGTATCTGAAAGTTGATTCAATCATTCAAACAACTGTCCTGGTTTGATTCTCCATTGCTGTGACAAAACACGCTGATCGATACCAACTTGGGGAGGAAAGGGTTTATTCAGCTTAAATCTCCCAAGTCGCAGTTCATCAGGGAGCCCAAGGTAGGAACTCAGGGCAGGAACCTGGAGCTGGAGCACAGGCCATGGAGGAACACTGCTTAAAGACTTGTTCCCCTGGCCCCTGTTCAGCCTGCTTTCTTATGCAACCGAGGTCTACCTGCCCGGGGTGGTGCCACCCACAATGGATTGTGCCCTCTCACATCACTTAACAATCAAGAAGGTGTCCCACAGACATGGCCAGAGGCCAATCCAATAGAGGCAATCTTCCTCCATCCAGGTGTGTCAAGTTGATACTAAAGCTGTCCAGCACAACCAAGACTGAATCTTAGTGGAGTTATTTGGAGACTCCAGCAGGGCTGGGGTGCCCTAGCCCCACAAGTCCTGCTTCACTCACCAGAGCAGCCTCCTCTCTTGGCACTCCTTCCCCCTGATGCCCCATACCTCTGTTTTGACAGAGACAGGTCTGCTAGAGTAGGCATTAGGGACACTAGACTTCCCACATCAAAAGAAAAAAACCTAATGTCAGCAAAAACTAGTCAAACAGCTGTGGAAAGATCCTGAGTGTAAAAGCCCAAGAAAGAGGCTGGGCATGGTGGCGCATGCCTTTAATCCCAGCACTCGGGAGGCAGAGGCAGGCGGATCTCTATTAGATTGAGGCCAGCCGGGTCTACCTAATTGGTTCCAGTACAACTAGAGGTACAGGCAGACCCCGTCTCAAAAAGACCAAAAAAAAAAAAAAAGTCCAAGAATGGAAGACTCCTAAGTTGGGCTGAAAATACGGACAGCTTGTTTAACTATGTGAGAGGTTTTAGTTGCTTTCTCAGCTGCTTAAATTCAGTGGTGGGCCATGCAAGTAAAGGCTGAGATGTTGGAAATTACCATCAGGCTTCTGGGGATAGTAATGAACTATGTGCTACCTTCTTGACTCCTAATCATGACACTGGACAAAAACTCTCTTCTCCAAACACTGACAATATACTAAGTTGACCTAAGTGTCTTTGAAAATAGGAACTGGAGAGATGGTTCAGTGGTTAAGAACACTGGCTGTGGGGCTGGAGAGATGGCTCAGAGGTTAAGAGTCCTGACTGCTCTTGCAGAGGACCTGGGTTCGATTCTCAGCACCCACATTGTAGCTAACAACCGGCTCTAACTCCAGTTCCAGGGGATGTGATGCCCACTTCTCCGTGGGCACTGCAATGCATGGGTGCACTTTATAACACTCATACACATAAAAAATCAATTTTTTTAAAAAAGAAAATAGTACAATTTAAATGAGCTCAATAACAGGCTGGACAACGTTCCTAAAGCGTACCCACGTGACAATCACTGATGCCTTCAAGAAAGGGATCATTGCAGATAAAGATGTGTTCTGAGGTGGGAAGAACACAGGGGAGTCCTACGTTCATTTGCACATGTTCTCACAAGGGGAGATGGGGAAAAAGGTGGAACAGAAAGGCTTTTGATATTGTCATGATCAAAGAAAGGTCCATAGGTCCCAAGTACTTGGAGAATTAGAGAAGGGAAGGTGATCTTTGTGGCCCACACCATAAGCTTGGGCCATGAGACTGACTGCAGGTTTCTGTCCTCCAAAATGACAAGAGAGCTGTATCTCTCTAAATCTGTGATGACTTGTTGCAGTAGCTCCTAATACCAGTGCCCTGGCTTAACTGGAGAAGGAAATCCAGGAACCTATAAAGAGCCATAGCCATGACGACAGAAGGAAATGGCCTTAACAGTCTGAACTCTTGATATCTGAAGGATTGCTGATCTTAGAGTGCCTGGGACAAAATGGATTGACCAACCACCAGACCCTGGTTTATTTGCATAGCTAAAAACCTATTTCAAATTTTTGAACCTGGACTTCAATTCAGCTATTATGAAAGAGAGACAAAGCCCTTCAGTTTCTAGACTAAAAAAACTCAGAGACCCAGAAACCTTTAATAATCAGGAAAGAGGAGCTGGAGATGGCTCAGTGGTTAAGAGCACCGGCTGTTCTTGCAGAAGATGTGAGTTTGATTCCCAGCACCCACATAGCGGCTAATAACCATCCATAGCTCCAATTCCAGGGGATCTGATGCCACCTTCTGTCTTCTGTGGACAACATGGGTACACATGCATACATGCATGCAATACATGCATACACATAAAGAAAAAAATCAGGAAAGAAGCTACTTGTGAAAAGTTCTCCAAGAACCTACAAGTGAACACTGGCTTTTCTTACAGGAGTTTATGTCAAGATGCACAAACGCGGTAGTGTAGTTGCCAACAGGCAAGGCTGCATAGCTACCCCACAGCTGCAGGAGGGAGCATGCAGCCAAGACCTCAGCCCTTGAGACCTGAGCCACTGTGTCTGACTCTTTATAACAGAGACAAACACCTGGGAAAACAACTTAAAGGAGGAAAGATTTATGTTGACTTGTGATTTCAAAAGTTTCAATCCATAACTGACCCCACTGCTGTGTGCCTGTGGTGAGGCAGTACATCGTGGTGACTGGAGAGTACAGCAGGGGAAGCTGCTTGCCACGTGGTGACTGGGAAGAGACAAGGAAGGCCCAGGGGCATGATATATCTTTGCAGGACATGCCCCCAGTGACCCACTTTCCCCAACTAATAATACTGCCAACATATGAATCTGTCCAGGGGATTAATCCATTGATTAAGTCAGAGCATTCAGGATCCAATAACTTCTCATTAGTACCACTACTGGGGAGCAAGCTGTCCTAGTTTGTTCTTCATTGCTGTGACAAAATACTCTGACCACTACCAACTTGGGGAGGAAAGGGTTTATTTAGCTTACATATCCCAGGTCACAGTTCATAACCAGGAGCCCAAGGTAGGAACTCAGGGCAGGAACCTGGAGGAAGGAGCTGGAGCACAGGCCATGGAGGAATGCTCCTTACTGGCTTGCTCTCCTGGCCCCTGCTCAGCCTGCTTTCTTATTCAACACAGGCCCACCTGCCCAGGGGTGGCACTACCCACAATGTGCTGGGTCTTCCCACATCACACGACAATCAAGATGCCTCACAGACACGGCTACAGGCCAGTCCAATGAAGGCAATTCCCCAGTTGAGGCTCCCTCAACCCAGGGATGTCAAGTTGACACTAAAGCTATCCAGCACAATTGACCCCTTGTCAACTTGACACACAAACATCACTTTTAAACCATAACTTTCCAATTTCTGTCCCCAAGATATGTTAATATCACAAGATAAGACAGTACAACCTTAAAAACCCCATAGTCCTTAAAAAATCCAAACACTTTAAAGTTTTATAGTCTCTTTTAAAAGTCCTTTAAAACAGTGGGCTTCTGTAAAATCCAAAACAAGTACTGTCTTATTTCAAAGGGAAGAATAGGGCACACCTAAGCAAAACCAAAGTCCAGCAAAGCAGCTCAAGGCTGGACATCAGGGATTCACTCACGATCTTCTGGCCTCCAAAGGGTTCTGGCAACTCCACTTCTCTGACTCTGCCAGACACAGAACACACAGCTCGTCTCACAGACCCAGGCCAGCTCCATTCCACACCTATTGCAGTCCTTGGTGGTCATCCCACAGTCCTGGCATCTCCAAAAAGCTGGGGTCTCCACTGAAACTGAAGCTACACCTTCACCAATGGCGTCTTCTTGCCTCTCTAGGTGCAAAGCCTCAGATTCTCTCCATGACCCCTTCAATCTTGGGGGTCTTAACTGCAACTGAACTGGCACTTTCACCTGTGGCCTTCCCTGACCTCTCAGAGTGCCAAGCCTCAGCTTCTTTCTGTGACCCCTTCACGCTTTCAACACCAGAACCATGCAGGAGACTCTTACACATTACCAAGTCCTGCTTCTGCCTTCAACACCAGAACCTTGCAGGACACTCTTACACATTACCAAGTCCTGCTTCCAGCTTGAGATAGAGGCTTGGGTCCCCTCTATGTGCTGACCCAGAGAGGAAATATCTCCCAGAAGATTTTACCACCGTGATGCTGGTCTCTTGTCACTTACAGCTGATTTTTCAGCCCCAGCTAACCAGCATCAATTGTCCCAGCAAAGCATAGGTTTTACTTCAGGTTCTGGTCTCTTCTTAATCACAGCTGAATCTTCAGCCCCAGTCGACCAGAACCCACAGATTCTCAATCCAAAATATCACATGAACAGCCCTGATAGTCCCTACTTCCCTTTGAAGCCTCACAAGCCAGGCCTCCATCATCTACAACTCTTTCAGCATAACTCTTCCAAGGTCCATAGCAACAAACTGAGCATGCAATAGCTCTTCCAGCCAAAAGTTCCAATCACTTCCACAGTCCTCCCCCAAACACCAAGGTCAGGTCTGTCACAGCAATATCCCACTCTCTGGTACCAACTTCTATCTTAGTTTGTTTCTTGATTGCTGTGACAAATTATTCTGACCACTACCAACTTGGGGAGGAAAGGGTTTATTTAGCTTACATATCCCGGGTCACAGTTCATCTGGGAGCCCAAGGCAGGAACTCGGGGCAGGAACCTGGATGCAGGAACTGGAGCACAGGCCAAGGAGGAATGCTGCTTACTGGCTTGCTCTCCTGGCCCCTGCTCAGCTTTCTTATTCAACACAGGCCCACCTGCCCAGGGGTGGCACTACCCACAGTGTGCTGGGCCCTCCCACATTGCACAACAATCAAGAAGATGCCTCACAGACATGGCCACAGGCCAGTCCAATGAAGGCAACTCCCCAATTGAGGCTCCTTCAACCCAGGTGTGTCAAGTTGACACTAAAGCTATCCAGCACACAAGCCTTCAATGCTTGAGCCAGTGATGGACATTTCATATTCAAGTCATAATAGCAACCAAGAGGTCGACTACTTCACATTGGCCATAAGGGACCAGATGGGTCTCAGACTAGAGGGCCCTTTAAGTTACTGCTGTGAGTTTGGCCACTGTCCTGCCTCTCTTTCCTGTTTGTAGCACTCTGCCCTCCACCTGCCCTGGCTCTGTTTCCATCCTTGTCCCATAGCCCTTTGGTGCAGAGACCCCAAGTCAAGCTTGCACACTGTGCTGCCAGGCTGCACCTGTACTCAGATAGTCAAAGGGCTGCTCTAGCCCTAGTCTTGTCTCCATGGGATCCCTCGCCTCCCTAGTTGCCCTGTTGGCCCAGCCTTCAGCATGGACTGCTTTGTCTTCCTAGAACACACCAGACAAAGCTGCAACTCTCTTTTGTTCTATAGTACCCTGAATCTGAATCCCTTTAAAATACCTAACCGTGAACAAAATACCCTCACTGGTACCATTCCTGGTGAAGTCCCTAGATGGGCAAGGATACTGATCCTGCAGCCACTGGGGAGGAATTCTTGGCACCACATGGGCTCCATTGCCCTGAGGCTCGTCAGCAGCCCCCTGACCTATCGGTCAGGTCTTTCCTGGGCTATTGCAAACCATATCTGGGCAACCCCTCAGCTTCCTCATGTGCCCCATCCAGACCTGCAGCTCCAAGAACAAGAGGAGGAAGGAGCAGCTATGGCTGCTAGAGACAACTTGTAGGTCCACTACATACACCATCAGAGGGCCTTCTATTGCTAACCCAATATTTAGGAAGTCAATGTGGGGTCTCCTCAGTTCTCTTGGGAGGGTTTTTTCTTGTTCCAAATGGAAAGAAACCATCCATGATTTCCAGATAACCTGCTCAAAGAAACACAGAAATAAATATAGACCTAGGTGTCCAACATGGAGGCCCCAGAACAGTATTTTTAAAATCTGGTTAATAGCCAGGTATAGTGGCACATTCCTTTAATCCCAGCACTTGGGAGGCAGAAGCAGGACGATCTCTGTGAGTTTGAGGCCAGTCTGGTCTATTTAGTGAGTTCCAGGCCAGCTGGAGACCCTGTCTCCAGGGAGACCCTCTCTCAAAAAGACCAAAAAAAAAAATCTAGGTTAAGGGGCTGGAGAGATGACTCAGAGGTTAACAGCACTGTTATTTTTTTTTTAATGTGTATGAATATAGTGCCTGCATGTATGTAAGTGCATCCGTGTTGTGCAATACCACAGAGGTCAGAGAGGGTGTTGGATTCCTCTAGAACTGGAGTTACAGATGGTTGTTAGCCACAACATGGATACTGGAAGCTAAACCTGGATCTAGAGGACCTGGGTTCAATTCCCAGCACCCATATGGCAGCTAACAACTCTATAACTCCAATTCCAGGGAATCTAACACCCTCTTCTGACCTCTGTGGGCACTTCACACATGTGGTGCATTTACATACATATAGACAAAACACACAAATGCTGGGCATGGTGGTACATGCCTTTAATTGCAGCACTTGGGAGGCAGAGGCAGATGAATCTTTGTGAGTTCAAGGCCAGCCTGGTCTACACAGTGAGTTCCAGGCCAGTTGGGGCTACAGGGAGACCCTGTCTCAAAAAGACCAAAATAATAAATAAATAAATAAATAAATAAATGTCGGGTGTGGTGGTGGCATGCCTTTAATCCAAGCACTTGGGAGGCAGAGGCAGGCAGATCTCTGCAAGTTCAAGGCCAGCCT
>NW_008333898.1:57278-60723 GCF_000622305.1 Nannospalax galili
AAAGATTTTTAAAAATTATTTAAGAACCACATGATCGGAAGCATTTCATTACAGCTTTAAAATATTCAACAACAATTTTCAGAATAAAGATGCATCTCTTTCAAAAGTAGCTGTAAATTTTTAGGTTCACAGTTGAACTAATATAGTTATACAATATTGAACTCAGTATAAACCCTATAAGACATAAAATTGAATAAGGTTTAACCTTTAAAAAAGATCTCCATTTCATTTTAAAATATACGGTTTCCTACGGAAAGACTTTTTTTTTCCTCTTTTTGAAGCAGGGTCTCCCTGTAGCCCCAGCTGTCCTGGAACTCACTATATAGAGCAGGCTGGCCTTGAACTCACAGAGATCCACCTGCCTTTGCCTCCCAAGTGCTGGGACTACAGGCGTGTGCCACCATGCCCAGCAGAAAGACTCATTTTTAATGCTACTAATACTTAGATGTTTGCACATGTCTCTAATCTCTGTATCTAATTATTACTAGTCACAGTCAGTTACACTCAGATCCTTGGCACCTGAGTATGGATAAAAAGTCATCAGGTAGATTTCAGTAGTAATGCTTATCACCTCTACTAACTAACATGAAGCAAATTTTTATGCTTCTTCCTCAAATATAACTCATTTTTTATTTGTTGATTTTTTTGTGTGTATATCATATAGAACATCCCAAACAATCTTATTCGTGTATATACCCACTTCCCAAATGGCACCCTCCCATAACCCTTCCCCCCACTGGAGCCCATATACTCTGTCATCCCTGTTACTGTCCACTGTGTTGTCAGTGCCCCCAACTGTTGCTCAGTGCTTGTCCATCTGCTGAATTTAGTCACCCTATCTAGAGTTCCTTGTTTTAGGAAGATCAGCTGTTCCTCATCTAGCAGCAATCAGTTGTCAATATTTCTTTAGATAAGATTGGAGTCTGGCTGTTCATTTTCCCAGTTCTATGCTAGGTTACTGTCTGTGAGTCTCTTGGGCCACCCTGGCCAACAACTCAAAGGAAGGTATCTCCTATCTGGCATTGTTTCTTGGTATATAGCCTTTAGCTATACACATGGACTCTTAAAAAATTATATTGACCCCTTTAATCTTAGGTGATACTTTCCTTTTGGGCGTTTAAGACCATACAAGTGGCCCAGATAAACTGATTTATTTTTACTCTTAAGGCTGGTTGAGGATCTGTTGCTCAGGGTTCACACGGGCTTGGGAGGAGTCCCTGGCTCCTTTCTTTTACCAGTTCCATCTATGTGAAGATTAAGTCAAAGGTCCTGCTTGACCATGGCTGGCTTCACTTGGAAACATGGAGGAAATGATTCCTCTCTGTTGACCCTCCTCTTTGTAGACTGGACACTGGTTCAAGTCCATTTGATGGGGTCTCCATGGCCTCCTTGATCTAGAGGATAGGTGACTCATCACGATTATAGAACATTTTGAGAGATGCTCATAGTCCACTGGAACTTAGTTGACCGAGGAGGGCAAGGAGCAAAAACTGTCCTTTATGTCCCTCTGACCAAATTACTATAGGCCTCAAAGTATGGCTGTTAAACATCCAAGAAGGTTATTTCCACCAGTCTGGTACTTTTAATTACCATTCACTATGTAGATAAAGCTTGGGCAAAAACTAAACTTTCTCAGGTAAACCTTGTCTAGACATATATTATGTTCCTTGAGCTAGTTGTATGTATAATTTGTCAGTAGGTTGTTGGACTAATGTGGTCCCCCTCTGATTTTTAAAAAATATTTATTTTTATTTTATGTGTATGAGTATATTACCTGCATGTGTATGAGTGTACCCGTGTCATGCAGAGGTCAGATGAGGACTTCGGATTCCTCTGGAACTGGAGTTAAGGATGGTTCATAGCCGCCATGTGGGTACTGGGAATCGAACCCAGGTCCTCTGCAAGAGCAGTCATTGCTCTTAACTGCTGAGCCATCTCTCCGGCCCACTCTCCTCTGATTTTTTTTTAAACTAGCTAGGCATTATCTCTCACATTGTCTAAACCTTCCACCATGGTTTCCCCATTTAAGGTGCCCCCATTTTTCCCATTTCTCCCTTAATAATACCCTTCTCCTATGATCCCATATCTCTTGAGCTCCTTCTTTCCCTTTATCCCCTGGATTCCTTGTATAACCTTCCCTTCCCCCTCCCCTTAAAATAACCCCATTTTTATCCATATCTCTCTTGTTAACACCTGTTTCCTACTGCTCTTCTCTTTCAGATTCTTTCTTTTCCATTACCTCCCTGGTTCCTTTTCATTATCCTGGTTCCTGTAGTTATGTCTGGATACATATTTATCATGATTTTTTTTTTAGTCTGTGTTACTTCACTTAGTATAACAGTTTCTAGTTCCATCCATTTACCTGCAAATTTCATGATTTCATCTTCCTTACCTGCTGAGTTAATATATGAACCACATTTTCATTATCCACTCATCAATTGAGGGACACTTAGGTTGCTTCCATCTCTTGGCTATTGTAAAAAGAGCAGCAACAAACATGGATGTACAAGTGTCTCTACAATAGGATGAGTTCTCTGGGTATATACCAAGGAGCAGTACAACTGGGTCAAATGGTGCATTCATTTATATATTTTTTTAACCTTTAAAAAAGATTCCATTTCATTATTAAAATACAGTTTCATACAGAAAAATTCATTAATGCAATTGACACTAAGATGTTTGCACATGCGTTTCTAATCTCTATATATCTGATTATTACTAGATATATAGAGGTAGTATATAGACTAGTCCCAGTCTTTGACTCTCCTTACAAAGTCACTAATGTCTCCACTCTCATGGCGTCATATAATCATAGTCAGCTCTCAAAGGCCCACCTTCGAATATTATTAACATACAAATTTGGGCATTAAATTTTCAACACAAGATTTTGGGGGAAACACATTGAAACCAGGAACATGACAAGAAGGAAGCAAACCCGCTGATACAGATTTCTAGTGCCAGGCCTGCCTTTCTCAACATTTTTACTCCTTTCAGGGTCATTGGTCGCAGGAGGTAGAGTTATGAATGGCAGGAAGCATTTCATTACAGCTTTAACATATTCAGTAACACACTCCAGAGCAAGAGTACATCTCTTTCACAAGTGACTGTAAGTTTCTAGGTTCACAGTTGAATTAATACAGTTATACAATATTGGCCTCAGTATAAGCCCGATAAGACATAAAATTGAATGAGTTTTTAACCTATAAAAAAGATCTCCATTCCATTTTAGAATATATTGTTTCTTACAGAAAGACTCTTCCCAGATGGCACCATCCCATAGCCTCCCTCCCCCCACTGGAGCCCTTATACTCTGATATCCCTGCTACTTTCTGCTGTGTTGTTGGCACCCCCAGCCATTCCCCACTACTTGCCCTTCTGGGGAATCTAGTCAGCGTATCCAGAGGTCTTTGTTTTAGGAGGGTCAGCTGTTCCTCATCTAGCAGCA
>NW_008333898.1:60769-63053 GCF_000622305.1 Nannospalax galili
AGTTCTATGCTGGGTTACTATCTGGGAGTCCTTTTGGCCACCCTAGCCAACAAGTCAAAAGAAGGTATCTCCTATCTGTCATTGTCGCTTGTTATATAGCCTTTAGCTATACATATGGACTCTTAAGAAATTATATTGGCCCCTTTAATCTTTGGTTATACTTTCCTTTTGGGTGTTTAAGGCCATACAGTTGGCCCAGATAAACCAATTTATTTTTAATTATAAGGTCGTTTGAGGATCTGTTCCTCAGGGGTCACATGGCCTTGGGAGGAGCCCCTGGCTCCTTTCTTTTACCAGTTCCACCTATGTGAAGATAAGTCAAAGGTCCTGCTCGACCATGGGTGACTTCACGTGGAAGCATGCAGGGAATGATTTCTCTGTGGTGACCCTCCTCTTTGTAGACTGTACACTGGTTTAAGTCCATCTGGTGGGGTCTCCTCAGCCTCCTTGATCAAGAGGACAGGTGTCCTACCACCATTACAGGACAGTTTGAGAGATGCTCATAGTCCCCTGGAACTAGTCGACCTAGGAGGGCAAGGAGCAAAAACTATCCTTTATGTCCCTCTGACAAAATTATTATAGGCCTCAAAGTATGTCTGCTAAACATCCAAGAAGGTTAGTTCCACTAGTCTAGTACCTTTAATTACTGTGTCATATAGACAAATCTTGGGCAAAGACCAATTGTTCTCAGATAAACCTTACCTAGACATATATTTCTTGATCTGCTATGTATAATTTGTCAGTAGGGTGTAGGAGTAATATGGTTCTCTCTGGTTTTCAAAACTAGCTAGGCATTATTTATCTCGCGCATTGTCTCACCCCTCCATCATGGTTTTCCCACTTAAGGTGCCTGCCATTTCCCCGCTTTCTCCCTTACTAATACCCATCTCCTATGGTCCTGCCTCTCTTGAGCTCCTTTCCCTTTATCCCCTTCCCTCCTCCCCTTAAACTAACCCAATTTTTATTCATATTTCCCTTATTAAGGCCAGTTTCCTACTGTTCTTCTCTTTCAGGTTCTTTCTTTTCCTTTACCTCCCTGTTTCCTTTCAATTATCCTGGTTCTTATAGTTATGTCTGGATACATACTCACTTATCAGATTTGGTTCTAGGATCCACATATGAGGGAGAACATATGTTGATTTTTTTTTTCTGAGTCTGTGTTACTTCATTTAGTATAAGAGTCTCTACTTCCATCCATTTACCTGCAAATTTCATGATTTTATCTTTCTTTACTGTTGAGTAGAAGTCCATTGTGTAAATGTACCACATTTTCATTATCCACTCATCAGTTGAGGAACACTGAGGTTGCTTCCAACTCTTAGCTATTGTGAGAAGAGCAGCAACAAACATGGTTGTACAAGTGTCTCTGCAATAGGATGAATCTTTTGGGTGCATGCCAAGGAGTGGTACAACCGGGTCAAATGGTAGGTTCATTTTCAGCTTTTAAGAGTTCTCCACACTGCTTTCCACAGAGATTGCATGAGTTTGCAATCCCACCAGCAGTGGATGAGTGTTTCCCTTTCCCCACATCCTCCTCAGCATTTGGTATCATGTGTTCTCTTGATCTTAGCCAGTCTGACTGGGGTAAGATGAAATCTTAAAGTGGTTTGAATTTGCATGTCCCTAATTACTAAATCTTTACTTCTACTTTTGAGAACTCTCTGTTCAACTCCTTAGCCCATCTTTTAATTGGGTTACTTCTTGTCATGAGTCTCTGTTTTTTGAGTTCGTTATATATTCTTGATACTAAACCTCTGTTGGATGTGTCGCTGATGAAGATTTTCTCCCATTCTGTGCGTTTTCTGTTCACTTCCGTGGTTGCCTCCTTTGATATACAGAAGGTTTTTCGTTTAATGAGGTCCCATTTGTTAATTCTTGCCCTTGTTTCCTGAGCAATTGATGTTCGGTTTAGAAAATCCTTTCCTACTCCCATATCTTGTAGGTTTTTCCCAATGTTTTCTTCTAACAGTTTCAGAGTTTCAGGTTTTATATTGAGGTCTTTGATCCATTTGGAATTGACTTTTGTGCTCAGTGAAAGATAGGGATTTAGTTTCATTCTTCTACAGGCGGAGATCCAGTTTTGCCAGTACCATTTGCTGAACATGCTGTCTTTCCTCCAGTGAATATGCTTGGCCCCTTTGTCAAATACCAGGTGGCTGAAATTGCATTTATTCATATTTGGGAATTCAGTTTTGTTGCATTGATCTATGGGTCTATTTTTGTGCCAGTACCATGTTGTTTTTATGACTATAGCTCTGTAATACAGCTTAAAATCTGGTATAGT
>NW_008333898.1:63103-63424 GCF_000622305.1 Nannospalax galili
GAGGTCTTTTGCGCTTCCATATGAATCTTAGGATAGTTTTTTTCCAATTCTGTGAAAAACGTCATGGGGATTTTGATTGGAATTGCATTGACTCTATATATGACTTTTTGGTAGGATGATCATTTTCACAATATTAATTCTTCCAATCCATGAGCATGGGAAGTCCTTCCATCTTCTGATGTCTTCCTCAATCTCTTTAATGATTTAAAATTTTCTTTGTAGAGCTCTTTAATATCTTTGGTCGGGTTTATTCTGAAATATTTTGTTTTACAGCTATTGTGAAGGGGAGTGTTTCCATGTACTCTTTCGCTGATTGCTTGT
>NW_008333898.1:63790-65273 GCF_000622305.1 Nannospalax galili
TGTTCATTAAGGATATGGGCATAAAGTTTTCTTTTTTGGTTGTATCTTTCCTTGGTTTGGGTATTAGAGTGATGCTGGCTTCATAGATGGACTTTGGAAGTTCTCCCTCCATTTATATCTTTTTGAATAAATTAAGTAGTATTGGATATAGATCTTCTTTAAATGTCTGGTAGAATTCTGCTGTAAACCCCTCTGGTCCTGGGCTTTTTTTAGTCGAGAAGTTTTGTATTATTGTTTCAATTTCTTTTTGTGTTATAGGTCTGTTTAAGCCATTAATCTCTTCTTGATTTAGTTTTGGTGGTTCCCATGCCTTTAGCTATCCATCCATTTCTTTTAGGTTTTCAAATTTAATAGCATATAGGTTTTTAAAGTATTCCCTTATAATATTCTCTATCTTTCTGGTGTCTGTTGTGATGACCTTTTCTTCTCTGATTTTGTTGATTTGGAGGTGCTTTTTCTTTCTTTTGGTTAATTGGGCTAGCGGTCTGTCAATCTTGTTTATATTTTCAAAGAACCAGCTCTTGAATTTGTTGATTCTTTTTATTGTTTTGTTTGTTTCAATTTCATTAATTTCTGCCCTGATTTTTGTTATTTCTTCTTGTCTTCTGGGTTTGGGTTTCATTTGCTGTTGCTTTTCAAGTGTGTTGAGTTGCAACGTTAAGTCATTTATTTGTGTTCTTTCCAATTTTTTGATGTAGGCACTTAGAGCTATAAACTTCCCTCTAAGGACCATTTTCAGCGTATCCCAGAGGTTTTGTCGTCTTGTATTGTCCTTTTCATTTAGTTCCAGGAATACTTTTATTTCTTTCTGAATTTCTCTTTTGACCAATTCATCATTCAGGAGTGTGTTGTTTAATCTCCATGTGTTCACGTGGTGGTTAGGGCTTCTTCAGGTGTTGATTGTAATCTTTATTGCATTGTGGTCTGATAGAACACATGGAATTATTTCAATCTTTTTGTATTTGTTGAGGTTTGTTTTGAGCCCCAGTACATGGTAGATTTTGGAGAAGGTTCCATGGGGCACTGAATAGAAAGTATATTCTTTGGTGCTTGGGTGGAATATTTGGTAGTTGTCCATTAGGTCCATTTGATATATGGTATTGTTTAATTCAGATGTTTCTCTGTTAATTCTCTGTTCTGTTGACCTATTTAATGGAGACAATGGGGTATTGCAGTCCCCTACTATTAATGAGTTGGGACTAATCTGGGTCTTAACGTCCTGTAGTAGTGTTTTTATGAAGTTGGGTGCACCAGAGTTTGGTGAATATATGTTCATGACTGTAATATCTTCTTGGTTTATTGTTCATTTGATCAGAATGAAGTGGACCTCTTTATCTCTTCTGATTAGTTTTAGTTTAAAGTCCATTTTATCAGATACTAGAATTGCAACACCTGATTTTGTTCTTAGTACCATTTGCTTGGTATATTTTTTTCCATCTTTTCACCTTAAGGTAGCTCCTATCCTTGAAAGTGAGATGAGTTT
>NW_008333898.1:65513-65994 GCF_000622305.1 Nannospalax galili
TGAGTGGTCCAGTTCATCCACTTTATCTTCCAATCTTGATACTCTGTTTTCCATTTCATTCATCCTATTGTTGAGGATTTCTCCTGTCGTTTCTTATTGCCTTATTGCATATTTCACTTCCTTCTTCATTTTAGCCTGAGTATTCGTCAATATTTCTAACTTTTCTGAATTCATTCAGAAGTTTATCCCTATCTTCCTTCAGTTCTTTGATTTTGTTTTGTGTGTTCTTTAAATTCTCTGAATTCTTTTATCATATTCATCATTGTTCTTTTGAGTTCCATGTCCTGCATTGTCTCTAGGGGGTTCTCATTGTGCTCCTCTAGAAGATTACTGGTATTTGGTGGGGATATGTTATTTTGTTTTTTCATGTTATTATTTTTTCTCTGTGATTTTAACATGTGAATTTCTTTTGTGGTTTCTGATTCTTGTGTGAGACTCAAGCCTTCAAGTTTAGGTCTGCTTCTTTTTGTGAACTTTGTGT
>NW_008333898.1:66069-68783 GCF_000622305.1 Nannospalax galili
TCTTGATTTTATATTGGAGTGGCCAGATTCCTTTTGTGTTCAGGAGTCCCCACAGAGGCCCAAGTCAGATCAGGATCAGATGCTCTCAGGCTTTCTCCTAAGGTCTGGATCCCTCCAGGAAAGATTTTGGCCTCAGGAGTTTGAGAGTTGGACTGGCCTGGGAGCTGGGCCAGGAAAGATGCTAGTCTAGGGCAGCTGGTGGCCATGCCACCCAGAGATGCAAAGGAGGATGGGGGCAGGAAGAGGCCCCAAGGGCTCCAGGGGACTACACTGAGGAGCTGGGTTGGTCTGGATGCAAAGGATCAGGAAGAGGAAAGATCAGCCCGGGAGTCCAGGAAAGAGGCTGGTGGGTTGTGAAGGCCCTGGGAAGCAGAGGGAATTGAGGGTGGGTCCAGGCCCAGAGTGCTCCTGGGGACCCAAGCAGGAACTGAGTTGGTCTGGATGCAAAGTATCAGGAAGCAGTTGTGGTTCCCCAGGTGTCCTGGGTGCCAAGAGAAGGAATGGGACAGGACACAGGCTAGAAGGAGAGACCGGCGGGGGAGATGGGAGGGTGAATGAGGCTGGGGGAGTTAAGGCATGAGGGTGTGATTGACTTGCCTGCGAGAGAGGCCTGTGGGTTGGAGAGAGGCCTGTGGGTCATGAAGGCCCAGAGAAGCAGAGGGACGTGCTGGCAGGGCCAGGCCCAGAGTGCTCCTGAGGACCCAAGAAGGAACTGAGTTGGTCTGGATGGAAAGGATCAGGAACCAGTGCTAGAAGGAACTGAGTTGGTCTGGATGCAAAGGATCAGGAAGCAGTGGTGGTTCCCCAGGTGTCTGGGGCCCCAAGACAAGGAATGAGATGGGACCCAGGCTAGGAGGAGAGACCGGCAGGGGAGATGGGAGGGTGCATGAGGCTGGGGGAGTCAAGGCAAGGAGGGCATGATCCACTTACCCCAGAGAGAGAGGCCTGCTCGTCAGAGAGAGTGAGATTTTTTTTAAGAGGTGGTAGTATCATATATGGTGGTGCACATCTATAATCCCAACACTTGGGAGGTCTGAGACAGGAGAATCCAGAGTTCAAGTCAGCCTGCACTACAAAGAAGCCATTTGTAGTTTCTTGAGAGTTCTCCACACTGCTTTCCATAGGGGTTGAACAAGTTTGCAGTCCTGTCAGGTTTTTTTTCTGTTTTTTTGTTTTGTTTTGTTTGGAACAAGGTGTTGCTGTGTAGCCCAAGCTGGTCTCCTGCAAGCAGTTCGCCTACCATAGCCTCATAAATGCTGGAATTATAGCCACCATTCCTAACTTTACTTTCTCAGAAAAATATACCTCTTTGTTCAAATAAATTGAAATTCATGTCTCAAAATGAGATATTTAAAAATATTGGTAATGTATGTCTTCTAAGAGATTAATTACTATATGTAGTAAAATCAAAAAATAAAAATAATAATAAATAAAATATATAATACTTGCCAGGCATGATGGCACATGCCTTTAATCCCAGCACTCAGGAAGTAGGGGCATGCAGGTCTCTGAGAGTTTGAGGGCAGCCTGGGCTACATACTGAGACCCCGTCTCAAAAACCAAAACCAAAAATAAATAAAATATATAATGCCAGAAGAGGGAAGGGAGTATAAAGATGATTCTATATATGAAATACACAAGAATTAAATAAAAATATATAATACCTTCAAGTGATTATAATTTTGTTTTTAATGTGATATAAAAATAATGAAATAATTGGGTACAGAATTGAATAATTGGGAAATGTTTGATAAAGGCAATTAACTATTTTTAAAAATATTTTATTTTTTTATTTTTATTTTCTGTGTATGCATGTATTGCCTGCATGTAGGTAAGTGCACCCATGTTGTGCAATGCCTGCGGAGGATAGAAGAGGCCGTTGGATCCCCTGGAACTGGAGTTTTGGACAGTTGTTAGCTGATGTGGGTGCTGGGATTCCAACCTGGGTCCTCTGCAAGACCAGCCAGTGTTCTTAACCGCTGAGCCATCTCTCCAGCCCCAAGTTTAACTATTTTAATCATTAGTACACACCTTATCAGGAAAAAAAAAACATAAAATTTTACCCAGAGGCATTCTAGAAAGTATTTTGGAAACAGATCCGTTAACAGTTTTGTAGCAAGCTTTTCAGCCTACTTTTGCCCCGTCTTCCAAATCTTTCTTCTTACTCTGAAATTATCACCTTCTGAAATACTTGTTGCCATCTTGGTGTGGTTGTGGTGGACTGGAATGCCACAGGGTTAGATCATAAGCAAAAGAAGCCAAGTCCCTTCTCACATTTGGCTATGCCAAACCACTGATCTTTCTGCCCTTTGTGTTCTCACCTGAGTTGTAACCCACTTCCAGCTTACTAGTTAGAGGAATGATATGGGAAATGTAGAGCTCTTCTTAAAAAGAAAAAACTGGGCTGGAGAGTTGGCTCAGTAGTTAAGAGCACTGGCTGCTCTTGCGGAATACCCAGGTTTAAATCTCAGCACCCACATGGCAGCTAACAACCATCCATAACTTCAGTTCCAGGGACTCTGAGACCTTTTTCTGTCCTCCGCAGGCATTGCAGGACACAAGTGCACTTACATATGTACAGGCGTAACACTCATACACATAAAGATAAATATTTATTTATTTATTTATTTATTTATTTATTTATTTATTTATTTGTGGTCTTTTTGAAGCAGGGTCTCCCTGTAGCCCCAGCTGTCCTGGAACTCACTATGTAG
>NW_008333898.1:78198-112826 GCF_000622305.1 Nannospalax galili
GTAGACCAGGCTGGCCTCGAACTCACAGAGATCTGCCTGCCTCTGCCTCCCAAGTGCTGGGACTACAGGTGTGCACCACCACACCTGGCTAAATAATTTTTTTAAAAAGAAGAAACTTCCAATTTGCCATTTGGATGGATGTGTAACTCCACGGTACCATCTGCTTGTCTGGCAGCAGTCCTGCCTGGAGTAAATATACCACTATTTGAAGTGGATGAGGCTGGGTGAGGATTGTAAAAGGATCTGAAGGGTGCAGCAGTTTCTCTGATGTTCCAAGTCACCACTGGGGCAACTGGGGGATCTCTTAATGAGCCCTCAGGAGATAGCATGTGGGCGTTACCAGTGTGTCCACATGGAGAACTGGATTAAGAACTGGCTGCACTGGAGATGCCCCATGCTGGTAAAAGTTCTTTTTAAAACTTTTTTATTTATTTTTATTCAATGTGTAGGAGTGTTTTGCCTGCATGTATTAAATGTACCGTGTGTATGCAAACCTGCAGAAGCCAGAAGACAACATGTGATCCCCTGGAACTGGAATTATGAATGGTTGCTAGCTGCCATGGGGGTGCTGGGAACTCACAGGTCCTCTGCAAGAACAGCCAGTGCTCTTAACCACTGGGAAATCTCTCCAGTCCCATCATTTTGGCAAAAGTTCTGTTCCCAGCCATTCTCAGAATTCCTTGTGAGGAAAAAGGAATACTTGCCAGAACTGTTAGAGGTGGCTTCCCTGTGCTCGCCCACTGGAGCTCAGCCTCTTCTGAATTGAATGCTGAGCAAATATTTAGAGAATATCCACTTACAGAGTATACAACTCTGAGCCCCCACAGAGTACTCGTGTGACTGATACATCTAACCCTGTTTCAGTCTATTCCTTCACTGAGTCTGGAGGGACATAATTTAAAGAATTAGGCCCTCTTTCCTGCTTTGTAGGATTTGTGCTGTGACAGAAAACCCAGTGACAGGGCAATCCTGCCTCATCAGAGCCACTAGCCACAATTGCTCAGTCACAACTTTTATTCTGTCAGTCTCCATGAAGATGTCACTCTATTCCCCTTTTAAAGACAAACAAATGTGATGTGTGAGCTGCCCTTTCTTAAAGTCAGGTTTTCTGCTGGGCATGGTGGCACATGCCTTTAATCCCAGCACTCAGGAGGCAGAGGCAGGCGGATCTCTGTGAGTTCAAGGCCATCCTGGTCCACATAGTGGGTTCCAGGCCAGCTGGGGCTACTAGGAGACCCTGTCTCAAAAAGACCAAAAAAAAAAATTTTTTTTTAAAGTCATGTTTTCTAATTTCTGCAGTTTTCCTTCAACAGGCAGAAGTAGGTGTAGGAGATAAAGGATAGTGGTTTATAGCTGGCTCTCAAACTGATCCTGGTTTATGACAGTGGTTCTCAGCAAATCATGGCTTTATACTGTTACTGGCTTGGGGAACACCTGTGAGCATCTACAAGCCATGCAGGACTGTGCTCTGTCCTGGAGATTTCACTGAGTTGACTGGGGTGGAACCCATGACCAGATGCTGTTTATGTTCCCAAATGACCATACAGCAGGGCTGAGAGCCACTGATATGTGACAGTATCCCTAAGAGGGAAAGCTGTATAGCATGTTTGAGGATGCTTCTCATTCCAGAAACATGCATAGCCATCACTGCCCTCCAGGATCTCCTATTCTGGACGGAAATACACTCATGGAAGTCAGTCAAAATGAAGTATTTCTGCACCAGGGCAGGTGCCTTGCCCTAGCATGGAGGCGTGCTTATCCAGGCCTGGTTCTGCTGTCACAGTGGAAAAGGCACTAATATCTTAGGGTTTTTTTTTTTGTTGTTGTTGTTTTGTTTTGTTTTGTTTTTTTTGAGATGGTGTCTCATCATGTAGCGCTGGCTGGCCTAGAACTCATTATATAGACCAGACTGGCCTCAAACTCATAGAGATCTGCCTGCGTCTGCTTCCTGAGTGCTGGGACTAAGGGTGTACCACCAGTCCCATCATGCACTGGTATCATATCAGTGGAGTCAGACATCACTCTGCCTGCTGGAATACCAATCTAAAGACAGGAGCCACCATTGATATTTCCAAGGTGGTTGCAAATTGCTCTTCATAACTCAGAGATCTGATAGAATGAAATTCCCTTGACTTGTTACTAGAAAAAGGAAAGTCATACAGCCCTATATTTTTATTTGTAACTTATTGTTTCTACTAGTGGTCAGCATTCTTGTCATTACAATTCAATCATGGAAGGAGGTGATACTAGCCCCTAACCTTTATTAAGGATGCTCGGTGTGCTAGGCACCATTCCCAGGGCTGACAGAGCTTTAATTGTCCCATGCCAAAACAGCCTTGTGAGGGAGATGCCACAATGGTGTCCATCTTACAGCGAAGTTCACCTTCACAGACATGCACACACGTTCAGAAAAACAAAACAAAACAACAACAACAAAAAACAACCAAAAACAAAAAACAAAGACAAGTTCATACAAGGGGGTCTGATCTCACAGCCACAGTGCTTAAGCAGCATGGGTTTCCCCAAAACATCAAAGCAGTAAGTTACTAGCTTTGCTAGAGCCTTACCTCCATTCTGGTGATAGCCAAGTGGTGCAAGTCTTTGCTGGGAGAGGGTGCCTGGCTGCAGACCTCATACAGGATGTCTGGCAGCAGAGACATCATGGGCCTTGCTAGTTCTGCAGCTACCAGCAGTTTCTAGGGCCAGGCAGTTTGTGTTCACCACTCCTGCTGTGTTGTGACCAGGGGTGACCAGCATTCTTGGGAAATTCTGCACTAACCACAGTGCCCTCTGCTGCCCCTCCACAGGATTTAAACATTGCTGTTGGAAGAAGGGTTGGCCTCTACCATCTGGGTGAACTGGCCATACACAGAAAGCTCAGCTGTGGGCCAGGACACTAGATAGCAGCTTATAGCCAAAGGGAGGGTAAATATCTTAGTGAAGGTAAATACATGATAATTATGAAAACGTGTTATTTTTTGCTACAATTTGTAACTCTACTTTTTGTTTTCTACAGAACTCAAGATATTAATACATTTTAAAACAATTATTTGTTGGGCTGGAGAGATAGCTCAGTGGTTAAGAACACCGGCTGTTCTTTCAGAAGACCTGGGTTCAAATCCCAGCACCCACATAGCAACTAATGACTGTCCATAACTCCAGTCCCAGGGGATCTGATGGCCTCTTCTGTCCTCTGCATGCAGGTAATACGCATACACACATAAAATAAAAAATAATAAATAAAATATTTTTAAAATTATTTATCTAAAAGCCCACATTTAATTTTCTATATAATTTAAGAGGTAAGTGCACTTAAAAAATTATTAATTTGGAGCTGGAGAGATGGTTCAGGGGTTAAGAGCACTGACTGCTCTTGCAGAGGACCTGGGTTTGATTCCCAGCACCCACATGGCAGCTACAAACCGTCCTTAACTCCAGTTCCAGGGGAATCCAAAGCCCTCTTCTGACCTCCACGGCATTACATGACATGGGTGCGCTCACATACATACAGACAGTACACTCATACACATACAATAAGTAAATAAAAATAATAAATAAAATATTTAAAAAATAAAAAGGAACTCTTAAAAAAAGAATTATTAATTTATGTGTTGGAGCATAAAATGTATAACAGTGTAATTTTATTGAAATCAATAACCTAAAATTCGAATAGGCTTGTTGAATAAGTGTGGTTTTGTATGAGATTGAATGTAAACTGATGTAAATTCACATAAATGGCATAGTGACACACGCCTTTAATCCTAGCCCTCAGGAGGCAGAGGCAGGTGGATCGCCACAAAGTGACTTCCAGGCAGGCTGGAACGAGGGAGACCCAATCAAAAACAAAAATCGAAAACAGAAAAAAAAAATTCAAGTGTGGTAGCTTTAGGGTATCAAATATAGTCCCCATAGCAACCACAATGCAAACAGCTATAGAATATATACAAAAAGACATGACAAAACATTTAAAATATTAAGTACCCACAAAGAATATAGCATTCTGAGAAATGAGGAGTGAAAAACTATCTAGAAAAGAAATAGTGAAATGACAGAAGGCACTCATTAGAAATGACTTTAAATGTAAATTGAACATTCTAATAAAAGTGCAAAGATTAGCAGAATAGGTTTAAAAAGAGCTGAAAATAAATAAAGAATAAAACCATCTACAAGAGATTTGCTTTAGAGGCTGAGGATGTAGTTAATTGGGAAAGCACTTGCCTAACATGGGAAAGCTTTGGGTTCGATTTCTAGCACCTCAAAAGCCAAAAACAAAATAAAAATTAAAAATATAGATTCACTGTAGATCCAAAGATATAAATAGATTGAAAGTGATCAGTTGAAAGGTGAAATTTTACTGAAATATTGACCAAAACAGAGTATTAGTGTCTATTATAGCATCAGAAAAAGCAATCTTTAAATTAAAAAAAATTATAAGACTAAGAAAGTAAAAATTAACAAATTTTCAATACAGCAAGAATATAAAACATTTATAAACAATTGCATACCCAAGAAAGATTGTCAATACACATGAAGCAAAATAATGGCAGAGCTGATGAAATAAATAATTCTATGATAACTGGAATATCAACACTTCTTCACCTAAGAATGGATAGAAACAGCAGACAGAGGACATAGAGCACTCAAGAACACAGTCAATGAAGTAGATATAGAAACATGCAACATACCACCAAGCAAGCACATTCTTTTCAAATGCATATGGACTCTTTCCAGGATAGCTTATATGTTAGATGACAAATTATCAATAGATGTTTAAAAGTAAATATCATACATCATCTCAGACCACAACAGGATGAAGATAGAAAGAACTGAAGCAAAACTAGAAAATTTACATACCTGTGGAAATTAAACAGTACAAAAGATGAATTAGAAAATGCTTAGAAATGAAGGAAAAGAAAATACAGCCCAAAACTCAAGGGCTGCTGCAAAAGCCATGCCTAAGGAGAAATGTGTGGCTATAAATAAAAAGCAAGAAAATTTAACATCTCTAACCTAACTATACCAAAAAAGAAGAACAAGGGGCTGGAGAGATGGCTCAGCGGTAAAGAGCCCTGACTGCTCTTGCAGAAGACCCGGGTTCGAATCCCAACACCCACATGGCAGCTGACAACCATCTGTAATTCCACTTCCAGGGGATCTGATGCCCTATTCTGTCCTCTGTGGGCATTACACAACACAGGTGCACTTACACACATGCAGGCATAACACTCAGGCACATTTTTAAAATTTTAAAAAAAGAACAAACAGAACCACAAACTAGAAGTAATAAAGATTAAAGTTGAGAAATAAGAAACAGATTTAAAAAGAAAATCAGCTGGGTGTGGTGGCTCGTGCTTTTAATCCCAGAGGCAGATGCAGGTGGATCTCTGAGAGTTCAAGGCCAGCCTGGTCTACACAGTGAGTTCCAGGCCAGCTGGGGCTATAGGGAGACCCTGTCTCAAAAAGATCGAGAGAGAGAGAAGAGAGAGAGAGAGAGAGAGAGAGAGAGAGAGAGATTGAGAGAGAGAGAGAGAAAAATCAAGCAACAAGTTTGTTCTTTGAAAATATCAACAAAGTATCAACAAAATTGACAAATATTTGCTAAATGGCCTAAGAGGGGAGACTAAATTACTAAGTCAGAAATGCGGGGCATTTTATTCATTTTTGAAAAATAAAATAATTAAAATGTAGTACTATGAACAATTGTATGGCACCAAAATGAATAACATATTTGAGATGGGAAAATTTGTAGAAACATAAAATCTACCAAGGTTAGATCACAAGGAAGTAGAAAATCTGAATAAACTTATACTTAATAAGCAGATTGAAATCAGCATTAAAAAAATCACAGAACAGCTTTAGGCATGATTTTTTTTTCTTTTTTGGTCTTTTTGAGACTGTTGCCCCAGCTGGCCTGGAACTTACTATGTAGACCAGGCTGGCCTTGAACTCACAGAGATCTGCCTGCCTCTGCTTCCCCAGTGCTGAGATTAAAGGCATGATTGTTTTATTGGTGAATTCTCTCAAGCATTTACAGCCAAACAAAGAGGAAGATTGTGTTGTTCTCAGTTTAAATAAACAAAAACAGAGGAGGAGAAAACATATACTATCAGTCTGTAAGACCAGCATTAATTTGATACTAAATCCAGCAATGTTCCTCTATAAACACACTATTAAAAAATTACAGATCAATAATATCATCAGGAGAGGAATACTGATACAGAATTTCTCAGTGAAATAGCAGCACATCTAATTCAGCAGCACATTATAAGATTATGTACCATGACTAACTGGAACTTATTTCTGGAAAGCAAAATAATTCAAGAAATAAAAATCAATCACTAAAATGTACCATATAGTTAGAATGAAGGAAAGCAAACACTGATCATCCTAATTGATATATATATACAAATACAATTTATTTATTAATTTTTAAAAATTTTTATTTATTTTATGTGTGTGTTGCCTGCATGTAGGTAACTGCACCCGTGTCATGCAATGCCTGTGAAGGTCAGAAGAGGCTGTCGGATCCCCTTGGACTGGAGTTACAGACAGTTATTAGCTGCCATGTGGATGCTGGGATTCAAACCCTGGTCTTCTACAAGAACAACCAGTGTTCTTAACCGCTGAGCCGTCCCTCCAGCCCCACAAATACAATTTAATAAAATTCAACAGCTTTTCATGATGAACACACTAAAAAAAAAAAAAAAAAAAAAAAATAAAAAAAAAAAAAACTAGGAATAGAAAGAAACATATAGTTGGGCTTGGTGGCGCATGCCTTTAATCTCAGCACTCAGAAAGCAGAGGCAGGTGAATCCTCTGTGAGTTCAAGGCCAGCCTGGTGGTCTACATAGTGAGTCCCAGACCAGCTGGGAAAGAAAGAAACATATGAAAAGCCCACCGTACTTGAGGAAGAAAGACTGAACATTTCCTCCTAACATAGGAACAATGCAAAGATTCTTGCTTTTATCATTTATCTTGCTTCTATCATTTCCATTATCATTTCTATAGTGAAACTTCTAGCCCAAACAATTAGGCAATAAAAATTAGACTCAAATTCCAAAGAAGTAAGAAAAATTGTCTCTGTTTTCAGGTGATGTTCTAGTTTGCTTTCTGTTACTGTGATAAAAACACTGACCAAAAGCTACTTTTGGGGAGAAAAGGGTTTATTTCATCTTATAGGTTACAGTCCATCATCAAGGGACACCAAGACAGGAACCTGGAGGCAGGAACTGAAGTAGAAACCACAGAGGAACATTGCTTACTGGCTTTCTTCCTCTGGCTTGCTCAGCTACTTTTCTTGTATACCCGAGGCCCACCCACTTAGTGATGGCACTGCCCTCAGTGGGCTGGGCTTTCCTGTATCAATTAGCTATCAAGAAAATGCCCTACATATATGTCCACATGCCAGTTAGATGGAGGAATGCCTCAATTGTGTTTCCTTCTCAGGGATTTCTAGTTTATGTCAGGGTGATAGAAACTAATCAGCATAGGTTATATCATTTTTTTTTTTGTCTTTTTGAGACAAGGTCTGCTGTACCCTCAGCTTGCCTGGAACTCATGTAGACCAGGCTGGCCTTGAATTCGCAGAGATCCAACTGTCCCTGCCTCCCAACTGCTGGGATTAAAGGCATGCGCCACCACGCCCTGCCAGATAGAAAGCTGCAAAAGAGAAAAGTCAAGTCACTTATAAAGGCAGGCCCATCAGAATAACACCTGATTATTAGAGAAAAAGCCCCCCCCTTTTTTTTGGTCTGGAACTTATTATGTAGACCAGGCTGGTGTGGGGACCTAAAGGCCCCACCTTGCAGAGGTCCGAGAGGAAGTTACTGGGGCGTGGCCTGACTTGCTTTGAAAGTCTGAAGGACTGCATGAGGAGTGCATGACCAACCTTAAGATACACCCTCAGGGGGAAGGGGGGATTTCCAGATGCCTTTATAAGCTCTGTAACACCTGCAATAAATGAGTCCCTGCTTAACTAGGCTCCCCATTGCATCTGATTGTCCCCGGTACTGGGGGTGGCATGGACTGGCGAGCGGCACACTTACTCATCCCCAATCATCACTGCGTGGGGGTTGCTGGTTCAAGCCCCCAGCAGGCTGGCCTTGAACTCAGAGAGATCTGCCTGCCTCCACATCCTAGGAGTGCCGGGATTAAAGGTCTGTGCCATCATGCCTGGCTGGATAGAAACTTTTAAAGCAAGAAATGCCTGGAAAGATGTATTTTTACAGAGTTACACCACTGGTCACACACAGAGATTCTCTGTGAATTGCCCAAGTCTAAATGGTACATCTAGGATACACCCTCTATACCTAAGACTCACTGAACATAGAACAAGGGATGAAGAGAACACTAATGCATCTTTCAATTCTCATCAATGAAGCTCCCCCAAGCAACAGAGGTCCAGGGACACAAAGGCCACAAATGGCCAAACTGTAGAGAATAAGAGTGGACAGAGTGTGGGTCCTCGGACAGGTCTCCTATATTGAGGTCCACCCACCCAGGGTTCAGGGACCATTGTGGAAGAGGGCGGCAGAAAGATTGTAAGAGCTGGGATGTGCATGACCATACAGAAATAGTCCTACAGGTGCCTGGGACCCTTCTCATACAAACCTACAGCAATGGTATCAGCATGCACAAGACCCATGCAAACATAGGCAGACAAAAACCCAGCATAGAACTGTAGACCTGAACAGCAAGCCCCAATCTTAGTCAAAGAATTATTGGCAGCTGATTACTTCTAGGGAAGGAAGAACAGATCTTTTTGAAGGGAGGGACTCTAGACAGGCTGACTAAACTCTGGTGGATGAATGAGCACTGAGGGACATCTTGGGACACTAACTTTACAAAACAGGCCTTAACACAAATGACAGAATGTATGAACTCCAGAAGGTACAAAGGGGAACAGGGAAGGGGTTATAAAGATGATTTTATGTATGAAATACACAAAAATTCAATTCAAAAAAAATTTTTTTTGTCTTTTTGAGACAGGGTCTCCTTGTAGCTCCTGGAACTCACTATGTAGACCAGGCTGGCCTCGAACTCACAAAGATCCGCCTGCCTCTGCCTCCCAAGTGCTGGGATTAAAGACGTGTGCCACCACACCTGGCATAAAAATATTTTTAAAATGTATTTTAAGTTCTGAAAGACCATAGTTACCAACCCAGACTGTTACATGCAGCAAAATTATTGTGGGAAATGTAAGTTAGATGTAGTGTCTTTTCTATCAAAGGGTTAAATGAAACAGAAGTTGTTCCTTTTTTAATATTTATTTTTATTTATTTATTATTTATTGGTCTTTTTGAGACAAGGTCTCCCTGTAGCTCCAGCTGTCCTGGAACTCACTATGTAGACCAGGCTGGCCTTGAACTCACAGAGATCTACTTGCCTCTGCCTCCCAAGTGCTGGGACTACAGGTGTGCACCACTACACCCGGCTTATTTATTATTTTTATGTGTATGAGTGTATTGCCTGCATGTAGGTAAGTGCACCCGTGTTGAGCAATGCCCTTGAGGACAGAAGAGGCCGTTTGATCCCCTGGAACTGGAGTTACGGACAGTTGTTAGCTGCCATGTGGGTGCTGGGATTTGAACCCGGATCTTCTGCAAGAACAACCAGTGTTCTTAACCACTGAGCCATCTCTCCAGCCCCAGAATTTCCATATTTAAAGACATTTGCAAAAAACACCATCTGGCAAAACTCCCTCCCCAGTTAGCATTTTCCTAAGATTAAAGTTTGTGCTCAAGGTTGCATCCTGTTCTCAAATGGTGCATTTTGCCTATCAGCTGTACTGTTTTGAAGTAGCCAACTTCATAAGATTGTGAGGCTGAGCTTTGGCCACTTACACTGAGGCACAGGACCCCTTTTAAGTTAGGAATAAACTTCCAGTGGGACCTTTTCTGGGTGTATTTGCCCGCTAGATTTAGAGCAGCTTTATGCCCTTCTGCAGAAGTAAAACTTTTTGCCTTTCTGAAATACAGTGGATTGTGTGGTCATTTTCTTTTGACCCCCAGACCCATTTCTAACACTATTAAAATTGAAGGAGAAATTAAAAATTTCCATAATAAACTAAAGGAATTTATGACCCCTAAGTCAGCTCTATAGAGGATACTGGAAGGAATACTTAGACTGGAGAAGAATAAACATAGTCAAGGGACCACAGGGGATAAATGAAGCATGAACGGGGATGGGGGAATGGGGATGAGGGGGCAGCAGAAAGATTAATTAAATGAAGGTGCACAAAAAGTTAAATGGAAACCTACAATCTTCCAACTCAAGAAAAAGAAAGTTTACTTAGGGGCTGGTAGAAAACGAGCAACATGAAAAGAGGGCTGCATGTTTTGGTGTTAAAGGTTTAAGCAGAAATAGAGGGATTGGGGAGAGGGTAGGAGATGGTTTGGTCAAAACTAAGGACACATGATGAAGCTTTTCAGAAACCCACAAGTTTTTAAGCTAGTTAAAAATATAATACATTTTTAAAAATATATATTTTAATATTTTTATTTTATGTGTATGAGTGTATTGCCTACATGGGTGTAAGTGCACCCATGTCATGCAGTGCCTACTGAGGTCAGAAGAGCTCACCAGATTCCCCTAGAACTGGAGTTATGGACCGTTGTTAGCCAGGGAATCGCACCCGGGTCCTCTGCAAGAGCAGTCAATGCTCTTAACCGCTGAGCCATCTCTCCAGCCCTAGAAAAATATAATACATTTTTTAAAAAGGAGTTTGCACAGAAGTACCCTGCATGGGTGGTCAGAGCTGCTTCTAGGGCCAGGAACAGGGTACCACCCTATCAGTTATGGGTCAGGGAAGCCCCAGATGCTCCCCAAACAATAAAAGAAATTGCCATTGTTCTTGGTTGTCCACCAAAACCAGACAGTAACGTTATTACTGAGGACACCACTCATTTTGTATGCAAGGCATACAGAAATCAAGCTCCATTGATGAAGTTCTCACCCTGCTGGCTAGCTTACACAGTTCCGAAGGGTGCTGTGTAGCCTGTTGGGCGAGAAAAGACATCAAGTGTCCCCAGTGCTGGCCCCCTGAATGCTAAAAAAAACCAAACCAAACCAAACCTCCCCCCCAACATACACACACACACACAAAATAGGAAAAAGACTGAGGAAAGCAGATTTCTCTCTGACTTCCAAGATCGCGGGCTGTCTGAGCGAAGCATGATTTAAGGATTTAATTCCTTGTGTTTTATGTGACAGGCAGCCTGGGCTGCTTAGATGAAGAGGCTCTGGGTTGGTTCATACGTCTCAACACCCAAAACAAAAACACAAGAAACTGAAATAAAAAGGGAAAAAGGTATATAGGTGTATAAAGTAACGTAAGCTAAGCAACTTCACAATTTTTCAAAGGAAATAGACTAAGACTGAAGCTAAAGGCTTCATTTCAACCATAATTGAAGATGCTTTCCGGGGTTGAATTAGAGACAATGAGAGCTCTTCACGCTCTTCTAGGATTTTATGTGTCCTGGTTTTTTGGTTTTTTGTTTGTTTGGTTTTGGCCTTGTTGAGACAGGGTCTCCCTGTAGCCCAGCTGTCCTGGAACTCACTATGCAGACCAGGCTGGTCTTGAACTCACAGAGATCCGCCTGCCTCTGCCTCCCGAGTGCTGGGATTAAAGGCTTACGCCACCACCCTTGGCGTGTCCTGTATTTTTACCATGGGCAATATGCCGATGAAAGTGTCGTTCATACAAGAGAAACAAAAATCCTCAGGGTGATAATGGAAAGAAGGCGTGGAGAGCGGGTCCCCAAGCAGCGCCAAGGGGCCTCCTAGGCCTTGGGCAGCCGAGAAACCCCTCGAGCCCCGCCCAGCAGGAGAACCTTCCGCTCCCGGGAGCAGACACGAGGAGGCGCTCGAAAGCACTTCCGGGGCGGGCAAGCGGCACTTCCGGGAAGGTCCTGTTTCCAGCCGCCATTCGGGAGTCCTTGGAGCAAGCTCAGCGTTTCCTTTGGGCGTTTCCTCGCTTCACTCACGGATACCTCGCCCGAGGTGAGGAGTGGGCGGGCGCCTTCGTGCTGGCGGTGCGGCGGGCGCCTCGGTGCGGACTCTGCTCCGGCGTGGGTGCCTTGGTGCGAACGGGAGGGCGGGCGCCTGATGGGGCAGCGCGCCGAGGCCTGGAGGCCCGAGCGCAGCGCTGGCTGCCGGCCTCCTGTCCTTAGGTTCTGCTTGTGCGGCCGGCGGCTCGCTGGATGGGAGGGGCTCGGTGGGCGGTGCATTTTGCTGTAGGGCTGCAGTCGCGAAGCCGGGAAGCCCAGACGTAGACCCGGCGTAGAGCTGGCCTTGTTCTGGGGAGCCATTCAGATGGCTGCGAGCGCGAGCTTGGTGTTTCCAAGAAAGGACCAGAGAGAGCTCTGAAGCCTTGCAGTGGGAACGTAAACTGGTGTCAGTCTCGTGGTTCCCCCAAATTTAAAATTAAAGCCATCCCACGCCCCAGCAGTTCCACCCCTACGTTAAACAGATCAGTGCTTGCCAGAAGCACGGGGAGCTTTAATGATGCATGGATGACATGCAGCTGTACGTATGACCAGAGCACGAAAGGAGCACCCCCTGCCCCAGCTGTAACAACTTAGGCTGGAGGTGTGGCTCCGGCGTGAGCCAGTGCTCAGCATGGTGATCCTTGGGTTCCACTGCAGCACTCCTGAAAAAAAAAAGTTCTATCAGTTCCAAATCTGCCGCCTCCTCTGCTAATTAACGAAAATTATTAATAATAGAAACAGACGTAGACATATATGGGAATTCTTTGTGATTTCTATTTTTTTTTCTTTAAACACAAACCACTCGAAATTTTTATAACTTGAAAAAGCTAGTAACAAAGAACAGTGCTACAGACTGACAGAGCTAATGTCCTAATTTCCCCTCTTGCTGTGATAAAACATCCATCCAAAGCATCCTGGGGGAGGAAAGGGTTTATTTCATTTTGCAGCTTACAGTTCATTGTTGAGGGAAGTCAAGACAAGAATTCAAGCAGAGACTGAAGCAGAAACCAAGGAGGAACGCTGCTTACCGGGTTGCTCCCAGGCCCACTTTGGACTGGGCCTGACTATATCATGGAGAAAATGCCCCACAGATATGCCCACAGGCCAATCTGATGGAGGGAATTCCTCACTTGAGGCTCCCTCTTGCCAGTTGTGTCAAGTTGACAACAAAGATTAGCCATCGCTACCAGTTAGTTTTAAACATGCACCATGTGTTGGATTTTAGTATCAACATTTGTACATCAAATGTATTTTAAAAGACAATCAATAGTATTAGATCTCAAGGAAAAAACTGGATGGGACTAGTTGCGATTTTTTTTTTTTTTTTGATCTTTTTGAGACAGGGTCTCCCTGTAGCCCCAGCTGGCCTTGAACTCACAGAGATCTGCCTGCCTCTGCCTCCTGAGTGCTGGGATTAAAGGGGTGCACCACCACACCTGGCTTAGTGAATTATTTTTACTGTTAGTGTTAGCAGCTTTGGATTCTGAACTGCAGTCCATGAGCATTGTTCAACCATGTAAGGGGTTGTGTTTCAGCAGAGATCCAGAATCAGGAATATTTTTCTGTTGATTTCTTTGACTTATGTGATCTTTAGGCGTTGCTTCTCAGCATTTTTCTACTTTGTAAAGTGAAGAGTTTGGATTCAAATCCTCTTTGAACTTTTTTGATTCTGTACCATTTGCTGGCTTCATTGTGGTCCTACTGACAAAGCACCTGTTCCAGTTCATGGTGAAGCAGTTTATATAAAAAGTTTTCTGTTTTATCCATAATTTTCCCTTTTTGATGTTAAATGTCTACACTCACAAGTCACTTTTTAAATATTGCTTGCCAACATGATTTGTTTTGCTATTTCTTAGGTTTCTAGAAGAACCCCCTTTTTTCCTCCCTAGTGTTAGTGATTGGATCAAACCTAGGGCCTTATGCGTGCTAGGCAAGTGTTATACCATTGAGCCACACCCCCTGTACCTGTTAGAGACTGTTAAAGAGTTCTTTCTACCCAGAGCTGGATACTGGAGGGCTGTGCTATAAGGAGCACGTATTCCTATGCTTATGCAATGATGCATGGATTATAAATGCTTGAGAAGGCACATCTAGTTTGGCTCATTGTACTGGCTTTTCACCATCTTAGCAAGTCTGTGTTAATTTGATCATGGTGTCCTAGAAAGAATCCAGTTAGCTAGCAGAATTTTTCTTCATCCTTTGTCAGATGTTGGTATTTGCTTGGTGTTATGCAGGCCATTTGACAGCCTTGAATTTCCTCCACTATGGATTGGAGTTATTGATTCTTGAGATGAGTACACAGCCTGTAGTTTTAAATTCATGAGTGTTAAGATTGGGTTCACACTATTCATGGAATAGTGTTAGGATTGATGAAATATTTTCTGAGCATACCCAGGAGTATGCACAGATTACAGAGGTGAACAAATGGATGGATTGTGCTGGTTCTATGAAAGCTGTGGCCTGGTGTCAAGCTGAAGTGGCAGATGGTGACTGCTACAGTGGAAGTGTGCATGTGACATAGTGAAGGGAGACTGAGAGGGAGTGGGAAAGTTTGCTGTGATTTTAAAAATGTCCTATCGTGCGCACGCCTTTAATCCCAGCACTCAGGAGGCAGAGGCAGGTGGATCTCTGTGAGTTCAAGGCCAGCCTGGTCTACATGGCAAGTTCCAGGCCAGCTGGGGCTACAGAGAGAGACCCTGTTTCAAAAAGACCAAAAAAAAGTCCTATCTGAAGGATGAATGGATTTGCCTAAAGGGTGGGTAAAAAGATGGACTGTGTAGGAGAGGAAATGCCTTGGGGAAAGACCAAGAAGCTTGAAGAGTCAGGGAATTCTATTACATGTGATTAGTGTTGAAAGTGCAGTATGGTCAGGGTTAGACTAAAGAACTTTATGTGCCATATTGAGATTTATACTGCAGATGTCTGGGAGACTTCGAGGAAATGTGACCAGGAAACTTACACTTTTGGATTTGGGAGATGACTTAGTATGTGTAGATTAGGAAGAAGAGAGGTTGGTGTCAGAATTAAAGTGGTGATGGGTAGGAAAGGGTTGGTGAATATGCTGGCTTATCAGAAGTGTGTTGCCAGGAGTTAGCTGTGTATAGCCAGCTCAGCCCATTTTGTTTTAAACTCATCCAGAGGACGATGCTTTCTCTTGCACAAAGGAAGAGGCCAGAGCTGTTATTGAAGTGCATGCTTCCTGCCAGAGTCCTCTTCCTTGCCCCTTGGTCCTCTTGACTGTGGTGGTCTCTACCATTGCATATGGTTAGGATGAACAGAATGTCTGGGTTTTTTTTTTGTTGTTGTTGTTGTTGTTTAAACAATGTCATTCCACAAGGAGTCTGAATGCTTGTCAGAAATGTAAATTAATATTTCCCGAACTTGCATAAACTGAAGTTAGATGATAGGATTGAGAAGAGTCTAATTCTTCTTGTAGTAGATTGTCGTGTGAAATTAGGTGACAGAATCATGAATGGTGTCTGCCACAGGCTCTGGTGCTGTTCCAATAAAGCAAGTATCCAGGTGTGCTGGATTGGCTCTTCAGTGTTGGAGGAAACCCTGTGGGAAAGGAAATACACAAGATTCCTTTACAGGGTTAGGATCAGAACGGATACAATTTTGATGAGCTTTCTGTTTTGTTTTTCAGGCTCATCGTCTTTTTGTCCTACTCTATGTTGTTCCATGGATTAGTAAAAAAGCCATGTAACTGCCTGCTCTTTGAGGACCACCTTTAGGGTGTCTCGTGATAGCTGGTAAGTCTAGCAGGGAAAGCTGCAGCTCTCTTCCTAACTCCAAAAGCATTTGTCCATGACTTATAAAGTATTATTGTGCAGGTATTTTTATTTGCTTATCTGTTTGCCTTTAATATTTTTTTCTCATTTTTGCAGCCAGACTGGTTGGCACATGCCTATAAGCTCAGTGCTCAGAATGTTGAGGTAGGAGAATTACTGTGAGTTTGAAGCCAGCCTGGGCTGTAAAGTAAGAGTCTAAACAAACAACTCATTTTTTTTAATGTTTAGGAGAATATTTTATGATTAGAAAAAATTTGAAAAGTTCTTGCCGTTCTTGAGGAAAAACTGCAAATGCGTACCACTGTCTCTCACAGTGTGAGGACATTCATATGCCTACACGTCTGTGTATCCCACACCCATCTCTAGGTGCTGCATGCTCACCTGTGGTAGAATTTGGAAACTATAACACTCTAAAGAACTTTTAAAAGTAGGAAGTTATTAAAGTATAATGGAGACTCCACAGTAGGCAAATTTGTTAATGGGACTTTACTGGTGGCCAGGAGAGTTGCTACTAGAGGAGCAGAGGGCAGTAAGCGCATACCTCTGCAGTGGTGTCCCTGTGACACAGGATAAGCTTCTCTTGGCTGTTGACTATTGCCACTTAGAGCCAGATGAGGTTATTGAGACACATACTTTGTTTTTCTCTGAAGTCATCTAGTTTTATTGAACATTAGGCTCTGAAAGCAGTTAATGCATTCTTTTTTCTACATATTTTCTTCCTATTTGGAAGTTACGGATCATGTAAGAGATGTTTCTATAGTGCTAAATTATAATTTGTTCTGTTACAGTCTTTTTAACCTTGAAAACATTTTCTAAGCCAGGCATGGTGGCAGCAGATCGCTGTGAGTTCAAGGCCAGCCTGGTCTACGCAGTGAGTTCCAAGCCAGCTGGGGCTACAGGGAGACCCTGTCTCAAAAGACCAAAACAAAACAAAAAAAATCTTACCTTGTTATTAAATTACTCTGTTTGTTGTATTTGGAATTAATAAAGGGCAAACCTTTAGTTTTAAGTGCTGTAGTCTCTGCTGGTCTCTCATGGAGAGGAACCCACACCATCCCCTTTCTCACAAAGCATATCACATGCTCTCAGCCGTGGCTCATACTTTCTGTAAATGGTGGAGCATCATTTAATGAGAAAATAGATTTATTTTTAGACACGGGGTCTCATCATGTTGCCTAGGCCTGCCTGAGAACTCGCTCCTAGGTTCAAGTGATTCTGTTGCCTCAGCTTCCTGAATAGCTGGGACTGTGGGCACATGTCACTGCACTTGATAATGAGAAAAGATTTTGCAATGTGCTTGGTGAATAAGCTCACTGTGTTTTATCAGTTGCTGGCTCCCATGCTGTGAATAGCATGCTCTGTAAATGTAATGTGGCTAGCGGGGGGAGTGCAGGGTAGAGCACTTGCCAGCATGTATAGGGCTTTGTATTCAATCCCCAGGACACCCCAAAAAACAAGCCAAAATAACAAACTAAAGGCTACCAATGTAAAAAAAAAGAATGAAATTATCAAATTAGGAAAAACATACTAAATTATTTTTAAAAATGGAGGTTAGCATAATTTAAGCCAAGTGTGGTGATACGTTTGTAATCCCAGCACGTGGGAGGCCTAGACAGGAGGATCCAGAGTTTGAGGCTCACTTGAGCTGCAAAGAGACCACCTGGCTCAGACACAAAGAAAAGAAAGTATACTTTAAAACCCACAGAATAAAGATGGCCTTAAGTTGGAAATTTCCTATGTAAACAAGTTGTGTGTGGTTAAATAAAAATAGCAAAGTTAAAGAGATAAATGATAACTGGAAAAAATGATTTAAATAAAAAGGCTAATTTCTTTGTAATTAAAAATTCACAAATAATAGAAAAATGAACAAAGAAAGTGACCTAATATCTTATTTTAGAAATAAGGCTAGTAGGGAAATTGTTCAGTCTTTCTCACGAAAGAAAAGCACATTAAAAGGGAAAGTGGTCATGTACACCTATACTCTCAGCACTCAGGAGACCCAGGCAGGAGGAGGATTGTCCTGAGTTTTCAGGCCAGCCTGAGCTACATAGTACCAGTCCAGCCAGAGTTACCTAGCAAGACTTTGCCTAAAACAACAAAACTAAATAAATTTTTAAAAAGCACATTTTCAAAAGAAAGGAATACGTATTAACATAGTAAGATACTAGTTGCTGCCTAAGTATAGCAAGGATTTGGAGTTTTAATTTTCAGTTTTGAGGCATTGGGGAATTCTCTTATATACTGTTGGTATGGAATACAGTAATTTAAAATGCAAACAGCTTTTGAACCAAGTATTGTACTACTAGAAGTATTATCTGCAGAAATACTTTCACATACAAAGGCTAGAAGGGAATGTTATACTTACTTTGTATGTAAAAATGCCATAGATATTTTCTTAAAGCAGGTAGATAAGTAGGTTTAGTATGGTCTATCTGTATAACATTATGTATTCTCGTATGTGCCTGGAACATTTATTTCCTCAACTCTAGGTACATTGAAGAAAGCTGGCTTAAATTTTAAAAAGTCCTCCTTTCTGGCAGCTGTCTTCTAGCCTTACCTCCCCCTCTGAGCTGCCAGTTGCTGGCATGCTCTGGAGAGCTCTGTGGGGTCTTGTTTAGGACATCTGACAGTTTTTGTTCGCTACATTTAATCATAGGATTGATAAAACATTCAGAAAATATTGATAAGAAGTCAAACCAGGATCTAGTTAAAATAATCTTTTCATATCTGGACTTAATCATTTTCTTGAAAGGATTTAATGTTTCTTTCTTACCTTTAAATCACCTAGATCTAATCTTGATATTTTTCACATTTGTATGATGACAACTTGTTGGTTTAGGATTTTAGCATCCAAGTGTAAAGCCATACAGTAAGTCAGCCTGAGGTCAGTCTTGGGAAATTGATAGTCCTAAAACCTAGAGAAAGTAAGTCAGTTAATTTCTCTGAAACTCAGTTTCTTCATCTATAAATGAAAATAATGTTTGAGTGATAATGTTAGTATTAAATGAGATGATCTGTGTAAAATTTGTAGCAGAGAATTGTGATGTTGTGGAAAGTAATCCTCCCTTTCCTTGAAAACTTGTAGAGATAATTAGTAAAGCATATGTCTTTCTTTTAGACTTAAAATATACAGATATAAAGTGGACAGCATTTTATGCAGCATAGTGTCCCATGAAAATTTCTTTCTACTTTTTTGCTGCAGTGTTGAAAGTCTTTAAAGACCAAGTCATTTGTGTTGTGACAGAAAAAAGATGGAAGTGATTCAGGAACTGCATAAACCATCAGCAAGCCTGGAGTGTGACCACTGTGGTTTCAGAGGCACTGATTATGAAAATGTGCAGATCCATATGGGCACCATCCATCCCGAATTCTGTGATGATATGGATGCTGGCGGACTGGGCAAGATGATATTTTACCAGAAGAGTGCAAAGCTCTTTCACTGCCATAAGTGCTTTTTCACCAGCAAGATGTACTCTAATGTGTACTATCACATCACATCCAAACATTCGGCCCCAGAGAAGTGGAATGATAAGCCAAAAAACCAACTGAACAAAGAGACAGATCCTGTGAAAAGCCTTTCTCTTCCTGAACACCAGAACACACCCTCTAGCCCAACAGAACTAATGCCGACCCCAACCCTCCCTGCAGAAACACAGAAACTTGGTCCAGGCTTGTCTCCAGAGTCACCAAATTCTGTTCCTCCTTCCCTAGAGCCTCAGAACCCTAGCCCTGTTGTTTCTTCTGAGCAACAGGCCCCTTGTCTTCCTGCTGAGCTCTCAAAGCCTGCTCCTGTTTCTTCCCCTGAATGTCCAGAACCAGCCTCTGTGGTTTCTGAACCACAGAAGCCTGACCGAGTTCCTTCTCCTGCGCCACAGAAGGTTATCCCCGTTTCTCCCGAGCCAGTAAAGTCTACTCTTGCTAGCTCCAAGCCCCAGAAGCACTCACCCTTTGCAGATACAGGACCCCCACTTTCAGCCTTGTCCCCAGAGTCACCAGTTCTGGCCACTTCCCCTGAGCCTTGGGGGCCATCCCCAGCTCCATCTCCAGAGTCTAGGAAGCCAGCACGGACTGCCTCCCCTGAGCCAAGGAAGCCATCTCCATCAGAGTCTCCTGAACTTTGGATACCATTCCCTGCCATCTCTCCAGAGCCTCGGAGACCAGCCCCAGCTGTTTCACCAGGTTCCTGGAAGCCAGGGCCACCTGGTTCCCCCAGGCCTTGGAAGTCTAGTCCTTCAGCGACTTCAGGACCTTGGAAATCAACTAAGCCTGCTCCATCTGTGTCTCCTGGACCTTGGAAGCCAATTCCTTCTATATCACCTGGGCCTTGGAAACCAACTCCATCTATGTCCTCTGCATCCTGGAAGTCTTCAGTTTCATCTGGTTCTTGGAAAACTTCCCCCACATCTCCAGAGTCGTGGAAGTCGGGCCCACCAGAGCTCCGAAAGACAGCTCTCACTTTGTCACCTGAACATTGGAAGGCAGTTCCCCCTGTGTCTCCTGAGCTTCGCAGACCAGGCCCACCCCTCTCCCCAGAGATCCGCAGTCCAGCAGGTTCTCCAGAGCTCAGGAAGCCTTCAGGGTCACCAGACCTTTGGAAGCTTGCTCCTGACCAGCGGAAAACTTCCCCTGCTTCCCTAGATTTTTCTGAGTCCCAGAAAAGTTCCCCTGGCAGTTCTCCTGATCTCCGGAAGTCTTCCTTTATTTTGGAGTCTCAGAAGTCTAATGTCTTCCCTGAGACACGGAAACCAGGTCCTTCTGGGCCATCTGAGTCCCCCAAAGTAGCCTCTGATATATGGAAGCCTGTCCTCTCTACTGATGCTGAGCCTAGGAAGTCCACACTTTTTCCTGAGCCCACCAAAACAGTTCCTCCTGTTTCTCCAGAGCCACGAAAGCGTGTACTTTTCCCAGAGTCCCGGAAGCATGTACTTTTCTCTGAGCTCACCAAGTCTGCTGTATTCTCAGAGGCTCAGAAGGCCACTGAGCTTAATGATGAGCTACAGCTGGAAGCTGTTGATGACACCCAGTCTGATCCTCTGGTCCAGGAAGAAGCTATATCTATAGGTTCTATACCTAAGAAACTTTTAGAAGATGCTTTATTCCCTTCCTCTAAGAAGCTCAAGAAGGACAGCCAGGAGAACTCAGATGCTGAGCTCAGTAGCAGTGAACACGTCAGAACAGATTCAGATACTGTAGATATCAGGGGTCAAGAATCAAGCAGTGATCAAGAGCAGGTAGATGTCGAATCTGTTGATTTCAGCAAAGAGAATAAAATGGAGATGAGTAGTCCAGAGCAGTCCAAAAATGTGCTACAGTTCACTGAAGAGAAGGAAGCGTTCATCTCCGAAGAGGAGATTGCAAAGTATATGAAGCGTGGAAAAGGGAAATATTATTGCAAAATTTGTTGCTGTCGTGCTATGAAAAAAGGTGCTGTTTTGCATCACTTAGTTAATAAGCACAATGTCCACAGCCCATACAAGTGCACAATTTGTGGAAAGGCATTTCTTTTGGAGTCTCTCCTTAAAAATCATGTAGCAGCCCATGGGCAAAGTTTACTTAAATGTCCACGCTGTAATTTTGAATCAAATTTCCCAAGAGGCTTTAAGAAACACTTAACTCATTGTCAAAGCCGGCATAATGAAGAGGCAAATAAGAAGCTGATGGAAGCTCTCGAATCGCCCCTGGAAGAGCCACAGATCTAGTCTTCAAGCACCATGTCAGTACTTGCCCTTCAATGTTTGCCAAAATTGTAGCTTGTTAAGTAGCCTAGTTAGATCTGTAGGTGGTGTTGTGCAGTGTATCCCATTTACTTGTCTTAATAGTGTTACAAAGAATAAGCACTTGGTTATTTTTTCATGAGCTCTTGTTTATGTGACTGCCTATTTTTTAAGTCATTACATTTATATATTCCAGATGGATGCAATTCATTTTCTTTAAACATATTTTAGTGGTAATACAAGGAACTAGGCTTTCCATTTAATAAACAAGAGAAATTTTAACCCTAATTAAACCCTCCCCCCCTTACCCCCCCCCCCCCCCCCCCCGTGTGTGTGTGTGTGTGTGTGTGTAAAAACTGATCTCAGATCATAGAAGTCATTAGGTAGAGGGCTCGGTGGTAGAGCACTTGCCTAGCGTGCTGATACTTCATCAGTCCCAGGGCTCAATCCCCAATTTAAAAAAAGATAGGTGGGATGTTTAGGAATTTGGCGTGGAACATAAATTTGAGAAAAATTTCGTTACCTTAAATGTGTTTTTGAGTCATAATTTTCTCTTTGGTCAAATAAAATTAGTTCATAAATCTGTAATAGTTTCTAGATGTTTATTATTATAGAGAGTTGGAGTCTTAGTTTAGGGTCACTGGTTTTCTGCTGACAGGACAGTTGAGTAGGTATTTAAAGCAATTTGGTATTTTCTGCAGGAGGCCAAGAAGGCCATTGTGGTTCAGGGTCACACTTGCCCTTAGTTGCCAATGGAGTCTTCATATGGTATCTTGCCCTTCTCTTTCCGGCCAGCTCACATTAACAGATGATTGAGCCTTAATTGCCAAATGTGTTAGAGTTTGTACCTCCTACTCCTGGGCCTTACATGGCCCCTGTTTGGGCTCAAGACCAGGGTAATGGGTAGGAGTGGAAAGTCTTCCAGTTTCACAATAAAAAAATTTTATAAATAGAGCCATTGTGGCGGTGCACACCTGTAGACCCAGCTACTTGAGAGGCTAAAGTAGGGAGCATCACTTGAGCCCAGGAATTGAAGACCAGCCTGGGCAGCATAGTGAAACCCTATTTCAAACCAAACTTAGAGGCATTCCTGTTTGAGAAGTATTTTAATTTTGTTTTTCACAGTTTTTTTGTTGTAAATAACCTCGTTCATGGATTATTTTATTCTAAGATATTTTGTTAAATGTGTATCAACCAAATTAAAAAGGCTTTTATGTCAGCATCTTCCTGTGTGCTTTCTTTTAATAACCATGTTGTAGTCAAGACTTCGTGACCACGAGGGAAAGAAAAAATAGGAAAAACAGGAAAGGTTTATTTTGGCTCATGGATTTGGAGGTTTCAGTCTATGGTGGCTCCATTGCATGTGGGCCATCAGAAGGCAGAAGCATGGCAGAGGAACATTGCTCACCTCACGGCAGCCAGGAAGCAGAAAAAAGTAATGGGAAGGGGCCAGGGCCAGATCCATTCCCTCTAAGGCACATCCCTACTGATGTACTTCCTCCAAGTAGGCCTCACCTTCTACCTTTTCACCACCTCCCAACAGTCTGTTCAGCTGTGAATCCATCAGTGGCTTAAACCATTGGTCAGGGCAGAGCCTTCCATAATTCTGGAAATGCCCTGCCAGGCACACCAGAGGTCTGCTTGACTAATGTCCTAAGTGTCTCAGTACACCAAATTGACAAGATTAATACAGTGAATTTCATTTTCACTGTGGCACTCAATTTTAAAGAATTTTTTTAACTAGCAGTCTGCAGTTGTGGTTGGTTGACCTGTAGCTTTGCTTATAACATGAGAAAGAAATCCAGGTTCTACCAAGTTTGGCTTTTTCAGAAGATCTATTTCTACCTTAGGGGTCAAATAGTTTGGTGTCTTAGTTTGTTCTTCATTGCTGTGACAAAACAGCACTACCAACTTGGGGAGGAAAGGGTTTATTCAGCTTACATCTCCCAGGTCGTAGTTCATCAGGGACCCCAAGGTGGGAACTCAGGGCAGGAGCTGGAGCATAGGCCATGGAGGAACGCTGTTTACTGGCTTGCTCCCCTGGCCCCTGCTCAGCCTGCTTTCTTATGCAACACAGGCCCATCTGCCCCGGGGGGCACCACCCACAGTGGGCTGGGCCCTCCCACATCACTCATCAAGAAGATGCCCCTCAGACATGGCCACAGGCCAGTCCAATAGAGGTAATTCCCCAATTGAGGCTCCCTCAACCCAGGTGTGTCAAGTTGACACTAAAGCTATCCAGCACAGTTGGAGTCTGGTCAACAAATGTAAGTGGCCTCTGTACCCCAAATGGAAGACAAACACATGGTCAGTAGAACTGTAAAATGTGGCTATGTTCTATTAAAGGTCACACATTAAACAGAACAAAATTTAAAGAAAAAATGATGCCACTCAAATACGAAACAAGTCAAATTGGGTGTTTGCTTTTGATAGGTTTCATGCAACCCAAGTTGGCCTTGAACTTGCTGTGTAGCTGAACTTTCCTCTGATCTACCTCCCAAATGCTGGAATTACAGGCATACCCTGCCATGCCTGGTTTTGTATGATTCTGGGCACTGAACATGGGTACCTTGTGTTTGCTAGGCAAGTTGGTAAACTGCTGCATTCTCAGCCCTGGCTCATCAAGTAGTATTTAGGAAAAGACGTGCACCAACCAGCAATTCAAGGGATGAATTCAGTGACAACTGGAACTGTACATCTGTAGCTTCAAAATATATAGAATACAGGCTAATGAACTGAAAAATAGTGGGACAACTAATTCCCCTCAAATGAGGAGCTTGTAAATATAAGTGCTACATAGATCTGAACTTCCCTAGGTACTATATATCTTTTACTATCAGAAATTGGAGGTTAGGCATATTTCCAAGTACACATTGACATGAACAAGCCTTAGAATGAATTTAAACCTCCAAGAACTGAAATATTTGTAAATCCTTATCATTGTGGAATCAAGTTAGGAATCAATAGAACAAAAAGTTTCAGAAGTTTGGAGAGTGACACCCATCTGAGTGATGAAACAAAAGTTTAGAAATCATTTTGCATCAAGTGATGGTAAGTAAATACATGACAAAAATTGTGAGATGCACCTAGAGGTATGGAATGAGGAAAGTTGAAATATTTGTGTTTATGCATCTAAAAGAGAACTTGAAAGTGAATTCTGTAACCATGCCTTAGGAAACAGCTGTGGCCCACTGGCAGCCTAGTCAAGGTCCTAGGAGACTGGCTGGGTATAGAGACCATGCATCATCACAGATGCCTGTGGTGCCAGTACCTCCTAACAAAGACAGTTACCCAGGAAATGGAACTAGATCTTACAATGCACTGATGGAATTGCTTAATCTTATATGAAAATATTTCAGCTAATTCTGGAGATTCTGGTAAATTGCATAAGGAGAAAAGATGTCCACATTCTGGAATTGTCTTCAAGAATTAAAAAGATGTTGAGTTTGGCAGTTTGTGCCTCTACAGCAGAAAAGTGCAAGGTGGCTTAACCTTTTATCACAGTCCTGGAGACAGAAGTAAAGACAAGGTGCCAGCTGAGTCACTTCCCTGCAAGGGGCCTTGCTGTATCCCCATGTGGGAGAGAAAGCTTCCATAATTATGAACGGGATATTGCTAAAAGACTGGAAAGGGATGGTTGCTGTCAAACGGAAATGTAGAACGTGTTCCTACATGCAGAGAGAAAGGGCAGTCCTTGCATTGCTTCAGCAACTCTTGAAGTTGGTGACTTCTAGGGGGCATGTGTTGCCAGGAAAGCCTGGCTTCTGCTTAGGGTCTCTAGCATCATGGGAAGGGTAACTATGAGAGAGAAAGGAGATCATGTGGCATGATGAGGGGCCTGAGAGAGGCCAGGCTGGATTTTTCTTAATGACAGCCCATACCCCTGTAAACTATTCCAATCCCATGAGACAACATTAATCCATTATGAGAGTGAAGGCTCCATGACCCAATTACCTTGATCTCTTATCTGTTTCTGTCTCTTTTTTTTTTTTTTTTTTTTTTTTTGGTCTTTTTGAGACAGGGTCTCCCTGTAGCCCCAGCTGTCCTGGAACTCACAAAGATCCTCCTGCCTCTGCCTCCCAAGTGCTGGGATTAAAGGTGTGCACCACCACACCTGGCTCTCTCTTTTGAGACAGGGTTTCCCTATATAGCCCCAGGATATGAGGGAGCAAAGTGTCTGCAGGTCTTCACACAGCCCCTGTATGACCAGCTGAGAGTCACCTCCTTGCTGGATATCCAGGTCCCAGTGAACACAGGAAAGGCCTCAGGCTGAGGCTGGATGGACCCTAGATCACTGGGTTTCTAGGAGGCTGTTGTGTGTAATGAGGCTATGTGCCAACTAAGTTTTGAACATTTATTTTTCTCTTTTTTGAGACAGGGTCTCCCTGTAGCCCCAGCTGGCCTAGAACTCACTATGTAGACCAGGCTGGCCTTGAACTTACAAAGATCCACCTGCCTCTGCCTCCCGAGTGCTGGGATTAAAGGTGTGTGCCACCATGCTCAGCTGCTTTGAACAATTTTTAATTTTTGTTTGTTTTTTTTAGTTTTAAGTCAGAGTCTAACTATGTAGATCAGGCTGGCCTTGAACTCACAGAAATCCACCTGCCTCTGCCTCCCAAGTGCTGGAACTAAAGGCATGCTCTGCCATGCCCCAAAAATATTTTGTTTGAGACAAGGTTTGCTATGTAGCCCTGGTTGGCCTGGTACTCACTGAAACCCAGGATGGTCTTGAACTCACAGCAATTCTGATTTAGCATCCTGAGTGCTAGGATTACAGGTATGTGCCACCATACCCAGCTCATAACAAAATTTTAAGAATTTTAAGGGCCATATTTGTCCAATTTAAAATACTCCAGATTCTCTAATTCTTAGAACAATTCATTTGATATTTGAGTTATGAAATGGTCACTATCTTGACCAGAAAGTCATCATTCTGCTTTGCCGCAAAGGTCCATTCATTTAAAATGGTATTTCAAGTAGAACGAGTGCTCCATATCTAGGCTGTTAATAAAATTTTTGTATGATCTGCCTGTACTTAAAAAGACTTGCTTGCTTCCCTAAAATGGAGTCCTGCTACTCTCTAAATCATTGCTTAAAATATTTTTGTTGTTGTTGCTGTTGGGATTTTTGTTTGTTTTTGTTTTTTTTGGGGGGAGGGTTGAGACAGAGTCTCAACTATGTAGCCCTGTTGGCCTGGACTTGCAGTGTAGACTAGGCTGGCCTTGTGGCAGATCCCTGTGAGTTCAAAGCCAGCCTGGTCTACATAGTAAGTTCCAGGACAGCTGGGGCTACAGGGAGACCCTGTCTCAAAAAGACCAAAGGAAAAAGGATGTTTTAAAATGTTTTTGCAGAAAATTTTAATAAATTTCCATTTATCATTGGAATTTTACTTCAAACGATAGAAAGGGGGTTTTGTTGTTAAGCATACTTATATTGGGCTGAAGATGGCTCAGCAGTTAAAAGCCTGTAATGCTCTTGCAGAGGACCTGTCTGTAAGTCATTTCTGCTTTAGTAAGTAACCCTTCATCTATATTCCTGCGAAAAACCCAGATAAAACTCATTGGTTCACCAAGTTGGATTTTGGTGCAATCCTTACTTTGGTCTGTTCTTGTGTTAGATTTAGGAGAGCAAAAAAAGGAATGGAGTTTAAAGTTAAGAAATAAGAAACAGAGTCAGACCTGCAACAGGCAAGGAATGTGTCCTTCATTCAGAGAACACAGCAAAGGGCAGAAAAACCTTTCCTCAGAATGAGAGCATCTGCATCCAAGGGAGGGGCAGCTTCTGCTTTTATAGGAATTCTCTTCACAGCTGCAGGCGTTTACTCAGTGCCAGGGTCTGATGTCCTTGATGAGGGTCTTCCTCCCAAGATTATTTTCTCAGTCAGGTGAGCTATCTTAGGGCACTAAAGGAGACAGGTTGGCTCCATTAAGTCTCCCTCAGTCCAGGGAGTAACCAGTTAATAAGGCTTGAGCAAGGCCAGCCTGCCAAGTTAGACACTTTAAGGGACTTACGACATTCCCTAATGAGGCCTGTGGCTCTTCTGCAATTTATACATTCTGTCACGTTGGTTCCCTATCTGGGGTGCGTAGGTATTTGTTCATGTCTCCCCAGGAACAGTTCACACAACAACATGCAAATCTCACTGAAGCCCAAGCTGGTCTCAAGCTCTTTATGTAGCTCTGTGTAGATAAAAGGATTGTGTTCTTATGACTGTGCTGTGCACTTGACCAGTGATTAAATTTCTATAGTATAATTATGGTGGTTTGAAAGAAAAATGTCCCCTATAGGCTCATATATTTGAACTCTTGGTCCTCAGGTGGTGGTGCTGGTTGGGGAGGTTATAGAACTTTAGGACATGGAGAGGGTGGGCTTTGAGAGTTTGTAGCTCCCCACTTACAGTTCCCTCTTTCACTGCTTCCTATGGTGATTGAGATGTGAACTTTCAGCTTCCTGCTTCTGCCCCCATGACTTCCCCACTGTTAAGGACTTCTAGACCCCTGGAACCATAAGCCAAAATAAACTCTTCCTCAGTTGCTTTCAGTCATGGTAATTTATCACAGCAACAGAAGAATAATGAATGCAGAAGTTGGTACCAGGAATAGGGTTGCTGTAAAGACACTGATCATACTGTTTTGTTTTGTTTTGTTTTTGTTTTGTTTTGTTTTGTTTTGAAGGAATGTGGAAGGCTTTAGAATTTTGGACTAGAAATTCAGGTAAAGGACTAGAAAAGCAGGTAAAAATGCTGTAGGCAAAGCTTAGTGCGCCATTCTAGTAGAGGCCCAGAAGACAGTGCTGAGAGCAGTGCATATGGTAGAGGCTCCGTTTGTGAGGTTTCAGGGAACAAGGTCTCTCTTAGCAACTATGCTAGAGTCCATTTGTGTGTGTGTGTGTGTGTGTGTGTGCATGTATATATATATACATATATATATTTATTATTTATTTATTTATTTATTTAATGTGTATAAGTGTAATGCCTGCATGTATGTAAGTACACCCATTTCGTGCAGTGCCCATGGAAGACAGAAGAGGGTGCGGGATACCCTGGAACTAGAGTTGCGGATGGTTGTTAGCTACCATGTGGGTGCTGGGATTCAAACCCAGATCCTCTGCAAGAGCATCCTGTGCTCTTAACCACTTAGCCCCATAGCCTCACATTCTTATAAACTAAGTAAATGTTTAGTTTTCCCTACAAGAGGAATAGAAATCAGCCTTAGTCACCATTGACTCATGGATTTCAATCCCTATTCAAAAGTGCCAGATACACAGAAGCAAAACTGAGATTCTTTATCTTTCTCAGAGTAGTTTTAGGTCTCCAAACACTTCAATCCTTAAAATGTAGTTTGAAGACTTTAAAGGAGCAAAGCCTTGCTCAGAAGAACCTAATTAGAATTAAAATGTAGGCAAAGCATACTGTTTTTCCCCCCTACCTTTATTTATAAAGAAGACACTTCCTCTGATACAGACACAAATGCTGCTACATTCCAAAGGGTCCATTAACAACAACAACAACAACAAAATAGGAAAAAGCAGTGGGACCTCAGCTCACAACAATGTGTGTAGCCCATACTCAGGAACCAATGGGAACATGGTCTTGGGTAGGATATCTCACCTTAAAGACAGGAAACAGTTCTTCATCAGGAAGGCACACACACATACACAAAAAAAACCCACAAGGCAGAAAGTGCCACCTTCAATCTTCGGCATCATCAAACTGTCCTGTTTCAAAGACCATCTTAGAATAATGTGGTATCAGTGGAGGTGGATGGTGCCAACTGGGGTCATACATCATGTCTCCCTGTGGGGCACAGCACACCCAAGGTTTGATCTCTTGAGTAATGCTCCCCTGGATGTCATCAGCATCTGCAGACAGTTTCAAAAAACAGGTTAGAGAAAGCAGGGAAAGATAAAATGGATTGCACGAGAAAATGTCTAGGGGAACGAAGCTTACACACATTTTAATAACAACACAGATATGTACACACACATACACACACACACACACGTGTACACATATACACAAGCACACCCTTTCCTGAGGAACTGCAAACAAGGCATTCTGAGCAGTCAATTTGTTCTTCTCAGACACAGTTCTCAGCAGTGAAAAGGAATCAGATGGTTAACAAAGTACTTCCTTACGAGCTGCTCAGCTCAAAGACTTCTGGAGAGAAGAGCATTTTCTCCTTGATAAAACACAGTAATATGCTGTGACAAAGAAGCAATCATAAATTTCAGTCCCAGAACAAAGATGAGGCTGAACTCATGTATAAGGTACCTCTTCCAAACTATTTGCCTTTAGAGGCAGCTTGGAAGGGTCTGAGCAGCTCTGGCTCAGGACCCCAGAAATTCCCAACCTACCATAAGGATTGCCTTGGTCTGCTTTCAACTCCAAGTCCCAGTCTTCATTGAAAAGATCTGCAGCCTGCTCCACAGGTGGACAGGCTGTTCCTCCTGGCTGCCCCCAGGCATACAGTTCCCCATCAGCCTCTTCCTCCTCCACAGGAAAGCCTTCCTCTTCAGAACATAGGCCCTCACCCTGGGTAGGAATATCACTAGGGATGCTCTGGGCTCCACTGGCTAAGAAATCAACAAAAAGATTTCAAAGGTGATAAAATTACAGGAGATCTGCTCATACACTTAGAAAATTTCTGGCAGACTTTCTAAAAGGATAGTAAAACAAGTAGACACACCCCCTTAGTTACCTGAGCATTCCAACAGTGTTCAGTTTATATTTTAGAAACAGGGTCCGTTATTTTCTTTTGATAAGATGCTTATCTTACACAAAGCCACTGAGTCCTGGGCTGTAAGTTCACACAGAGGGCCTTGCACAGGTGACATTTTTAGGTGGTTTGCGTGTCCCTGAGTCCAGGGCTTCTGGCAAACGGTATGCTTTTACTATTTAAGTCAGGACTGCATTTTTCTCTTTAATTTCTCCTCTCTCACTTAAGTGAGTGCAAATACAAAGGGAAAACGGGAGAAGAGCAGCACCCATCCAGTCCCCACATTCTTCCTCCTGAACTAGGGGAAGCTCCATAGCAATGTAACAAGGCCTGGGGCAGGACAATGGGCCTCCATATCATGGGAGTATTACGGTGATACCAGGTCTGAGGCAGGGAAGGAGCAAGCCTGAAAACTGCTATGGTGTTACTACTGTAATCACAGCTAGAAAGCAATGAAGTTGCATGGCGTCTGTAGGCAAACTGCCCGAGTTCAGACCTGCTCTGCCAATTACTAAGAATGTAACTCAGTTGAAATTATTTCTACCAATTCTCTAATATCTTAAATGTGGAATTACCATATAACTCAGCAATTCCACCTGTAACTGTATACCCCAAAGAACTAAAAGCAGTATCAAATGAAACTAGACGTTCACTGCAGCACTATTCAGTCACCAATGTCCATCAGTGAATGAATAACCAACAAAATGCAGAACAGTACAGAACGGTTCAGTCACAAAAGCAGTGAAGTGCTGATATGCACCACTATGTGGTGAATGAACCTTGAAAACATACTGAGTTGAAAGACGCCAGACAAAGGATACTACATATTGTATAATTACATTTGCAGTCAGTAGTCACATATGCTTATCCATAATAAGTCAATTATTAGAGACAAAAAAAATGATCAGTAGCTAGGGACTCAGGAACTAGAGAATGAAGTCTGTCTTCCTGTAGATACAAGATTTCCTTCTGGGGTAATGCAAATATTCTGGAACTAGCAGTGATGGTTGTACAACACTGTTACTGTGCTGAACATCACCAAACTGTATGTTCTGATATAGTTAAGTGGTACATTTGAAGTATATATCTTTTGCCACATTAAAAAAATAGTTATTAGGTTATTGTGAGTTTATTTAGGAAATAAAAAGGGGAAACACTTGGAGCTGTGCCTCATATACAGTGAGTACCGCCAGATCCAGATGCTGTGCTTACACCATTCTGTACTTGCTCTATCTAGACCAGCACTAGCCATGAGAACTTTCTTCCTGGATAGAAATGCTCCAGGTGATGCTGTTCAGCAGTGTGGGGGCGTGTCACATGCGCTCACTGGGCTTGGTCACAAAGGGGCTGAATTTCTCATTTATTTAATTATAATTCCATAGTACCAGGGTCTAGTGGGTATTGTACTGGGCAGTACCATTATAGACCTTCGTATCCAACTCTGAAACAACCCAGGAGGTATTACCAGCCCCATTTTAAAGATAATGAAAGACGAAGTGACTTTTCTAAGGCCACAAAACACAGGCCTGGACTCTCTGAACTAGATCTGAAATTGAAACATTTTTTCCTAGCTACAGTCTATACACTCTCCACTGCCTCAAGCTGTTCCTCCCAGGGAAAGGGGTGGCTTGGATACAGGGAAAGTCCAGTACTTCCTTGGAACTTCCAAATAAGGGCTCCACTGAAACACTGGGTAGTGGTGATTCCCTGGCAGAGGCTAGCATGAGAAAGTACAAAAGACACAGGCTTTTCCTGTTCCTTCTCCATCTCTTCCAACATCCACCCCAGTCTCTGCTGTCTACTTGCCTAGTCGATCCATGGCCATCTCAGTCTCTCGCTCCTGACCAGAGAGGTCAGCTGTGGCAAAGCCAGCCTGTGGAAGAAGAAATAATTACCAGGAACTTGGGTATCTGGGACACAGCCCTGCCTTGAAGTTCCAAACCCACCTCCCATACTGCCCTTCCCACTGTGGGGCTGGTATCTGCCTGTGAGACTCAGGAAGGCCTAGCTCATTCCTATTCCTCTAGGCCTCATCCCAGCAACACTTCACCACTCAGGCCACTGGGAGTACCTTTTTCCATTAGCCACTAACACAGCTGCCAATTTTGCCATTTACAGAGTCCGCCCCTTCCCTGGGCCCTCACTTCAGAAGTCTGAGTCCCGGGACTTTTCCAAGCTCAGAGACCCTAGAGCCAGGGAGGACAGTTCCCAGGCCCTAGAGTTTTAATTTCAGCTTTGTAAACCTTTTCCTCTATGTTTATATATTTTAATCACTCCAACTTTATCCCTTCTTCTTGGCCAGGATTGATAGCTGTTTCCTGTGCCTGCTGCCTCCATGCATCTTTGCCCTTTCAGTTACTTAACAAGGTTTTATTTAACAACTCTTAACAAATTGTCTCCCCAGTGATACATGGGAGAACCAGAGTTATAGTTCCTATGCAGTGATAAACACTAAAAGGGATACTTAAATCCCCATGGCCAACCAGATTATTTTTTGCCCCATTACTTAAATGTTCCTTAAACTCTATCACTTCCAAGATCTCTTTCCAATGGAAGCAAATGTTCAGAGCCTGCACGGTTAGGCCTGGTTTCAATCTTAGCTCTACCATTCATTTAGGCTGTGACCTATGAAAACTGGGGGTTATTGTTCTGACCTTGCAAGGGTCTTACGCTAATATAACACAAAAACATCTAAGATGGGCTGGAGATGTAGCTCAGTTGGGAGAATGCTTGCCTAGCATGCACAAAGCCCTCAGTTCAATTCCCAGCACCACATGAAACCAGGAACAGTAGTGCACACTTGGAATCCCAGCATTCCAAAGGTGGGGGCAGGAGGATCAGTGTCTTGACTACATAGTGAGCCCCTGTCTCAAAACCAGAAACCAAAAAGGCACAAAGGTAGCAACAAAAAATACCTATTATGATGCAGGAAAGAAATATTTCTTGGACTTAAATACACTTTAAAAAAAAAAGGATTTATTTTTATTTTATATATGCTTGTTTGTGTGATTGCTTGTGTGTAAGGGTGCCTATGGAGGCCAGAAGAGAGTGTGAGATCCCCTGGAGGACTAGTTACAGATGGTTGTGAGCCACCTGATGTGGGTGCTGGGAAATGTGAACTCTGCCTTCTGCAAGAGCAGGACGTGCTCTTAACTGCTGACCCATCTCTCAGGCCTTAAGTTCACTTTTTATTTTACATCTAAATTGTACTTGGCACTCACTCTGATCATGCCAGGCATGCCAGGGCTTTAATGACTCAATTCCACCTCCTGAGGTCAGTGGTAATCAGAGTCCACTGCTGCCCGCTAAGGGGTTGGACCTCACCTGAACTTCCTCACCATCTCCCTACCTGCCTATCTGCCCAGTCTTACAAAGGGTAATCACTACTATACTTGAAACCATCAAGCACCATCTACTGCCATCACAGATCAGCTAGGCCACTCGGGGTGCCTCTAACCTCCATCGATTGGCTGAAATAGTCGGCCTTTGGTAAAGTCTGCTCTAGGACCACGTTGAGGCCACTCACCCTGAACTCCCTATCTCCAGTGCTTTACTGGGCCACCCCCTTCTCACATAGGAGAGCAACTGTAACACCCTTTCCTGCTCAGCCCTGACAAAATTAGTCTTCCCCTTTTCTGAAATCCAAAGTAATTTTCTTCGCACATCTATTGCTACAGTAATCATGTTTTGGTGCAAGTACCGTCTTTGATGCTCAAGTAAGCATTCCATTCATACACCCAATTAACAAACGTGTGTTTGTGCCAGGAATAAGGTTGGAATTCTGGTACAGTTTTAAACAGGATGCCTATAGTCAAGAAGCTCACTGCACAAGAGATGGACGCTGTGTACGTGCAGGTCATGGAAAAAGGCTGTAAGGCGGGCATTTGAAAACCAGTTTCTGGAAATGTGCGTCACACCAGGCCTTTCAGTTTCATCAAAGAGAAGAAGGCAAGCTACACATCCCCACCAATGCCCAGGGGTCCAAAAGGTGAAGTCCCCTCTCGCCGCCCACCTGGCTCTGGCCCCCAGCCGCGGGCGCCAGCTCAGGGCCACCTGCTACTCCCTCCATCACTCGCGCAGTGCTGGGGTCGGGCGGTCCTTCGGTCCTTTTCCTCCGGCGCTCGGCACCACCTGGGCTGCAACCCCCGCGCCTTCCCGCGCCCGCCGTTACCGGCTCTGCGTGCTCGGCCTCTCCAGCCGCGCGCGAGCCCCACCGCTTCCCGCCTGGCGAGCTCACCTCCGCGCCGGGCACCTCCTGCGCACTCGGCTCCTCCGGACCCCGGCCCGCGGCCGCCAGAGAGTCCATGCCAGGCGCAGACAGCCCGGCGCTGTCCAGGCCACGTGACGGCCGACATGCCGCGGACCAGCCAACCAGCGCGGCGCTCCGGCCCAGGGGCGGGGCAGCGCAGCTCCCGCAGC
>NW_008333898.1:112875-126602 GCF_000622305.1 Nannospalax galili
ACGGGGGGGGACGGGGACGGGGCGGGGGACGTCGGCTGCGAGCTCCTCCAGTGGTTAGTGCAGAGTCCCAGGCCGGCGCCCTCCCTGACCAGCCAAGTCGGAGTCTTCCCGCTGCAGGATTAACTGACCATCTACCCCATAGCAAGGACAGCCCAGCCGTCACAGAGTTTTCTAGAATTTAGGCTGCGACTGGACTACCGCATTCACTAAACGGGTAAGACAGTTCAGCAGCCTGGAGACTTGCAACCTTGAGTTAATATAGCCTTTAAAGCCAATCCATGAGGAACCAGGATAGAGAAAACAACCTGACACCTCTCCGCTAACATTCTGTGCTTGGACTCAAACCTCCATCTTTCAAGGCGCAGAGTCTTGTAGGCTACAATCTGGTTATCTTAGATAGCCTTGGCAGCTGGCTGCAGGCAGGTGTGTGTGTGTGTGTGTGTGTGTGTGTGTGTGTGTGTGTGTGTAGGAAATAACCCAGCTGTAGAGACAGCTTAGTAGCAAGCTAGTTCAAGGTATGGTAATCACAAAAGCTCAGATTTTGGGATACTAGGAGAGCCTCTTCATCTCCCTTAAATAATGTGTTAGTAAATGACCTTAGGTCTCTGGGTCTCTAGATCAACACTGCCCCAAAGAATCTTCTGCAATGGTGGAAATAAAATATCTATTAGCAGCTGGTCGTCATGGTGCATGCCCTCGATCCCAGCACTCGGGAGGCAGAGTCAGGCGGAGCTCTGTGAGTTCAAGGCCAGCCTGGCCTACATAGTGAGTTCCAGGCCAGCTGGGGCTACAGAGAGATCCTTTCCCCAAAAAAAGAAATCTCTATTGTCTGTGCTGTCCACTATAGTTACCATGTGTTTATTGAGCATTTAAAATAGGGCCAATATAAATAAGAAAATGAATTATTTAATTTCAGATGTAATTAGTACATGTGGCTACCACAGCTAACTGCAACTCTAGGTGAACTAGTTAGATGCATTCTCATAGCATGCAATCAGGAGAACTGTACACAGCAATATGATAACCCAAGGGTGACCAACCTCCTAGCCTTGCCTAAAGTGGCCTACCACTGTCCTCTTCACTATGTATCCTATGGGCAACATGTGTCTTCTTTCCTAAAATAAAAATGCCATGTATGATTTAGAAAGTTAAACCTTTCAGGACTTAGGGAGCAGAGGATGTTTTCTTATTTTAAAGCAAATGACAAGCAGACAACACATTAGAGTACAAAAACTTGGGGAAAATGTCCTAAACACTAATACAAGTAGGGCCTTAGTATACTAAAGGTAGCATCATGAAACATCAGAAAAAGGACTGGTCACACAGTGGTAGGAGAAGTAGTTCACTACTTGGACAAAAAACCTGAATTGTGGTCAGCAAGAAAAAGGACTTTCAAAGCATTTTAAAAACAGAAATCCCATAGGTTTAAAAAAAAAAACCTCTGGGATCTTAAAACATCACAACAGAAGGGAATGGGGATGATGAAATTATTTGAGAGACAAAAGATTAATGTTCTCAATATATCAGTAAGAAAAGTAGTTTTAAGTATGAAGACAAAGCCAGGCATAGTGGTGCTCACCTTTAATCCCAGCACCTGGGAGGTAGAAGCAGGTGGAGCTCTGTGAGTTCAAGGCCAGCCTGGTCTACATTGCAAGTTCCAGGCCAGCTGGGGCTACAGGGAGACCCTGTCTCAAAAAGAACCCCCCCAAAAAAAAACCAAAAAGAATAAGAAATCAAATGATTGCATTCAACCCCAGCTAGAGTATAGTAGGCAGCTTTTGTTTTCCTTCCACATTATCTTATTTCTTTTGAAATATACATCATATATTCATTTATAATAAGAGAACAGAGACAATTGTGCCATCTCTTCCATTGTAACTGACTCCAACACATCATGTCTATATTAGAACTATGCATGCAGGACTTGGGACAGTAAGTGAAAATCAGCTGTGTAATTTCCATGTATTTTGGAAAATTTTAAAGAACTGTGATAGGACTGGTATGCTGGTAAATGCCTGAAATCTCAGCACTTTGGAGGCAAAGGCAAGAGGCTCAAGATCAGGAATTCAAGGCCAGCTGGGTGTACATGAGACCTTATCTCAAAAAACTAAATCAAACCAAACCAAGTCAAAAACCAAAACAAAACAAAAAACTCTAAAAACTGTAGATTTGGCTCAATAACTAAACATTCCATAGGGAATTCTCTTTCTGGGAGCTATAGATTGACACATTAACATAAAATTAATATGTCTCAGGGCTGGGCATGGTGATGCATGCCTTTAATCCCAGCACTCGGGAGGCAGAGGCAGGAGGATCTCGGTGAGTTCAAGGCCAGCCTGGTCTACATAGTGAGTTCCAGGACAGCTGGGGCTATAGGGATACCTTGTCTCAAAAAGACCAAAAAAAAAATTTTAATATGTCTCAAAATCAGTCAGCCATCTTGCCCACCACCTCTGAACAATTCAGTATTGACCATATGCAGACTTGCCACGCCTACAATGCAATTACACAAAACTTATTCTCCATTCAAGTCTGGCCTGATGCTCAGCATGTTGAGCTATAAATTGCTCTCCTCACTACCCCTACAACATTGTCATGGCTCACCAATTGATCTATCAGCAATTCTGAGGTCTGCCAAGGGGGAAGAAGCACAGTTCCTTTGGTGTAAACCACCCAAGGCTCTTTAAAAGGAACCCAAAATATCAGGACTGGAGAGTTGGCTCAGTGGTTAAGAGCACTGACTGTTCTTGCAGAGGACCCAGGTTCGATTCCCAGCACCCACATGGCAGCTACAAACTGTCCTTAACTCCAGTTCCAGGGGAATCCAAAGCCCTCTTCTGACCTCCGAGGCATTGCATGGCACGGGTGTACTCACATACATGTAGGCAATACACTCATACACATAAAATAAAAATAATAATATGTTTAAAAGGAACCAAAAACGTACTGTAAACAAAATTAGACCTCTCACAAAGCTTTATTATGTAAGTTTAGTTACTTAATATTAATTTAAGATTTCGTATAAACTTTATTATTTCTCCAGTATGGTGTGTGAAACAGTACCTATCTTAACTTCTTTACACTAAACTATAGGAAAAGAAGTTGTCTTTTTAAAAAAAAAATGTTGATCATGGTAACTTACTTTTATTTAATGAACTAAAAATACTAAGACTTTCTTTGTTGTTTTTTGAGAGAAGCCCTCACTCTGTAGCCCTGGCTGGCCTCAAACTTGTACTGACCCTCTTGCTTCTGACTCCTGAGTGCTGGGATTACAGATGTGTACCACCACATCCAGCCACTAAGTTTTTTAATGATGGAGGAGTTTGCTCAATTCACTACAGTCAGTTCAGTATAACTTGTTACTGTGATTAATATAGTTTGCTTAGTTTTGCAAAATGCTATTTATATTAGTTTCACTAGGAAGGGTATGTTGAAAACTGGTAGGTGTTAATTTAGGGGGTCCAGCATCTTTTCTGGGTAAGTTCAGCCATGCCCATTGCTCCTTGACTCCCCCAGCCTCATTCACCCTCCCAGCTTCCCCACCTGTCTATCCTCCTAGAGTGGGCACTGACCCATTTCTTCTCTTGGCACCCCGACCTCTGGACTGCCCTCTTGGCCCAGGCTCCCCACTGCTTCCTGATCCTTTCCACCCAGACCAACTGAATTCCCCCATCTAGTGCCTGGGAGCCCTTGGGCCTCCCTCACCTCACCTTTGCATTGAGGAGGGGGTTCCCTCCCTCACCTCACCTTTGCATCCCTGGGCAGCCCAGCCCCCAGCTTCCTGGGGCCAGCTTCTCTCCTAGGTAAATTCGGCCATGCCCACTGCGCCTTGACTCCTCCAGCCTCATTCACCCTCCCAGCTTCCCCATCCCATCTCTCCTCCTAGTGTGGGCACTGGCCCATTTCTTCTCTTGGCACCTCAGACCTCTGGACTGCCCTCTTGGTCCAGGCTCCCCATTGCTTCCTGACCCTTTGCAGCCAGAGCAACCCAATTCCTCTGTCTAGTCCCCTGGAGCCCTCCTTCCCCCACCTTGGGAGACAGGCCCTCATCCCAGGCCAGCCCAGTCCCCACCTTCCTGAGGCCAGCATCTTTCCTGGAGGGATCCAGACCTTAGGAGAAAGCCAGAAACATCTGATCCTCATCTGACTTGGGCCTCTGTGGAACTCCTGAGCAGCAGGACAAAAGCCATCTGGCTCCTCCAATATAAAACCAAAAGAGAAAACCTGAAGCCTAGACCAACCATCTTTTCATGCCCAACAAGTAAACCACAAAGGCACATAAAGTTTACAAAAAGAAGCAGACCTAAACTCAACAAAGGAAAGCTTGAGTCTCATACAAGAATCAGTAACTACAAAAGAAGTCCACATGTCAAAGTCACAGAGAAAAAATAATAACATGAAAAATCCAAATAATATATCCACACCAAGTACTAACACTCCTGTAGAGGAGTACAATGAGAACTCCCTAGAGATTAACACAGGACATGAATTCAAAAGAACAATTATAAACATGATAAAAGAATTCAGTGAATTTAAAGAACCCACAAAGAAATCAAAGAACTGAAAGAAGATAGGGATACACTTCTGAATTCATTCGGAAGAGTTACAAGTATTGAAGAAATGAAGAAGGAAGCGAAACACTCAGTAAGCCAATTAGAAATGACATCCTATTCACCAATAGGATGAATGAAATGGAAAACAGAATACCAAGACTGGAAGATAAAGTAGATGAATTAGACCATTAAGCAAAGATTATGAAAAATTTAAGAAAACACAAGAATGGAATATGTAGGAATTGTGTGACACCATAAAAAGACCAAACTTAACTCATCATAGGAAACAGGAAGGAGAAGAATCTCAAAGATAATGATATGGACCAGATCTTCAACAGGATTGTAGGAAAAAAATTTCCTAAAATTAAAGAAAGGCATGCCCATACAAATACAAGAAACACATAGAACACCAAATAGAAAGGACTAGAAAAGAAACTCACATCATATTAAAAACACTAAATGTACAGAACAAAGAGAGAATACTGAAAGCTGCAAAAGAAAAACAAGTCACATATAAAGGAAAACCCATCAGAATTACAGCTGACTTTTCATTGCAACCTATGAAAATCAGAAGAGCCTGGACCAAAGTATTCCCAGTTCTAAATGACCACAGATGCCAACCCAGATTACTTTACCCAGCCAAAATATCTACTATAGTCAAAGGGGAAACAAAAAATCTTCCATGACATAGATAGCCTGAAAGAATTCGCGTCCACAAAACCAGCCCTTCAGAGAGTTCTTGAAGCGATACAAAGAGCTGGAGAAAGGAACGACCATACCATGGGGTAACAGAAAGAAGATTAATGAAAGTATAATTGTGGAAGTGCACAGCTACACCAGGAATGCAAACAGAAATCAAAACGATACGAATTGATACACATCTTTCATTAATAACTTTAAATATCAATGGACTGAACTCCCCAGTCAAAAGGCACAGACTAGTTGAATGGATTAAGAAACAAAACCCATCTTTTTGTTGTCTGCAAGAAACCCATCTCACTTTCAAGGAGAGACACTATCTTAAAGTGAAAGGATGGAAAAAAGTATTCCAAGTGAATGGTACTAAGAAACAAGCAGGAGTTGCAATTCTAATATCTGACAAAATAGACTTCAAACTAAAACTAATCAGAAGAGATAAAGAGGGCCACTTCATTCTGATCAAAGTAACAATTAACCAAAAAGATATTACAATCATGAACATATATACACCAAACTCTGGTGCATCCAGCTTCATAAAAACGGTGCTACAGGACTTTAAGACCCAGATTAATCCCAACTCATTAATAGTAAGGGACTTCAATACCCCATTATCTCCATTTGATAGATCAATAGGACAGAGAATTAACAGAGAGACATCTGAATTAAACAATACCATACATCAAATGGGCCTAACAAATATCTACTGAATATTCCACCCAAGCACCAAATAATATACTTTCTATTTAGCACCCATGGAACTTTCTCCAAAATTGACCACAAAACAAGCCTCAACAAATACAAAAAGATTGAAATAATTCCATGCATTCTATCAGACCACAATGTAATAAAGCTTAAGATCAACACTGGAAGAAACCCTAGTAACCACACGAACACATGGAGATTAAACAGCACACTCCTGGATGATGAATGGCTCAAAGGAGAAATTAAGAAATAAAAGTATTCCTGGAACTAAGTGAAAAGGACAACACAAAATAACAAAACCTCTGGGACACGTTGAAAGCTTCCTTAGAGAGAAGTTTATAGCTCTAAGTGCCTACATTAAGAAATCAGAAAGGACCCAAATAAATGACTTAACATTGCAACTCAAGACACTTGAATAGCAACAACAAATGAAATGTAAATCCAGCAGCCAAGAAGAAATAACAAAAATCAGAGCAGAAATTAATGAAATAGAAACAAAGAAAACAATACAAAGAGTCAAGGAATCCAAGAGCTGGTTCTTTGAAAAGATAAGATTGACAGATCCCTAGCCCAGTTAACCAAAAGAAAGAGAGCACCACCAAATCAACAAAATCAAGAGGTGAAAGGGGAAACATCACAACAGACACCAAAAAGGTCCAGAACATTATAAGCGAATACTTTAAAAACCTATACGATACTGAATTTGAAAACCTAAAAGAAATGGACAGGTATCTAAAAACATGGGAACCACCAAAACTAAACCAAGAAGAGATCAACAGCTTAAACAGATCCATAACACATAGGGAAATTGAAACAGCAATACAAAATCTCCCAACTGAAAAAAGCCCAGGACCAGAAGGATTTACAGCAGAATTGTTGGGGAGCCCTGCTGCTAAGGTCACAGTCCACCATGTCTGGATAGCTCTACAGAGCTCGGCGCTGAATGGAGGACTCCCTTTCTCAGCAGGGGCTTCCTGCTCTCTGCTTGGCCTTATTTGGAAAGTGTCTCCAAGCACAGATGCCTGGCCTTATTTGGAACATGACTTTGGCATAGTTACCTGCAAAAACTGCCCCTAGGTTTTTTTCTGTATGATAATTAGGCATTGCACTATAACCAGATGATAGGGTCCTCCTGCCACATGTAAATAAAGCATACTATGAACACCTATCAGGTAAAGCTTTGGCTGCTGTCTTCACCCTATATTTTTCCCTGACCCCCACTGAATAAATGAGTTGTCTCACTGAAGCTGACTCCTGGAAAGTTTTTTCCATCATACGGCCGTTCTGACCCTGCGCACCGCCTCTGCTCCCTTTGTCCTCACGAATCAGTGGCCAACGACCCACGAGGGAAGGGAGAGACCCACACAGAATTCTACAAGACATTTAAAGAAGATCTACATCCAATACTACTTAATTTATTCAAAAAGATAGAAATTGAGGGAGAACTTCCAAATTCCTTCTATGAAGCCAGCATCACTCTAATACCAAAACCAGGTAAAGATACAACCAAAAAAGAAACTATAGACCTATATCCTAAATGAACATAGTTGCAAAAATTCTCAGCAAAATACTTGCAAACTGCACACAGATACATCTCAAAAAGATCACCAACCATGATCAAGTTGGCTTTATTCCAGAGATGCAGCGATGGTTCAATATACGTAAATCAATAAACATCATAAATCATATAAATGGACTCAAAGACAAGAACCACATGGTCATCTCAATAGATGCAGAAAAGGCCTTTGACAAAATTCAATATGCATTTATGTTCAAAGTCCTACAGGGAATTGAACTTGAGGGAACATACCTCAACATAACTAAAGCCATGTACAACAAACCCACAGCCAACATCATTCTAAATGGAGAAAAACTGGAAGCATTCCCATTAAAATAAGGAACCAGACAAGGCTGTCCACTATCTCCACTCCTTTTTAATATCTATCTCCTCACTTTTTCAACATAGTACTTGAAACTCTTGCTACAGCAATAAGACAGGAAAAAGAAATTAAAGGAGTAATAACTGGAAAAGAAGAGATCAAATTATCCCTTTTTGCAGTCGATACATTATATCTAAGAGATGCCAAAATTTCCACCAGAAAACTTCTAGAAATTATTAACACGTTCAGTAATGTGGCAGGTTACAAAATTAACCTACAAAAGTCTGTAGCCTTTCTATATACCAATAACAAGCAATCAGAGAAAGAGTACATGGAAACACTCCCTTTCACAGTAGCCTCAAAAAGACCTCTACAATGAAAATTTAGATCTTTTTCGGGGGAGGGTCTTTTTGAGACAGGGTCTCTCTATAGCCCCAGCTTTCCTGGAACTCATTATGTAGACCAGGCTGCCCTTGAACTCACAGAGATCCACCTCCCTCTGCCTCTTGGGTGCTGGGTTAAGAGGCGTGAGCCACCACTCTCGGCATAAATTTTTTTTAGTAAGCTATATATATATTCCATTTGATTGGGTAATGGAAGAGGAGTGCAGATGAGATCAGAAGACCAGGCACAAAATGATGGAGCAGGTAAGCACCTAACCTCTACAAGCCATTTATAGATTCAATGCAATTCCAACCAAAATCCCCATGACAAAAAACCATCCTAAGATTCATATGGAAGTACAAAAGACCTCAGATAGCCAAAGCAACTGGTGAGATTGCAAACTTGTTTAACCCCTATGGAAAGCAGTGTGGAGAACTCTTAAAAAACTAAAAATGGGGAGCTAGAGAGATGGGTCAGTGGTTAAGAACACTGGTTATTCTTGCAGAAGAACTGGGTTCAAATCTCAGCACCCATACAGCACCACAACTGTCTGTAACTCTAGTTCAAGGGGATCCAGTGGCCTCTTTTCTCCTCCACAGGCATTGCACGACATGGGTGCACTTACCTACATGCAGGCAATACACTCATACATATAAAATAAAAAAATAATAAACTAAAAATGAACCTACCATTTGACCCAGTTATATCATTCCTTGCATATACCAAAAGAACTCATCCTATTGCAGAGACACTTGTACATCCATGTTTTTTGCTGCTTTTTTCACAATTGCTAAGAAATTGAACCTAAGTGTCCCTCAACTAAGAAGTGGATAATGAAAATATGGTTCATTTATACGATGGAGTTTTACTCAGCCTAATCTTAGGCATAAACCCAGCCATAACCCTAGTCCAAACCCTAACTCAAATAGTAGCCCTAACCCCAACCTTAATTATAATCCTAACCCTAGTCCTAAATATAGCTTTAACCCTAACCTAGCCCCAAACCTAGCCCAAACTCTTTCTCTAACCCTAATGCTAGCCATAAACCTAACACTAACACTAACCCTATAACTAGCCATATCCCTAGCTCCAGCCCTTGCACTAGCCATAGCCCTAGGCCTACCACTAGCCTTAGATCTAGCCTTAAAACTACCCTAGTCCTAGCCCTGACCCCAGCCATAATGCTAGCCTCAACCCTAAACCTAAACCTAGTCCTAGATCTAAAACTAAGCCTAACTCTAACCATGATCCTAACCCTAACCCTAGCCCTAACTGAAACCCTAACTCTAGCCCTAAACCTACCCTAAACCAAAATAGCCCTAACTGTAGGCCTAACTGTGTCCCTAACCGTATCCTTAGCCCCAATCCTAGCCCTAAACCTATTCATAACACTAACCCTATCCCTACCCCTAACTCTATCCCTACCATATCCTTAATCTGTAGCCATCACACTGACCATAGCCCTAGGCTAAGCACAAGCCTTCAACTTAGCCATAAACCTATCCTAATCCTAGCTCTGTCCCTAGCCCATACTGTCGTTCTAACCCTAAACCTATCACTAACCCTAACACTAACCCTAAACCTAATCCTATTCCTAGACCTAGCTATAACCTAAACATAACTTTAAACATAACCCTAGCCCTATCTAAAGCCCTAATCGTAACTCTAACCCTAACCATTTCTGTGATCCTAACATTAATCTATACTCTAAACTTAACATTAAACATAACCCTAACCCTATCTTTCTTTCTTTTTGTTTCTTTTTTTTTTCAATCTTTTTGAGACAGGGTCTCCCTGAGCCCCCAACTAGCTGTCCTGGAACTCACTATGTAGTCCAGGCTGGCCTTGAACTCACAGAAATCCACTTGCCTCTGCCTCCTGAGTGCTGGGATTAAAGGCGTGTGCCACCACACCCGGCTACCCTATCTTTAAACTTTGCCTTAACCCTAACCATAGCATTATCCATAACCCTATTCTTAACCCTAACCCTAAACCTAGCACTAGCCCTAACACTAGCCAAACCCTAACTCTAGCCCTAAACTGGCCCTTCCCCTAACCTTAACCTTAAGCCTAACTCTAATCCTATCTCTAAACCCTAAGCCTAACAATAACCATAAGTCTAATCCAAACTATAACCCTAATCCAACAGTAAACTTAACCCTATCCTTAACCCTAACTCTAACCTTAACACTATCCCTAAATCTAATCCAACACCAACCTAACCCTAATTCTAGACTAGCATTAACTCTAAATTTACTCTATACTTAACACTAGCCCTAAGAATAGCCTTAATGCTAACCCTAACCATAACACTAAAAATATCTCCAACCCTACCCCTAACAATAACACTACCCTTAACACTATCCAGAATCTTAACCCTAACCATAGCTTTAAACCTAACCCTAAAATTAGCCCTAATACTAACCCTTACCATAATCCAAAGTGTATCCCTAACCTTAAACCTAACCTGAACCCTATACCTAATCCTAACCCTCACCTGAACCCTCACTCTAACCTAACCCTATCCTTAAAACTAGCACAAAACTTCCCTGTACCCCTACCACTACCCCAACACAAATCTTAACACTAACCTTAAACCTACATTATTCTGTTGTGCCCAGTTCGCGAGACACCAAAGACCATTAAGGAGCCGACTGATGCAAATACACAAGGGTTCTTTTATTGTTACAAGCTTAAGCTTGGGTTCACTCTGTCACCGACTCAGTGGATCTCAGATGTGAGACCCCTTGCTTTGGGAGACAGAGGTTTTTATAGGTTTATTTCAGCAAGTTCAGCAAGTAGTGGAGTAGGGGGTTTTCAGCCTGGCAAGCATCTGATTGGTTGCAGCTCAGTGCCAAACCATAAACTTCTTTCTGGCTTCAGGAAATCTGAAAAGATATCTGGACTTTTAGTACTTTCCTGTCCCTGGTTAATTGACCGTTGGCAGGGGAGTTGTTCTCTCCATTCCAAGTATTGTGGTTTTTCTTGGAACAGGGCCCAGGGGTGGGTCAGTCCTATGGAGGTTTTATCCAAGATGGAGTTATTCAGGTCTCTCAATTCCAAATCTTAACCCTAGCTCTAGCCTTCACCTAACCCTAATCTTAACACTAATTTTAACCCCTAAATCTAACCCTATCCCTGACCCTAACCGTAACCTTAAATTTATGGTTCAGTCAGTAAAGTACTTTGCTTATCCCTAGAACCCATGTTGTAAAAGATAGGCGCAGTGGTGCACACTTGTAATTCCAACACTGGGGAGGCGGAGACTTTCAGATCCCTGAAGTTCAGTGGTCAGTCAGCTTAGCCTACTTAGTGAGCTCCAGGCCAGTGAGAGACCCTGTCTCAGAGGAAAGATAGATGATCACTGAGAAATGACACCTGACATTATCCTTTGACTTACAAACAGACAGATGCACAGACACACACACATACAAATGCACACAAAGACTCATAGACACATATACACAGTCAGACACAAATACAGATACACAGGCAGACATACAAACAGACACACAGGCACACAGTTGCTCTGGGTGTGGTACCCTCCCAGAGTTGACAGAATTCATCTTCTACACAGCAGACAAGGGGCTATGGAACAGAGGGGCTTTGGGAGTCACCCAGCTGAAGGGGGTCCAGCCCTGAGCAGGGTTGTATATCTATCCTAGAATTCTTTTGCCCAGGGAGTGTGACAGCTTGTGACTGGGCTTTCACGTCTCTGTCACCTCTTCTGGATGGCAGGTGGAGCAGTAAAATAAAGAAGACATTATAGAGCTGGGCACGGTGGTGCATGCCCTAAATCCCAGCACTCAGGAGGCAGAGGAAGGTGGATCTCTGTGAGTTCAAAGCCAGCCTGGTCTATATAGCGAGTAGTGAGGGCTATGTAGTGAGACCCTGTGTTGAAGCCAACAGACAGAAAGAGGACATTATGAAGTCATATTTGTTCAAAGCCTTTAAACTTTTCACAGCTTTCTTCTCCTTCTCTCCCCTCCCCTCCCATTTTCCTCCTCCTCTACCTGCCCTCTCCTCCTCTCTTCCCCTCTCCTCATCCTCTTGTTCTTGCCTCTCCCCACCTCTTCTCCCCTTCCCTCCCCTCCCCCTTCTCTGGCACCCCATCCTCTCCTCTCCCTGCCCTCGCCTCCTCTTCTCTTCTTGCCCTCCCCTCCCTTCTCCTCCCCTCCTCCGTTCTCCCTCCTCTCTTGTCCTCTCTTCTCCCTGTCCTCTCCCTTCCTCTCTTTTTTCCTGTTCCCTGTCTTTCCTCTTCCTCATTACCTTGACTGAACCATCTCCTTAGCTTGCAGCTTTTTAAAAAATGTGTTATTTCTGAACTCCATTCTGGAAGAATCTGCCCTAAGAGATATAGGTTAGGATCTGGTAATCTGTTTTCTTTTTCCCTTTGGTGTTTTGGGACAAAGTCTCACAATGTGGCTCAGGCTGGCCTGGAACTTTTGATCCCAGCACTTGAGAGGTGGAGGATCAGGAGTTCAAGGTCATCCTTGGATACACAGTGAATTTCAAGCCAGCCTATATTACATAAGACCCCATATAAACACACAGAACCAGAAAACAATGTTAGGATTCAATCCAAGTCATTTCTTTTTCTTGTCTTACTGTTTTTCTAGGCCTTCAATTCAACATTTAATAAATAAGATTATTGTCTTTAATCCCTTTTATTAAGCTAGCTTTTTTTTTGAGACAGTATTTCACTGTGTAGCCTAGTCTGGTCTTGAACTTGCCACCCTCCTGCCTCAGCCACCTGAATGCTGGGATTACATGCACATACCACCATACCTAGTTTACACAGTACAGAGGGTAGAACCCAGGGCTTTGTGCCTGCTGGGCAAGCATGCTGCCATCTAATGTGCAGCCCTAATTTTATTTTTTAAAACTTGTATCATGCATATGTATGTGTGTCTGCATGTGTGTAGGCATCTATGTATGCAGGCCAGAAGAAGGTTTCAGATGCCCTGGAGCTGGAGTTATAGGTGGTTGTGGGTGCTGGGAACTAAACTGTGGTCCTCTGCAAGAGCAGCAAGAGCTCTTAACTGCTGAGCCATCTATCCAGCCTTACCTATTTTACTTTATTTTTTTAAAATCATCATTCAAAAAATGGGTTGTCCTGGGTATGGTGGTGCATACCTTTAGTTTCAGCACTTGGGAGGCAGGGGAAGGTGAATATCTGTGAAACTGAAGTCAGCCTGGTCTATATGGTGAGCTCCAGGCCAGCTGGGGCTGCAGGGAGACCTGTCTTTTAAAAAAGGGTTTCATTATGATATTGTCATACATGTTTATCATACACATTGCTCACATTTACCCCCCATTACCCTCTCTGCTGATCTCCTTCCTCCCCACAAATAGCCCAGTTTCTACTTTCATGACATGTATATATGTATGTGTGTGTATGTATGTATGTTTGTAAAAATCTAGGTTCTTTCAAGGCCAGCCTGGTCTACATAGTAAGTTCCAGGACAGCTGGGGCTACAGGGAGACCCTGTCTGAAAAAGACCAAAAA
>NW_008333898.1:126668-127238 GCF_000622305.1 Nannospalax galili
AACATGATATCTTTCCTTTGAGACTGACTTCATTCACTTAAAATTATATAATGATTGTATCCATTTTCTGAAAATGACATAATTTCATTCTTCGTTCAAGCTCAGGGACCAGCAACCTGGCTCCATAGGTAAAGGTGCTTGCTGCCAAGCTGACAAAATGAATTTGATCCCCAGGGCCTACGTAGTGGAAGAAGAGAACTAAGCCCTGCAAGTTGCCCTCTCGCAGTCACACACACACACACACACACACACACACACACACACACACAGTCAATCAGTAAAGCTTAATAAAACTTCTTATGTAAAAATGTGTGTATAGAGCACATTTTTAAAAATCCATTCATCTGTTGATGGGCACTTAGGCTGGTTCCATCTCTTAGCTTTTTTGATTAGTGCTACAGTAAACACAGGTGTGTACCACCATACCTGATCTCCTTTTTAGTTTTTATTTTCATTGGTATATTCTTTGTATCTGATCCTGGGTTACACAAGGCCATTTTTAATATAAATTTATGTATGTGCATGATTTTGTGTATCTATATGAACCACAAATATGAGAAGATAGGCAAT
>NW_008333899.1:0-869 GCF_000622305.1 Nannospalax galili
TCCATGCCATTATCTTGGGATTCTTTTCCTTTCTGTAGGCCTACGATTCCTAAGTTTGGTCTTTTTATGGTGTCATACAATTTCTGCATATTCCATTCTTGTGATTTCTGAATATTTTCATAATGTTGAGTGGTCTAGTTCATCCACTTTATCTTCCAGTCTTGATACCCAGTTTTCCATTCCATTCATCCTATTGGTGAGGCTTTCTCCTGCTGTATCTAATTGGTTACTGAGGGTTTCACTTCCTTCTTCATTTCAACCTGAGTGTTCTTCAAGATTTCTACATCTTTTCTTAATTCATTCAGAAGTTTATCCCTATCTTCCTTCAGTTCTTTGATTTCTTTGTTTGTGTGTTCTTTAAACTCATTGAATTCTTTTATCATGTTTACAATTTTTCTTTAGTTCCATGCCCTGCATTATCTCTAGGGTGTTTTCATTGTACTCTTCTAGAGGACTATTGGTATTTGGTGGGAATATGTTATTTTGGTTTTACAGGTTGTGATTTTTTTTCTCTGTGATTTTGACATGTGGATTTCTTTTGTAGGTTCTAATTCTTGTGTGAGACTCAAACCTTCAAGTTAGGCCTGCTTTTTTGTGTGAACTTTATATGTGTTTGTAGTTTACTTTTTGGGCATGAAAAGCAGGTTCGTCTAATCTTTCGGTTCTCTCTTTTGATTTTATATTGGAGTGACCAGATTGCTTTTGTCTTCAGTAGTTCCCACAGAGGCCCAAGTCAGATGAGGATCAGATGCTTTCAGGCTTTCTTCTAAGGTCTGGATCCCTCCAGGGAGATTTTTGCCTCAGGAATTTGGGGGTTGGACTGGCCTGAGAGCCAGGGCCAGGAAAGATGCTGGTCTAGGGCAGCTGGT